>NC_053490.1:537029550-537330277 GCF_905171775.1 Rana temporaria | reverse complement strand
AGAGGAGTGCGAAGGTTAAACGCTCAGTTTAGAAAGCTTTAACGCCAGCTGAAGGCGCTCGATTATCATACATGCGACTATCGTTTTCAGATTTCATTGGACGTGACTGAAAATAACTTTTTTATCCTGATGGGTTTGCTTTGTAAAATTGAGGCTCAGTTGGGGTCACTATGCTGTTAAAGATTTGCTAAATTTATTTATGAATTGAACAGATTAGGCGAATCGCACCTTTTTTTGGGGAATTGCAAATTTTCGATGTGTGCACAGATTCATCTGACAGGAGATGGTCAGAGACTGCAGACATAGTACAGGAGATGGTCAGAGACTGCAGACATGGTACAGGAGACGGTCAGAGACTGCAGACATGATACAAGAGATGGTCAGAGACTGCAGACATGGTACAAGAGATGGTCAGAGACTGCAGACATGATACAGGAGACGGTCAGAGACTGCAGACATGATACAGGAGTTGGTCAGAGACTGCAGACATGGTACAGGAGACGGTCAGAGACTGCAGACATGGTACAGGAGATGGTCAGAGACTGCAGACATGGTACAGGAGACGGTCAGAGACTGCAGACATGATACAGGAGACGGTCAGAGACTGCAGACATAGTACAGGAGATGGTCAGAGACTGCAGACATAATACAGGAGATGGTCAGAGACTGCAGACATAGTACAGGAGATGGTCAGAGACTGCAGACATGATACAGGAGATGGTCAGAGACTGCAGACATAGTACAGGAGTTGGTCAGAGACTGCAGACATAGTACAGGAGTTGGTCAGAGACTGCAGACATAATACAGGAGATGGTCAGAGACTGCAGACATAATACAGGAGTTGGTCAGAGACTGCAGACATAGAACAGGAGACAGACAGAGACTGCAGACATAGAACAGGAGACGGTCAGAGACTGCAGATGTGGTAAAGGAGACTGTCGGAGACTGCAGATGTAGTACAGGAGATGGTCAGAGACTGCAAACATACTATAGGTGTTGGTCAGAGACTGCAGACATAGTACAGGAGACGGTCAGAGACTGCAGACATGATACAGGAGATGGTCAGAGACTGCAGACATATTAAAGGAGACGGTCGGAGACTGCAGATGTAGTACAGGAGATGGTCAGAGACTGCAGACATAATACAGGAGACGATCAGAGACTGCAGACATAATACAGGAGATGGTCGGAGACTGCAGATGTGGTAAAGGAGACTGTCGGAGACTGCATATGTAGTACAGGAGATGATCAGAGACTGCATACATAGTACAGGAGATGGTCAGAGACTGCATACATAGTACAGGAGATGGTCAGAGACTGCAGACATAGTACAGGAGACGGTCAGAGACTGCAGACATAGTACAGGAGACGGTCAGAGACTGCAGACATACTGCAGGAGATGGTCAGAGACTGCAGACATAGTACAGGAGACGGTCAGAGACTGAAGACATACTTCCGGTCGATGGTCAGAGACTGCAGACATAGTACAGGAGACGGTCAGAGACTGCAGACATACTACAGGAGACGATCAGAGACTGCAGACATACTACAGGAGTTGGTCAGAGACTGCAGACATAGTACAGGAAATGGTCAGAGAGCAGGGGCACCCTGTCCATTGTGGGCACATGGGCTTCGCCCCCCTTGTCAATGGTCTGCCGCCCTCCATATTCATGCGCCTGGCCCATTTCAGGACGCCGGGTGCATGAATTCCTATGGCAGGGATGGGGGGGGGGGGGTTTAAAAGCTAATGATTAGAGCTTGAGGCTCTAATAGGCTTCAAAATAGGGCGGGCTCAGGGCGCAGAGCATTACGTCCGGGTCCCACCCAGGTATGTTGCAACAGCGAATGGTTGTTTGCTGTTGCAACGCTGATCCTCTTCCCAGGCCAATTCGGGAAGCGGGTCTTATACCCGTCACCCGATTGGCTGAAAGGACAGGCAATCCTATTGGACGCCTAGGAAAAGAAGGGAGGAGCCGCCTGCTGTCCATAGAAGCCCGCTGCCACCAGATCCCGCAACCCGCCGAAGCTCGCCCCTGCCACCAGAGCCCACAAGCCGCCGAAGCTCGCCCCTGCCACCAGAGCCCACAACCCGCCGAAGCTCGCCCCTGCCACCAGAGCATGCAACCCGCCGAAGCTCGCCCCTGCCACCAGAGCCCGCAACCCGCCGAAGCTCGCCCCTGCCACCAGAGCCCGCAACCCGCCGAAGCTCGCCCCTGCCACCAGAGCCCACGACCCGCCGAAGCTCGCCCCTGCCACCAGAGCCCACGACCCGCCGAAGCTCGCCCCTGCCACCAGAGCCCGCAACCCGCCGAAGCTCGCCCCTGCCACCAGAGCAGGCAAACCCGCCAAAGCTCGCCCCTGCCACCAGAGCCCGCAACCCGCAGAAGCTCGCCCCTGCCACCAGAGCTAAGTCTCCTCAATGTATTGCAGTCATATGAAAAGTGATCATAATGCTTCTCTTCTCAGCGTTGGCGCAGCAGGTGGAGCCTCGCACCCTCGCTCCCTGTGGTGCTTTCCAGACGTCAGGATTTTTCCAGGACCACAAACTGGAGGTCCAGTTCCTGCTCTACACCCCCCGCAACCCCACCTGCGCACAGGTCATCCATATCAACCAATCCGGAAGCATCAAGAGCTCCATGTTCAACACCTCTCTGGACACCAAAATCATCATACACGGATTCAGGTGAGAGCAGAGATCGAGACTCTAAGGGGTCTATGTCTAAAAAATCCACCGATTCACAGACAGACAACAAGTTAACAACCTAAATTAGATCTTGGTTGATCTTGAAATGAGTTGTTAACCTTTTAATCCTCCCTTTATAGCTCTCGGAGGAGTTTCCCTCTGTCTTTGGGGACCAAAGATTCTAAGTGGGGGGAGTGTGTAGCCAAAGGATGGCTACTGGAAAGTTATCATATTAAGTTAGTCCCTCTGGTGACCACTGAACGTTATCAGGATATTTCTTTTTTCTTTTTTTTTTTGGTTAAGAGATGATCAGTAATCAGGGCCGCCATCAGGGGGGGGTACAGGCAGTACACCTGTAAGGGGCCCGGAGGTCCCCAGGGGGCCCGGATGTCGACCCCCCCCTTTTGTTTTTTATTCTTTTTTTCCTTTTTTTTTTCTTACATATATATGTGTGTGTGTTTGTATATATATATATAATTTATTTTTATTTTTTTATTAAAGGGCCCAGAGGTCCCTTATTTTTTTTTTATATATATATATTTTTTTAAAGGGCCCCATGTGGCAACCCCCCTTATTTTTATTTTTTTTATAAATGTTTATTTTTTGTATATTTTTTTTTATTAAAGGGCCCGGAGGTCCCCAGGGCCCCGGATGGCAACCCCCCCTTTTTTATAAAAAAATAATATTTTTTTTATATATTTTTTTTTATTTTTTTTTTTATATATATGTATTTTTTTATTATTAAAGGGCCCAGAGGTCCCCAGGGCCCCGGATGCAACACCCCTTTTTTTATAAATAATTTTTTTTTAATTTTTTTTTATATATTTTTTTATTTATTATTTATTAAAGGGCCCAGAGGTTTATTTTATTTTTATTAAAGGGCCCAGAGGTCCCCAGTTTCCTGGATGGCAACCCCCCCCCCCCTTTTTTTTTTATAAAAAAAGAAAAAAAAATGATATATATTTTTTATTTCTTTTTATTAAAGGGCCCAGAGGTCCCCAGGGGCCCGGAGGTCCCCAGTTTCCTGGATGGCAACCCCCCTTTTTTTTTATATAAAAAAAGAAAAAAAATTATATATATTTTCTATTTATTTTTATTAAAGGGCCCCCTGATGGCTACCCCCCCCCCTTTTTTTTTATATATATATATTTTTCCTTATTTTTTTGTAAAAGCCCCCCTCGCGTCTCACTTTGCGGCAGCACATCCCCCCCCTGGTTTTCTGCTCCTGGGGGCCCATGCCTGAAGCTGTGTAAGGGGCCCCATGATTCCTGATGGCGTGCCTGACAGTGATGCATTGTGGGATGTGTAGTTTAATGAGGAAGTGACTCCGTTTGTGTAAATCAGTTTGAGGACCACCGACCCACAGTGCCAAGCTGCGGACCCATAATGCCAAACGTCACCGAACAGCCTGCTGGGTAGCCTGAGAAAAGGACAAGTGTGGCCTATGTTCGGCCTCTCTTGACGCTATTCAACTGCCAGCAGGAGGTCCGTGTGTGTGACCAGGAGTGAGAGACTGCGGCCTGCAGCGGCGAGTCGGATCATCCGCCCCCGAGGGATCTGTGGAGGACGGTCCTGTCAGGCTGGACAGGTGGATCAGCCTGTGCTTCGGAGCATTTGAAGCTAGGTTGCTCGTTGGAGTACCGGGAGTAGCCGCGCGGTGTGACGGCGCCATCTTCTCTCACAGAGGCATCGGTTCTGCTCTTCCCCTCCATGCTCCGTGTCCCCCCTCCGTGCCGCTGCTATCCTCCTCGGTTCTGCTCTCCCCCTCCATGCTCCGTGTCCCCCCTCCGTGCCGCTGCTATCCTTCCTCGGTTCTGCTCTTCCCCTCCATGCTCCATGTCCCCCCTCTGTGCCGCTGCTATCCTCCTCGGTTCTGCTCTCCCCCTCCATGCTTTGTGTCCCCCCTCAGTGCCGCTGCTATCCTCCTCGGTTCTGCTCTCCCCCTCCATGCTCCGTGTCCCCCCTCCGTGCCGCTGTTATCCTCCTCGGTTCTGCTCTCCCCCTCCATGCTTTGTGTCCCCCCTCAGTGCCGCTGCTATCCTCCTCGGTTCTGCTCTCCCCCTCCATGCTTTGTGTCCCCCCTCAGTGCCGCTGTTATCCTCCTCGGTTCTGCTCTCCCCCTTCATGCTCCTTGTCCCCCCTCCGTGCCGCTGCTATCCTCCTCAGTTCTGTTCTCCCCCTCCATGCTCTGTGTCCCCCCTCCGTGCCGCTGCTATCCTCCTCGGTTCTGCTCTCCCCCTCCATGCTCCGTGTCCCCCCTCCGTGCCGCTGCTATCCTCCTCAGTTCTGTTCTCCCCCTCCATGCTCTGTGTCCCCCCTCGGTGCCGCTGCTATCCTCCTCGGTTCTGCTCTTCCCCTCCATGCTCCGTGTCCCCCCTCGGTGCCGCTGCTATCCTCCTCAGTTCTGTTCTCCCCCTCCATGCTCTGTGTCCCCCCTCCGTGCCGCTGCTATCCTCCTCTGTTCTGCTCTTCCCCTCCATGCTCCGTGTCCCCCCTCCATGCCGCTGCTATCCTCCTCAGTTCTGCTCTCCCCCTCCATGCTCCGTGTCCCCCCTCCGTGCCGCTGCTATCCTCCTCAGTTCTGTTCTCCCCCTCCATGCTCTGTGTCCCCCCTCCGTGCCGCTGCTATCCTCCTCGGTTCTGCTCTTCCCCTCCATGCTCCCCCTCTGTGCCGCTGCTATCCTCCTCGGTTCTGCTCTCCCCCTCCATGCTTTGTGTCCCCCCTCAGTGCCGCTGCTATCCTCCTCGGTTCTGCTCTCCCCCTCCATGCTCCGTGTCCCCCCTCCGTGCCGCTGTTATCCTCCTCGGTTCTGCTCTCCCCCTCCATGCTCCGTGTCCCCCCTCCGTTTCGCTGTTATCCTCCTCGGTTCTGCTCTCCCCCTCCATGCTTTGTGTCCCCCCTCAGTGCCGCTGCTATCCTCCTCGGTTCTGCTCTCCCCCTCCATGCTCCGTGTCCCCCCTCCGTGCCGCTGCTATCCTCCTCAGTTCTGTTCTCCCCCTCCATGCTCTGTGTCCCCCCTCCGTGCCGCTGCTATCCTCCTCGGTTCTGCTCTTCCCCTCCATGCTCCGTGTCCCCCCTCCGTGCCGCTGCTATCCTCCTCAGTTCTGCTCTCCCCCTCCATGCTCCGTGTCCCCCCTCCGTGCCGCTGCTATCCTCCTCGGTTCTGTTCTCCCGCTCCATGCTCTGTGTCCCCCCTCCGTGCCGCTGCTATCCTCCTCGGTTCTGCTCTCCCCCTCCATGCTCCGTGTCCCCCCTCCGTGCCGCTGCTATCCTTCCTCGGTTCTGCTCTTCCCCTCCATGCTCCATGTCCCCCCTCTGTGCCGCTGCTATCCTCCTCGGTTCTGCTCTCCCCCTCCATGCTTTGTGTCCCCCCTCAGTGCCGCTGCTATCCTCCTCGGTTCTGCTCTCCCCCTCCATGCTCCGTGTCCCCAGTCCGTGGCGCTGTTATCCTCCTCGGTTCTGCTCTCCCCCTCCATGCTTTGTGTCCCCCCTCAGTGCCGCTGCTATCCTCCTCGGTTCTGCTCTCCCCCTTCATGCTCCTTGTCCCCCCTCCGTGCCGCTGCTATCCTCCTCAGTTCTGTTCTCCCCCTCCATGCTCTGTGTCCCCCCTCCGTGCCGCTGCTATCCTCCTCGGTTCTGCTCTCCCCCTCCATGCTCCGTGTCCCCCCTCCGTGCCGCTGCTATCCTCCTCAGTTCTGTTCTCCCCCTCCATGCTCTGTGTCCCCCCTCCGTGCCGCTGCTATCCTCCTCGGTTCTGCTCTTCCCCTCCATGCTCCGTGTCCCCCCTCCGTGCCGCTGCTATCCTCCTCGGTTCTGCTCTCCCCCTCCATGCTCCGTGTCCCCCCTCCGTGCCGCTGCTATCCTCCTCAGTTCTGTTCTCCCCCTCCATGCTCTGTGTCCCCCCTCCGTGCCGCTGCTATCCTCCTCGCTTCTGCTCTCCCCCTCCATGCTCCGTGTCCTCCCTCCGTGCCGCTGCTATCCTCCTCGGTTCTGTTCTCCCCCTCCATGCTCTGTGTCCCCCCTTTCGTGCCGCTGCTATCCTCCTCGGTTCTGCTCTTCCCCTCCATGCTCCGTGTCCCCCCTCCGTGCCGCTGCTATCCTCCTCAGTTCTGCTCTCCCCCTCCATGCTCCGTGTCCCCCCTCCGTGCCGCTGCTATCCTCCTCAGTTCTGTTCTCCCCTTCCATGCTCTGTGTCCCCCCTCCGTGCCGCTGCTATCCTCCTCGGTTCTGCTCTTCCCCTCCATGCTCCATGTCCCCCCTCCATGCCGCTGCTATCCTCCTCGGTTCTGCTCTTCCCCTTCATGCTCTGTGTCCCCCCTCCGTGCCGCTGCTATCCTCCTCGGTTCTGTTCTCCCCCTCCCTGCAACCTTGTCCCCCCTCCGTGCCGCTGCTATCCTCCTCAGTTCTGTTCTCCCCCTCCATGCTCTGTGTCCCCCCTCTGTGCCGCTGCTATCCTCCTCGGTTCTGCTCTTCCCCTCCATGCTCCCCCTCTGTGCCGCTGCTATCCTCCTCGGTTCTGCTCTCCCCCTCCATGCTTTGTGTCCCCCCTCAGTGCCGCTGCTATCCTCCTCGGTTCTGCTCTCCCCCTCCATGCTCCGTGTCCCCCCTCCGTGCCGCTGTTATCCTCCTCGGTTCTGCTCTCCCCCTCCATGCTCCGTGTCCCCCCTCCGTTTCGCTGTTATCCTCCTCGGTTCTGCTCTCCCCCTCCATGCTTTGTGTCCCCCCTCAGTGCCGCTGCTATCCTCCTCGGTTCTGCTCTCCCCCTTCATGCTTCTTGTCCCCCCTCCGTGCCGCTGCTATCCTCCTCAGTTCTGTTCTCCCCCTCCATGCTCTGTGTCCCCCCTCCGTGCCGCTGCTATCCTCCTCGGTTCTGCTCTCCCCCTCCATGCTCCGTGTCCCCCCTCCGTGCCGCTGCTATCCTCCTCAGTTCTGTTCTCCCCCTCCATGCTCTGTGTCCCCCCTCCGTGCCGCTGCTATCCTCCTCGGTTCTGCTCTTCCCCTCCATGCTCCGTGTCCCCCCTCCGTGCCGCTGCTATCCTCCTCAGTTCTGCTCTCCCCCTCCATGCTCCGTGTCCCCCCTCCGTGCCGCTGCTATCCTCCTCGGTTCTGTTCTCCCCCTCCATGCTCTGTGTCCCCCCTCCGTGCCGCTGCTATCCTCCTCGGTTCTGCTCTCCCCCTCCATGCTCCGTGTCCCCCCTCCGTGCCGCTGCTATCCTTCCTCGGTTCTGCTCTTCCCCTCCATGCTCCGTGTCCCCCCTCCGTGCCGCTGCTATCCTCCTCGGTTCTGCTCTCCCCCTCCATGATCCGTGTCCCCCCTCAGTGCCGCTGCTATCCTCCTCGGTTCTGCTCTCCCCCTCCATGCTCCGTGTCCCCAGTCCGTGGCGCTGTTATCCTCCTCGGTTCTGCTCTCCCCCTCCATGCTTTGTGTCCCCCCTCAGTGCCGTTGCTATCCTCCTCGGTTCTGCTCTCCCCCTTCATGCTCCTTGTCCCCCCTCCGTGCCGCTGCTATCCTCCTCAGTTCTGTTCTCCCCCTCCATGCTCTGTGTCCCCCCTCCGTGCCGCTGCTATCCTCCTCGGTTCTGCTCTCCCCCTCCATGCTCCGTGTCCCCCCTCCGTGCCGCTGCTATCCTCCTCAGTTCTGTTCTCCCCCTCCATGCTCTGTGTCCCCCCTCCGTGCCGCTGCTATCCTCCTCGGTTCTGCTCTTCCCCTCCATGCTCCGTGTCCCCCCTCCGTGCCGCTGCTATCCTCCTCGGTTCTGCTCTCCCCCTCCATGCTCCGTGTCCCCCCTCCGTGCCGCTGCTATCCTCCTCAGTTCTGTTCTCCCCCTCCATGTTCTGTGTCCCCCCTCCGTGCCGCTGCTATCCTCCTCGCTTCTGCTCTCCCCCTCCATGCTCCGTGTCCTCCCTCCGTGCCGCTGCTATCCTCCTCGGTTCTGTTCTCCCCCTCCATGCTCTGTGTCCCCCCTCCGTGCCGCTGCTATCCTCCTCGGTTCTGCTCTTCCCCTCCATGCTCCGTGTCCCCCCTCCGTGCCGCTGCTATCCTCCTCAGTTCTGCTCTCCCCCTCCATGCTCCGTGTCCCCCCTCCGTGCCGCTGCTATCCTCCTCAGTTCTGTTCTCCCCTTCCATGCTCTGTGTCCCCCCTCCGTGCCGCTGCTATCCTCCTCGGTTCTGCTCTTCCCCTCCATGCTCCATGTCCCCCCTCCATGCCGCTGCTATCCTCCTCGGTTCTGCTCTTCCCCTTCATGCTCTGTGTCCCCCCTCCGTGCCGCTGCTATCCTCCTCGGTTCTGTTCTCCCCCTCCCTGCTCCGTGTCCCCCCTCCGTGCCGCTGCTATCCTCCTCGGTTCTGCTCTTCCCCTCCATGCTCCGTGTCCCCCCTCCGTGCCGCTGCTATCCTCCTCAGTTCTGCTCTCCCCCTCCATGCTCCGTGTCCCCCCTCCGTGCCGCTGCTATCCTCCTCAGTTCTGTTCTCCCCTTCCATGCTCTGTGTCCCCCCTCCGTGCCGCTGCTATCCTCCTCGGTTCTGCTCTCCCCCTCCATGCTCCGTGTCCCCCCTCCATGCCGCTGCTATCCTCCTCGGTTCTGCTCTTCCCCTCCATGCTCCGTGTCCCCCCTCCATGCCGCTGCTATCCTCCTCGGTTCTGCTCTTCCCCTTCATGCTTTGTGTCCCCCCTCTGTGCCACTGCTATCCTCCTCGGTTCTGCTCTCCCCCTTCATGCTCCGTGTCCCCCCTCTGTGCTGCTGCTCTTCTCCTCAGTTCTGCTCTCCCCCTTCATGCTCCGTGTCCCCCCTCTGTGCCGCTGCTATCCTCCTCAGTTCTGCTCTCCCCCTTCATGCTTTGTGTCCCCCCCTCCCCTCCGTGCCGCTGCTATCCTCCTCAGTTTTGCTCTCCCCCTCCGTGCCGCTGCTGTTCTCCGTTCTTCTCTCCCCCCTCCGTGCCGCTCCTGTCCTCCTCCGTTCTGTTCTCCCCCCTCCATGCTCGGTGTCCCCCCCTTTGTGCTGCTGCTTTTCCCCTCCGTGTCACCCTCCATTTCCTCCTCCACCCCCTCTGTCAAGATGGAGAGTGGAGGTAGGCTCCTACCTTTTCCGAATGAACAGGATCAGTGGTCACCGACTCTGTTCATTCATATAACTGAAACATCGTAAACTGTGTTTACGATTGCTTCAGTTTATGAATGGAGAGGAGCCGCTGTCTCCTGTCCATTCATTTTCAGTGCAGCTGAGAAAGGGACTGGGGAATCTGTGTCCTTAGTCCATTTCTCTGTCTCAAAGGGGAGATGTCAGAGGTCTGTTAAGACCCCTGATATCTCACCAAATCCCCCCAACAGGGCTAAGAAAAAAAAATATAGCAATAAATAATAAAAATAATTAATTGTAAAAAATAATACATATTAACCAATTGCTTACTGGGCACATATACCCCCTTCCTGCCCAGGCGAAATTTCAGCTTTCGGGCACTGTCACGCTTTGAATGACAATTGCGCGGTCGTGCGACGTGGCTCCCAAAAAAAATTGGCGTCCTTTTTTTCCCCACAAATAGAGCTTTCTTTTGGTGGTATTTGATCACCTCGGCGGTTTTTAGTTTTTGCGCTATAAACAAAAAAAAACGACAATTTTGAAAAAAAAAAACACAATATTTTTGACTTTTTGCTATAATAAATATTCCATTTAAAAAATATATATATATTTTTTTTTTTCCAGTTTAGTCCGATACGTATTCTTCTACATATTTTTGGTAAAAAAAATCGCAATAAGCGTATAGTGATTGGTTTGCGCAAACGTTATAACACCTACAAAATAGGGGATAGAACTATTACTTTTTTTTAATTATTATTTTTATTGTTTTACTAGTAATGGCGGCGAATCTGCGATTTTTGTCACGACTGCGATATTACGGCGGACACATCGGACACCTTTGACACATTTTTGGGACCATTGTCATTTATACAGCGCTATAAAAATGCACTGATTACTGTATAAATGTGACTGGCAGGGAAGGGGTTAACACCAGGGGGGCATCAAGGGGTTAAATATGTACCCTGGGAGTGATTCTTACTATGGGGGGGAGGTGACTGATGGTTGTCCCTATGTACAAGGCAGGGCTGTCTTAATAAGAGGGCACACCTGGGCACTGCCCAGGGGCCCCAGCTGCATGGGGGGGCCCTGCACTTTGCCCAAAGCAGCTGGTCCTTGAGCCCACGCTGCCCTGAAAATTGGGGGCCCTATGATGGCACTGAGAGTGATAGATACACAGGGGAGGCAGTCTGCCTCCTACCTACTTGATGTCTGTTTACCTGCACTGTCATCATTGTAGGGGCCCCAGAACATTACTTTGCCCAGGGGCCCAAGATACTATTAAGACGGCCCTGGTACAAGGGACACACCATTGGTCTCCTCTCCCTAACGCACAGAGCTCCACGTCCCTGGCTCTATGACTGCCGATCGCGGGCGCCTGGCGGACATCGCAGGCCGCCAGGCACGCGCATCGACACCTGTGTGACGCGCGCGCCCCCCCAGTGGCGCGCGGCCGGAGGCCGAATATTGACGGCCTCCCGGCAGATCAGAGCCACCTTGCGGCCTTGACAGATGGGGTATAGAGTCAATCAGCAGCCCCCATGGGGGTACCGCTACATATAAAACATTGTCTGGGCTGCAACAGTCCCTCCCCCATAGGTGTGTGCAGCCTATTGCATTAGGGTGGGCACCTCAAATCTCAAACACACACTACCGATCGCTCACTATGATTATTCAGAAAGGGAAGGGGTCAGTAAATTACATATTTACCGGCTCCTTCTCCTAGTCATCCTAAAACATCCCGCTGCATCAGCCGCTGGGAGTGGAGAGGAGGGAAGCCAGCAGCGGCGCAGCGGCTGGGGGGTTGGGGGGAGCTAGGGCAGTAGTGGGAATCTATGCTGCACAGGGTGATTAGGGTGTGCCTGGGCACACCTGGCACACCCTGTACGCACGCCTATAACCTCAACACATCAAGACAGAAGAAAGGTAGTGCTGCCAAAATGATACTAGAATGTCAGTCTTACCCATGATATGATGATAGATGACCCCCCAACTAACAAAGATGGGCCCAGATTCACAAAGCACTTACACCGTCGTATAACACGTTACGCCGACGTAAGTGCAAATGTGCGTCGGCATATATGTGCGCCAGACCCACAAACTAATATGCGCCTAAAAACAGGCTTCATCCCGCCGACGTATCTTGCACACGGCGTAGAGTGGGCGCACATTTAGGCTGGGCGCATGGTGCCGCTCCCATTGATTAGACATTAAAGCATGCAAATGAGGGAAATACGGCGATTCACGAACGTGCGTGTGCCCGGTGCATGCTACGCGAGATGCACGTAAAGTCATTCCCCATAAAGGAGGTGCAACCCGGCAACAGACATGCAAAGGTCTGCACCAGGGAACACAAGCCGGCGTATTGTGCTTTGGACGTGTGTCTGGCTGGGCGTACGTTATGTTCACGGCATACGTAGTGATCCGGTGTAGCTTAGGCAGTTGTGCCGGCGTGGTTGTGAGCGGTGCTGTGCATGCGTCCACGTCGCGGCGCATGCGCAGTTCGTGATACCTACCTGTCTGGCGCTCGGCCCGTCATTTGCATGGGGTCACGCCTCATTTGCATGGGTTCACGCCCACTTCCACCTACGCCGGCGTGCGCCTTCGAAACCCACGTCACGCTGGTGCAGTTTTGGGAGCACTGGCTTGCTGAATGCAATTCTTGCCTCTCCGCGCTGCGTTGGAGTAGCGTACGGTGTGTGCTCTACGGCGGCGTAATGTGCGCCTTGCTCTCTGTGAATCTGGGCCATGGTGTCCTGCCAAAAACTACTCAAGGGATTTTGTATGGTCAATAGGTATCATTTCACTTCCTCAGACGGTTTACCAATGTTACCATTAGATGGCAGCAAAGTCCCACTAATGGTCAATCCACACTATTAGCTAGATTCAGGTAGGGCGCCGCATCTTTAAGGCGGCGTAGCGTATCGTATTTACGATACGCTGCCTTAAGTCAGAGAGGCAAGTACTGTATTCACAAAGCACTTGCCTCCTAACTTACGGCGGCATAGCGTAAATGGGGCCGGAGTAAGCGCGCCTAATTCAAATGAGGATGAGGGGGGCGTGTTTTATGTAAATGGGTGGTGACCCGACGTGATTGACGTTTTTTTACGAACGGCGCATGCGCCGTCCGTGTACATATCCCAGTGTGCATTGCTCCAAATTATGCCGTAAGGACGTATTGGCTTCGACGTGAACGTAAATTACGTCCAGCCCTATTCACGGACGACTTACGCAAACGACGTAAAATTTTCAAATTTCGAAGCGGGAACGACGGCCATACTTAACATTGGCTACGCCACCTAGGGGGCAGCTTTATCTTTACGCGGCGTATCTATTACGGAAACGGCGTATCTTTACTGCGACGGGCAAGCGTACGTTCGTGAATCGGCGTATCTAGCCATTTACATATTCTACGCCAAACTCAATGGAAGCGCCACCTAGCGGCCAGCGTAAATATTGCGTAAATATTGCACCCTAAGATACAACGGCGTAGGAGACTTACGCCGCTCGTATCTTAGCCTAATTTAAGCGTATCTGGTTTCCAGAATACGCTTACATTTACGACAGAGCAGATTCAGAGTTACGTCAGCGTAACTACCGATACGCCGGCGTAACTCTCTCTAAATCTAGCCCTATATTCTAATTGGTGGGCCTCGGTAATGGAAAAGCCCAAATTCAGCCAAAAATGTTTTATATTTTCATCTTCGGTCGGCAGAGGCAAAGTTTTCATTTTGTCTGTTTTTTTCTTTTATGTTCTGTAAAGAAAAACATATAAAATATCAAAATGCCTCGTTTTGGCACAATAACGGGTCCCAGGATACAATTAGGAGCCATTTAAAGGCTTTTACACTTCTAAATTTCCTCCCCTGCCTTCCAATGCAGTTTGGCGAAATAGGCAAGATCTCACCCAATTCTTCCAATCTTCACCGAAATTTCCAAAAAATGGAAAACGTTTTATTTCGTTTGTTTGTAACATTGATTTTTTTTTTTTTAACAGGGTATTGGGCTCAAAGCCGTCCTGGACTGAAAACTTGGTGGAGGCGCTGCTTGACGCCGGAGAGGCGAATGTGGTGGTGATAGACTGGGTGTCCGGCTCTACCGCTAAGTATAACCAGGCCGTGGAGAATGTGCCGAAGCTCACCATCCTGTTAGTGCCGCTTATAAACCGCTTTTTGGTGAGTAAAACTGAAGATGATAAAATGACAACGTTCACAAAGATGGAATTACTGGGGAAATTGATATTTACTGATAATGTTCAGAATTTACTGCCCACCAGTCCCACCATCTTTCACCTAATTGGCGCCGTGTTTTGTAGGAGCTTGGATCCAGCTTGGAGTCTCTCCACCTGATTGGGGTGTCTCTGGGGGCCCATGTGGCCGGACACGTTGGCAGTCACTTTGGTGGCCGCATTGGATGGATCACAGGTAGGAAGATATATAAAGCAATTCTGTGGATAAACATGGTAGGGCGAGGAACTCAAGGTGAGATGTGTCTGAAGTGCGATATTTTCCACTGTCCAAATGGAATTGATTGTAGACTGATAAAAAGTGAAGGTGAAAAGTCATAAGGAGCACCTATCATTCCTACACACCAACCGTGACCACACACCTACTATGACTACACACCAACCGTGACCACACATCCACCATGACCACACACCTTCCATGACCACACACCCACTGTGACCACACACCCACTGTGACCACACACCCACTGTGACCACACACCCACCGTGACCACACACCCACAATGACCACACACCCACCATGACCACACATCCACCATGACCACACACCTTCCATGACCACAACCCACCATGACCACACACCTTCCATGACCACACATCCACCATGACCACACACCTTCCATGACCACACACCTACCATGCCTACACACCCACCATGACCCCATATCCACCATAACCACATAACTTCCATAACTACACACCCAGTCACCCACAATAGCCACACATCCACCATGACCACACACCTACCATGCCTACACACCCACCATGACCCCATATCCACCATGACCACACACCCAGTCACCCACAATAGCCACACGTCCACCATGACCACACACCTACTATGACTACACACCCACCATGACCGCACACCTACCATGGCCACACACCCAGTCGCCCACAATAGCCACACGTCCACCATGACCACACACCTACTATGACGACCCACCATGGCCCCACACCCATCATGACCACACACCTACCAGGAATACCCAACCACCATGGCCCAACACCCACCATAACCACACACCTACCATGGCTACACACCCACCATAACCACACACCTACCATGGCCCCACACCCACCATGGCCCCACACCCACCATGGCCCCACACCCACCATGACCACACACCTACCATGACTATAAACCCACAATGGCCCCACACACACCATGACCGCACACACCTATCATGCCTACAAACCCACCATGGCCCCACACCCACCATGGTCCCACATCCACCATGACCACACACCTACCATGACCACACACCTACTATGACTACACACCCACCATGGCCACACATCTACCATGACTACACACTCACCATGGCCCCACATCCACCCAGAGATGGACTGGGACAAAAATTTGGCCCTGGACCTCATCCAGACTGGCCCACTTTGACAGGTCTCTCCCATGGCGGCCGGACAACTCCCGCCCCCCCCCCCCCCCCGGCCACCCAAGCCCCCTCTCCCTCTTCACTAGCCACTAGCCGTTGTACTTTATTAGAGTAGAGTGGCTGGTACTGGTACTCTTATAGGCAGTACCAGTGGGAAAGCTAGACATTATTTCACCCGGGGCAAAGAATCAGTTAGGTGTCCCCCCTTTTGGGACAAGATTAGGCAGAAGTGAGAAACTCCCAGGCCAAGCTGATGAGTCAGCTGTTTGTCCCCTCCCCCATGCTCCTCTGTTGTCCCCCTGCTCGTCTGGTCCTCCCCCTGCTTCTCTGTTCCCACCAGGTGAGCTCTGCGGGAGGGAGAGGAGGTGAGCTGCGGGAAGAGAGAGACAGAGGAGTGGAGGGAGCGGCAGTCCGCTGTCACTGAAGCCGGCCCACTGAGCCATCGGCCCACCGGGAAACTCCCTGTAGTCCCAATGGCCAGTCCATCCCTGCATCCACCATGACCACACACCTACCATGGCCACACACCTACCATGTCCACACACCTTCCATGACTGCATACTCACCATGGCCCCACATCCACCATGACCACATACCTACCATGACAATACACACACAACTTCCATGACTACACACATGACCACACATCCCCCATGACCACACGCCTACCATGACTACACACCCGCCATGGCCCCACACGCACCATGACCACACGCCTACCATGCCTACACACCCACAATGACTACACACCCACCATTCCAAAAGCATCTAAAAATTAAGCAATGCACTACTACACTACACAACACTACACACCTCTGCACTACTTGTTAAGTATAAAATTGTGTACATATTTTGTGGCATCTTCTTTAGTTGCCTCATAATGCAAATACCCCAAAGGCTTCTTAGACTGATAGAATGTTTCTCTCTCAGGCCTGGACCCAGCAGCATACAAGTACACAAGGACCCACCCGGAGGACAGGCTGGACCCCGGAGATGCTCTGTTTGTGGACGCCGTTCACACCGATACAGACAGTAATTTTCCATTCATTCATCATTACAAGGACAGACAGACAGCGCGAGGGGGGGCAACAGCGAGCGGCCTAAACATGTAAAGCAAAAGAAAATTGAAGGGTCACTAAGGCGCGGTTCACACTTGTGCGATGCGGGAAAACCTGCGATTCCTGTGCCGGTTCCCATATCGCACCTGAATCGCACACTGACATCTGTGAACCGCTGCGGGTGACAGTGTAAAGTTGATGTCACCCCCAAATTGGTTCTGTGTGCCCGTCCTTAACCACTTCCCGCCCGGCCTATAGCAGAATGACGGCTAGGCGGTGGTTGCGTTATCCTGAATGCCATATGACGTCCAGCCGGATAAGCCGCAATCGCGGCGATCGGAAGTGCTGTGTGTCACTCTGACCAATCACACCTGATCACAGCGTGTAACCAGGAAGTGCCAGTAAACGGCTTTCCGTGGTTCGTGCTGACATTGGGCTAGATTCAGAGAGAATTTACGCCGACGTATCAATAGATACGCCGTGTAAATTCAAATCTGCGCCGGCGTATCTTCTTTCTGTATTCAGAAAGCAAGATACGCCGACATTAGCCTAAGATACGCCGTCGTATCTTAGGATGCATTCTCACGCTGGCCGCTAGGTGGCGCTCCCGTTGTTGTCGTTTGCGTAAGTCGTTTTTGGCGTAACATTGCTCCTGCTATTAGGTGGCGCAGCCAATGTTAAGTATGGACGTCGTTCCCGCTTCGAAATTTGAATTGTTTGCGTCGTTTGCGTAAGTCGTTCGCAAATAGGGCTGGACGTAATTTACGTTCACGTCGAAACCAATACGTCGTTGCGGCGTCATTTGAAGCAATGCACACTGGGATATGTACACGGAGGGCGCATGCGCCGTTCGTAAATCACGTCAATCACGGCAGGTCATCACATATTAGCATAAAACACGCCCCCCCTTCTACATTTGAATTACGCGGGCTTACGCCGGCCCCATTTAGGCTACGCCGCCGCAACTTACGGAGCAAGTGCTTTGTGAATACTGCACTTGCTCCTGCAACTTGCGGCGGCGTAGCGTAAATACGATACGTTGCGCCGCCATTAGATTGCGCGCCCCTACCTGAATCTAGCCCAGGGAGAGCCAATCAGCGTCTCTCCCTGTCAAAAGGGGGTCTGCTCTGATAATCAGCACATTAATTATCAGCTCAGCCCCCATCAGATGTGCCCACCGCAGATGCTAATCTCTGCCCATCAGCTGCCAGTCATTGGCCACCAAAGTGCCATTCACAGATGCCAATCAGTGCCCATCAGTGAAGGCTGTCAGTACCTCATCATCAGTGCTGCCCATCAGTGCCATCTATTAGTGCCAATTAGTGGTGCCTGTCAGTGTCTATCAGTGCTGCCTATAGTGCACAGCAGTGCTGCCTACCAGTGCCCATCAGTGCCTCCTATGAGTGCTGCATATCAGTGCCACCTATCGGTGCCCATCAGTGCTGCATATCAGTGCCCATTTATTCTACACATTAGTGCCTCCTCATCAGTGCCCAGCAGTGCTGGCTCATCAGTGCCCAACAGTACTGGCTCATCAGTGCTGCCTCACAGGGCTGTCTTATAGGAGGGCACACCTGGGCACTGCACTTTCCCCAAAGCAGCTGGTCCTTGAGCCAAGGCTGCCCCAAAATTGGGGGCCCCATGATGGCACTGAGAGTGATAGATACACAGGGGAGGCAGTCTGCCTCCTACCTACTTGATGTCTGTTTACCTGCACTGTCATCATTGTAGGGGCCCCAGAGCATCACTTTGCCCAGGGGCCCATGATGCGATTAAGACGGCCCTGCTGCCTCATCAGTGCCCAGCAGTGCAGCCTCATCAGTGCCCACCAGTGAAGGAGAAAACAACATTTTATAACAGAAACTAAGAATTTGTTTTCAAAAAGTTGTGAACCCCAGGGGTGATCAATAACCACCAAAAGAAATCTCTATTTTTGGGAAGAAAATGGTAAAAATGTCGTTTTTGGGTACAGCGTTGCATGACCGCGCAATTGTCATTCAAAGGGCGACATCGTTGAAAGCTGAAAATTGCGGGCAAAATCAAATGTTATTGGGCTATTTTCTATTTAAAGTCAAATCTTATTCATTCATTTAAAAAAAAAAAAAAAAAGAGTGGTTTGGGGAAAAATACCACTTTATGGCCACTAGATGGAGCAAAAAAGTATTTATTTCCTATGATAGTTAGCACCATCTAGTGGCCACAAAGCAGTATTTTACTCCCTCCCTTCATTATGTAGTAATCTCCTTCTTCGGCTCTCAAACAAACCATTTTTTTCCTGTTCATTCTTATCTTTAGACTTTGGTATCCGCATTCCTGTGGGTCACATTGATTACTTCATCAACGGAGGCCGAGACCAGCCGGGCTGTCCATATATCACCTCCAGCCGTGAGTACTACTCAACTCATCTCAAGCTGTATGCTTGTTAAAGTATCTTCAGGGGCCCCGTCTGTGAGAAGAACTAACACTGACTGAGGGGAAAAAAAGGGGAGAGTTTAGCTAGCACTGAACTAACCAGCAGTAAACAGGAGGGGAGGACAGAGGGAGATACCAAATCACATAAGTAAACAAGATGTAGTGGCCCTAAACCACCACTCAATGTCAGTGTACAAAAACAATAGTGACTTGATCAAGATCAATAAAACAACAAATAAAATACATATAAGTGGGACAGGACAGTTTTTGCCCCCCATGTATAAGAGCATACTCACGTTTCAAGGGGGTTATTTAAACCCTTTCCCTTATGGCAGCCATTGTTATGACTTCTTGAATGCTACCTTGTGAGAGTGCTTATCCTGACTTCTGCCGTTTCTGTCGCTCACCCAAATTGCCTGACTCTGCCTGTGTTTCCTGTTCTCGTTGCCAACCTTGCCCATTCCTGACTATCCTTGCCTGCAGCCTGCCTTGACCTTTGCCTAGAAACGTGACTATCCTTGTCTACTGCCTGCCTTGACCCCTGCCTAGAAACTTGACTATCTTTGTCTATCTCCTGATTTGACCCCTGCCTAGAAACTTGACTATCTTTGTCTACTGTCTTCCTTGACATCTGCCTAGAAACTTGACTATCCTTGTTTACTGCCTGCCTTGACCTCTGCCTAGAAACTTGACTATCCTATCTACTGCCTGCTTTGACCCCTGCCTAGAAACTTGACTATCTTTGTCTATTGTCTTCCTTGACCTCTGCCTAGAAATGTGACTATCCTTATCTACTGCCTGCCTTGACCTCTGCCTAGAAATGTGACTATCCTTATCTACTGCCTGCCTTGACCTCTGTCTAGAAACTTGACTATCCTTGTCTACTGCCTGCCTTGACCTCTGCCTAGAAACTTGACTATCTTTGTCTACCGCCTGATTTGAGCCCTGCCTTGAAACTTGACTATCTTTGTCTATTGTCTTCCTTGACATCTGCCTAGAAACTTGACTATCATTGTCTACCGCCTGCCTTGACCCCTGCCTAGAAACTTGACTATCTTTGTCTACTGTCTTCCTTGACATCTGTCTAGAAACTTGACTATCCTTGTCTACTGCCTGCCTTGACCTCTGCCTAGAAATGTGACTATCCTTATCTACTGCCTGCCTTGACCTCTCTCTAGAAACTTGACTATCCTTGTTTACTGCCTGCCTTGACCTCTGCCTAGAAATGTGATTATCCTTGTCTACTGCCTGGCTTGACCTCTGTCTAGAAACTTGACTATCCTTGTCTACTGCCTGCCTTGACCTCTGCCTAGAAACGTGACTATCCTTGTCTACTGCCTGCCTTGATCTTTTCCTAGAAACGTGACTATCCTTGTCTACTGCCAGCCCTGACCTCTGTTTAGAAACGTGACTGTCCTTGTCTACTGCCTGCCTTGACCTCCGCCTAGAAACGTGACTATCTGTCAGGGAAATGGCCGTAGGGGAACTGGCAATAGTGCCAGTACTGGTAGTGGACGCTTCCGGCACATTGCAAACGGGCACGCGCAGGTCTGCAACGGTGCTAACGCGCATGCGCGTAAGAACCAATTGGCGAACACGTGTACGCACAATGTGACAGATGTGGGCACTTACTGGCCTATATAAGACTGCTGTTGAGCCCATGACATTGCTGGATTGTCGTCAGCCTTCCCGTGTTCCTGAGCCTCTGTGCATATTCTACTTGGATTTCCTGTTGTGACCCGACTTGCTCCTGACCTGTCTGATCTCTCCTGGTTTGACCCCTGACTTGCTCTACCGACTTTGCTGCTATCTCCAGTGTCTGATTCGGC
The DNA here is from genome assembly GCF_905171775.1 of Rana temporaria. Classification (NCBI taxonomy): domain Eukaryota; kingdom Metazoa; phylum Chordata; class Amphibia; order Anura; family Ranidae; genus Rana; species Rana temporaria. The sequence continues at coordinate 537,309,580 of NC_053490.1, read as the reverse complement.
TTGCATCACAGACTTTGCTACTGTTATCTGTTCCTGGCTTGCCTTCCTGTATTTGACCTGGGCTTGACCCTGTTCCTGCTACCCCCGGCCTGGCTTCCACTACTGTCTCCTGCACACATCATTGCCAAGTGTTACTGAGGATTCCTAGAGACTTTGGCCCAGCTGTGTTTCCTGCATTATCCGGTATACTGTACTTCAGGTGACCACCGGCTCTACTCTCCTGTACCCATCTGGCAACCTGTGCTTCTTTGGGCACTACACCTTCTGTACCATCTTCAGGGGTGTACTGCACTTAGCCGCAAGCAGAGCCTTCTCTGTACTTGGCCTCCGACCAGGTACATGACACTATCCTTGTCTACTGCCTGCCTTGAACCCTGCCTAGAAACTTGACTATTCTTGTCTATTGCCAGCCTTGACCCCTGCCTAGAAACTTGACTATCTTTGTCTACTGTCTTCCTTGACATCTACCTAGAAACTTGACTATTTTTGTCTACTGCCAGCCTTAACCTCTGCCTAGAAACTTGACTATTCTTGTCTACTGCCTGCCTTGACCTCTGCCTAGAAATGTGACTATCCTTGTCTACTGCCTGCCTTGACCTCTGCCTAGAAACTTGTCTATCTTTGTCTACTGTCTTCCTTGACCCCTGCCTAGAAACTTGACTATCATTTGTCTACTGTTTTCCTTGACATCTGCCTAGAAACTTGAATATCTTTGTCTACTGCCAGCCTTGACCTCTGCCTAGAAACCGGACTAACCTTATCTACTGCCTGCTTTGACCCCTGCCTAGATACTTGACTATCCTTATCTACTGCCAGCCTTGACCTCTGCCTAGAAACTTAACTATCCTTATCTATTGCCTGCCTTGACCCCTGCCTAGAAACATGACTATCCTTGTCTACTGCCTGCCTTGACCTCTGCCTAGAAACGTGACTATCCTTATCTACTGCCTGCCTTGACCTCTGCCTAGAAACGTGACTATCCTTGTCTACTGCCAGCCTTGACCTCTGTTGAGAAACGTGACTATCCTTGTCTACTGCCTGCCTTGACCTCTGCCTAGAAACGTGACTATCCTTGTCTACTGCCAGCCTTGAACTCTGCCTAGAAACGTGACTATCCTTGTCTACTGCCAGCCTTGACCCCTGCCTAGAAACGTGACTATCCTTGTCTACTGCCTGCCTTGACCTCTGCCTAGAAACGTGACTATCCTTGTCTACTGCCTGCCTTGACCCCTGCCTAGAAACGCGACTATCCTTGTCTACTGCCAGCCTTGACCTCTGTTTAGAAACGTGACTATCCTTGCCTGCAGCCTGCCTTGACCTCCGCCTAGAAACGTCACTATCTGTCAGGAAAATTGGCCGTAGGGGAACTGGCAATAGTGCCAGTACTGGTAATGGACGCTTCCGGCACATTGCAAACGGGCGCGCGCAGGTCTGCAACGGTGCTAACGCGCATGCGCGTAAGAACGAATTGGCAAACACGTGTTCGCACAATGTGACAGATGTGGGCACTTACTGCTGTTGAGCCCATGACATTGCTGGATTGTCATAGGCGTTCCCGTGTTTCTGAGCCTCTGTGCATATTCTACTTGGATTTCCTGTTGTGACCCGATTTGCTCCTGACCTGTCTGATCTGCTCTCCTGGTTTGACCCCTGACTTTGCTGCTATCTCCAGTGTCTGATCCCAGCCTGCATCACGGACTTTGCTACTGTTATCTGTTCCTGGCTTGCCTTTCTGCATTTGACCTGGGCTTGACCCTGTTCCTGCTACCCCCGGCCTGGCTTCCGCTACTGTCTCCTGCACACATCAATGCCAAGTGTTACTGAGGATTCCTAGAGACTTTGGCCCAGCTGTGTATCCTGCATTATCCGGTATACTGTACTTCAGGTGACCACCGGCTCTACTCTCCTGTACCCATCTGGCAACCTGTGCTTTTTTGGGCACTACACCTTCTGTACCATCTTCAGGGGTTTACTACACTTAGCCGCAAGCAGAGCCTTCTCTGTACTTTGACCTCCGACCAGGTACGTGACACTATCCTTGTCTACTGCCTGTCTTGAACCCTGCCTGGAAAATTGTCTATCTTTGTCTACTGTCTTCCTTGACATCTGCCTAGAAACGTGACTATCCTTGTCTACTGTCTTCCTTGACCTCTGCCTAGAAACATGACTATCCTTGTCTACTGCCTGCCTTGACCTCTGTCTAGAAACGTGACTATCCTTGTCTACTGCCTGCCTTGACCTCTGCCTAGAAACTTGACTATCCTTGTCTACTGCCTGCCTTGACCTCTGCCTAGAAACATGACTATCCTTGTCTACTGCCTGCCTTGACCTCTGCCTAGAAAGGTGACTATCCTTGTCTACTGCCTGCCTTGACCTCTGTCTAGAAACGTGACTATCCTTGTCTACTGCCTGCCTTGACCTCTGCCTAGAAACGTGACTATCCTTGTCTACTGCCTGCCTTGACCTCTGCCTAGAAACGTGACTATCCTTGTCTACTGCCTGCCTTGACCTCTGTCTAGAAACGTGACTATCCTTGTCTACTGCTTGCCTTGACCCCTGCCTAGAAACTTGACTATCCTTGTCTACTGCCTGCCTTGACCCCTGCCTAGAAACGTGACTATCCTTGTCTACTGCTTGCCTGGACCCCTGCCTAGAAACTTGACTATTCTTGTCTATTGCCAGTCTTGACCTCTGCCTAGAAATGTGACTATCCTTGTCTACTGCCTGCCTTGACCTCTGTCTAGAAACGTGACTATCCTTGTCTACTGCCAGCCTTGACCTCTGCCTAGAAACGTGACTATCCTTGTCTACTGCCTGCCTTGACCTCTGTCTAGAAACGTGACTATCCTTGTCTACTGCTTGCCTTGACCCCTGCCTAGAAACTTGACTATCCTTGTCTACTGCCTGCCTTGACCCCTGCCTAGAAACGTGACTATCCTTGTCTACTGCTTGCCTTGACCCCTGCCTAGAAACTTGACAATTCTTGTCTATTGCCAGTCTTGACCTCTGCCTAGAAATGTGACTATCCTTGTCTACTGCCAGCCTTGACCCCAGCCTAGAAACTTGACTATCCTTGTCTATTGCCTGCCTTGACCTCTGTCTAGAAACGTGACTATCCTTGTCTACTGCCTGCCTTGATCTTTGCCTAGAAACATGACTATCCTTGTCTACTGCCAGCCTTGACCTCTGCCTAGAAATGTGACTATCCTTGTCTACTGTCAGCCTTGACCTCTGCCTAGAAACCGGACTATCCTTATCTATTGCCTGCTTTGACCCCTGCCTAGATACTTGACTATCCTTATCTACTGCCAGCCTTGATCTCTGCCTAGAAACTTAACTATCCTTATCTACTGCCTGCCTTGACCCCTGCCTAGAAACTTGACAATCCTTGTCTACTGCCAACCTTGACCCCTGCCTAGAAACTTGACTATCCTTGTCTACAGCCTGCTTTGACCCCTGCCTAGAAACTTGACTATCCTTGTCTGCTACCTGCCTCGACCTTTGCCTGAAAACAAACTATGATTATCTGCTGTCTGTCTTGACCTCCATCTGGACCTTACCAATCTGTTTGCTGCCATTATGTTTCCCGCTTGCAGCCTCCCTATTGGTGCTAGTCATTGGTGGACAGAGGCGGCTCTAGGCTTTGTACGGGGGCCCCATAATGGGTAAAGAATACTCAAGAAATTAAAAATGGCTGCAGAAAGATCTAGCACACAGTGATTGAGCAGAGGCAAATTAGGCGGCCGTGAGGCACCACGTAAGTGCGAGGCCTTAGGCGACCGCCTAATTTGCCTAATTAATGAGCCACCTCTGATTGGTGGGGCAACCCTGAGGGCTATGACCTAGTGGCATCTCACAGCAAGGCAGAGCAGTGGCCACTCGGCTTACCAGCCTATTTTCCCCTCGCAGAGCGGTAAATACTAAGGCTTCGTGCCTTGGGTGGGCCTGTGTCATCTACCAATGGTTGACATGTATCAATATTGTAGCTTTTTATATAAGTTGGAGATACTTCCCATAACAAACATTCAGAATCCAGCTGTGTGGTTTCGGTTTGGGAAATGACATCTGAAGACTGTTGGGGGACACCACAGTTCTCCAGTTTTTCTAAACTATCTATCTTATCTTTCTCAGCCTACAAATATCTCATCTGTGACCACATGAGGTCGGTTGCCGTGTACATCAACGCGGTGCGTGGAAGGTGCTCCTTCGTTGGTTTTCCATGCTCCTCCTACAAGGAGTTCCAGGAAGGTCTTTGCGTGGATTGTGAGACCACACAACTTTCGTCTTGTCCCCGTTTAGGTACGTCATTCACACCGCTGTGCTTCTCTTACCTTCTCTTACCTTGTGCCCAGTGTACCCATTGTGCTGAAGGAAATCTGAATCATTTTGTACATGAATATGGCAAGGGATGACTGGAAATAGGAGTCTTCACTCTGCCAAAATTTCAGTGAGGATCAGAAAATTTGGGTAAAATTTGCTATTTGGTCACAGTATGGTGATTTTCTCTCCACGGGCATCACGGTGCTCTGCGCCCCGAGCCCAGGGCTGTCTTAATGAGAGGGCACACCTGGACACTGCCCAGGGGCCCCAAAGCAGCTGGTCCTTGAGCCCGGCTGTCCCTCTACACCCCAGATATCCTCCCAGCACTCTGACCCCTCTACACCCCAGATATCCCCCCAGCACCCTGACCCCTCTACACCCCAGATATCCCCCCAGCACTCTGATCCCTCTACACCCCAGATATCCCCCCAGCACTCTGACCCCTCTACACCCCAGATATCCCCCCAGCACTCTGTCCCCTCTCTACATCCCAGATATCCCCCCCAGCACTCTGACCCCTCTACACCCCAGATATCCCCCCAGCACTCTGATCACTCTACACCCCAGATATCCCCCCAGCACTCTGACCCCTCTACATCCCAGATATCCTCCCAGCACTCTGACTCCTCTACACCCCAGATATCCCCCCAGCACTCTGACCCCTCTACACCCCAGATATCCCCCCAGCACTCTGATCACTCTACACCCCAGATATCCCCCCAGCACTCTGACCCCTCTACATCCCAGATATCCTCCCAGCACTCTGACTCCTCTACACCCCAGATATCCCCCCAGCACTCTGACCCCTCTACACCCCAGATATCCCCCCAGCACTCTGACCCCTCTACACCCCAGATATCCCCCAGCACTCTGACCCCTCTACACCCCAGATATCCTCCCAGCACTCTGATCCCTCTACACCCCAGATATCCCCCCAGCACTCTGACCCCTCTCTACATCCCAGATATCCCCCCCAGCACTCTGACCCCTCTACACCCCAGATATCCCCCCAGCACTCTGACCCCTCTACACCCCAGATATCTCCCCAGCACTCTGACCCCTCTACACCCCAGATATCCCCCCAGCACTCTGGCCCCTCTACATCCCAGATATTCCCCAGCACTCTGACCCCTCTACACACCAGATATCCCCCCAGCACTCTGACCCCTCTACACCCCAGATATCCTCCCAGAACTCTGACCCCTCTACACCCCAGATATCCCCCCCAGCACTCTGACCCCTCTACACCCCAGATTTCCCCCCAGCACTCTGACCCCTCTACACCCCAGATACCCCCCCAGCACTCTGACCCCTCTACACCCCAGATATCCCCCCAGCACTCTGACCCCTCTACACCCCAGATATCCCCCCAGCACTCTGACCCCTCTATACCCCAGATATCCCCCCAGCACTCTGACCCCTCTACACCCCAGATACCCCCCAGCACTCTGACCCCTCTACTCCCCAGATATCCCCCCAGCACTCTGACCCCTCTATACCCCAGATATCCCCCCAGCACTCTCTGACCCCTCTATACCCCAGATATCCTCCCAGCACTCTGACCCCTCTACACCCCAGATATCCCCCCAGCACTCTGACCCCTCTACACCCCAGATATCCCTTACCTCCTACCTACTTGATTTCTGTTTACCTGCACTGTCTCCATTGTAGGGGCCCCAGAGCATTACTTTGCCCAGGGGCCCATGATGCTATTAAGATGGCCCTCCCCGAGCCCACCCTATTTTGAAGCCTATTTGAGCCTCTGGCTCTAGTCGGGTGCATCAAAAAAACACTCCAACTCATTGGAATTCATACATGGGGGACGGACGCATGGATGGAGGGGGCGCCCCTAATGAACAGGCCACCCCATCATTTTGGTGACATTTTAAAAAGGAGCAAATAATAGAATAACATTTATATTTTTTTTACAGTAAGACTATTTTTTTTTAAAGCTAAACCACTGAACAAAGTTGAAATAAAGTATGTTTCTTATTAGTTTTTATTACATTTTTTGTCTATAGATTGCCTAAAAAATATAAAATCATACATGCCTGACTTTTGACTTTTGGACAGAGTGGGGCGGGATCAAAATGCCTATTAGGTTTGTATTGCTGTCTGTGCCCCCATTAGGGAGATCCCCCCCCCCCTCTCTCTATTTGTCCTGTTTGCCGTTATCATTGAAAGTAAAAGAAAATCCCCAGAAAAGTAATAGAGGGGTGACCCGGGGGGCCCCAAGGGATTCCCCTCATTTTCAGAAATTTCCTCTCACTTCCTGTTTTGGCTATGGGACAGGAAGTGAAGGCAAATCTCCCGGATGGAAAACGGATGAGGGGGAAAAAATGACAGGGGGTTATAACCCTCCCTTACTATATCCAAAATGAAAAAAAAATAATAGTTTTGCCTTTAGCTCTACTTTAAGTACCGTATATACTGGAGTATAAGCCGAGTTTTTCAGCACATTTCTTTGCGCTAAAAATGCCCCCCTTCGGCTTATACTCGAGTCTGTGTCATCTGATGAGCCGTGTCATGCAGTCAGGCGGCAGCCATCCAGTGTACAAAAGCTGCGCCTCCTCCTTGTCCTTGTCTGTGATAGGGGAACACTCCATTTCCCAGCTGTGAGTCACTGTTCAGTGTTCCGCCTATCATGGACGTCCTCTCGTCCTCGTCCCACGGACGAGAGGATGTCCGTGATAAGTGGAACACTGAACACTGCTGGGAAACTGATAGGTAGATTCAGGTAGAGTTAAGTCTGCGTATCAGTAGATAAGCCGACCTAACTCAGAATCTACGCCGACCTAAGTTTAAGTGTATTCTCAAACAGAGATACGCTTAAACATATCTAATATACGACGGCTTGCGCCGTCCTATCTTAGGTTGCAATATTGAGGCTGGCCGCTAGGTGGCGCTTCCATTGCGGTCGGCGTAGAATATGTAAATCAGTAGATACGCCTATTCACGAACGTACGCCCGGCCGCCGCAGTACATTTACGCCGTTTACGTAACGCATTACAGGCCTAAAGTTATTCCATCAAATAGATGGAATAGTGATGTTAAGTATGGCCGCCGTTCCCGCGTCGAAATTCGAAATTTTTCCGTCGTTTGCGTAAGTCGTTCGTGAATAGGGATTTACGTAGTTTATGTCCACGTCGAAATCAATAGGCCCATGCGGTGGACGTAGCCGCAATGCACACTGGGAAATGTAGGCGCACGGCGCATGCGCAGTTGAAAAAAAACATCAATCACGTCGGGTCAAGCCTCATTATGATAAAACACGCCCCCTTAGACAAATTTGAATTAGGCGCCCTTACGCCCGCCCGCTTTAGGCTACGCCGCCGTAACTTAGCAGGCAAGTACATTGTGAATCATGTACTTGCCTCGCTAACTTACGGCGGCGTAGCTTAAATGCCTTAAGCTACACCGCCTTAAAGTTGTGGCAATGTATGTGAATCTAGCTATGAGTGTTCCGCCTATCACGGACGAGGACGAGCGGGAGGCGCGGCTTTTGTACACTGGATGGCCGCTGTCTGACTGCAATGCATTGCACGGGCTGATCAGGTATGGCACAGTGAGGCTGCAATGGGCACAGTGAGGCATGCAATGCGCACAGTAAGCCATCAATGGTCACAGTGAGGCATGCAATGGGCACAGTGAGATGTGCAATGGGCACAGTGAGATGTGCAATGGGCACAGTGAGGCATGCAATGGGCACAGTGAGGCATGCAATGGGCACAGGGAGGCGTGCAGTGAGGCATGCAATGGGCACAGTGAGGCATGCAATGGGCACAGTGAGGCGTGCAATGGGCACAGTGAGGCATTCAATGGGCACAGGGAGGTGTGTAATGGGCACAGTGATGCTGCAATAGGCACAGTGAGGCATGCAATGGACACAGTGAGGCATCAATGGGCACAGTGAGGCATGCAACGGGCACAGTGAGGCATGTAATGGACACAGTGAGGCATCAATGGGCACAGTGAGGCATGCAATGGGCACAGGGATGCTGCAATGGGCACAGTGATGCTGCAATAGGCACAGTGAGGCATGCAATGGGCACAGGGATGCTGCAATGGGCACAGTGAGGCTTTCAATGGGCACAGTGAGGCTTTCAATGGGCACAGCGAGGCATGCAATGGGCACAGTGAGGCATGTAATGGACACAGTGAGGCTTCAACGGGGCACAGTGAGGCATGCAACGGGCACAGTGAGGCATGCAACGGGCACAGTGAGGCATGCAACGGGCACAGTGAGGCATCAATGGGCACAGTGAGGCATGCAACGGGCACAGTGAGGCATGCAATGGGCACAGTGATGCTGCAATAGGCACAGTGAGGCGGCAAATGGGCAATGCTGACCTTCTTTTCGCTTACAGTAGCTGCTGCATTCTCAACCTAGGCTTATACTCGAGTCAATACGTTTTCCCAGTTTTTTGTGGTAAAATTAGGTGCCTCGGCTTATATTCAGGTCGGCTTATACTCGAGTATATACGGTAATTACAAAGTTATCACCTAATAACCAGGCCCATAGCAGAAATGTAATAATTGCTCTCTGGTTAATGTCTCGGTATGTTTTTCATTCTTTCTTAGTGATGTTGATCCTTGTAGATAAAAATTTCCTTTTTTTTCCCCTGGTGTAGGGAGGAGGGACGCTCTAATTATTCCAGGAGAATTTGTAATTCACGACACGCCCTCCGAATCACAAAACTACACCAGTACAGTCAGCTACAAGACCCAGGATCCACCCAAAGATATTCTGCTTTTCCTGCTCACCACCGCGGCGGAGCCATACTGCGGTAAGTGTCAGCGACTACCAACCCCCCTGGACCAATAAATACCTGAAGGATTAGTACAGTACTACTGTAAATGGGGACCAGGAGATTATGGCTTTTCTTCTGTCTATAAATGGAGCTGAGATCATTGCTTGTCTTCTATCTATACAGTCGCCTAAGGCCTCACACTCACAGGGGCCTCGCAGCCACCTAACTTGCTCGATGCATTACCCCACTTTTGAGGGACAGGGGATCTTAATGCTGTTGTTCTCAGGCAGAGTTAAGAGCCCTGACTCAGGAGCGGGACCGCCAGCATCCCTAACAAGCAGTGAATATCGGTGACACCACCCCTTGTGACGTCATTGACCCAGCATACCTTCAGTCAATGACGTCACAAGGGGGCGGGTTCACCTGGTGACATCACTGGGTGGCCCCTGCCCCTTAGTTAATAAACAGCAGTATCTGGGGGCCGCCTTGTTAACCACTTCCCGACCGCCGCATGTAAATGTACGTCCACAGAATGGCACGTACAGGCATATGGGCGTACATGTACGTCCTTGCCTTCTAGCGGGTCGGGGGTCCGATCGGGACCCCCCCCCCCCGCTACATGCGGCGGTCGGATTCCCGCGGGGAGCGATCTGGGACGACGGCGCGGCTATTCGTTTATAGCCTTTTGTGTGGCGATCACTCCCCGGAGCTGAAGAACGGGGAGAGTCGTATGTAAACACGGCTTCCCCGCTCTTCACTGTGGCAGCTGCATCGATCGAGTGATCCCTTTTATAGGGAGACTCGATCGATGACGTCAGTCCTACAGCCACACCCCCCTACAGTTGTAAACACACACTAGGTGAACCCTAACTCCTACAGCGCCCCCTTGTGGTTAACTCCCAAACTGCAACTGTCATTTTCACAATAAACAATGCAATTTAAATGCATTTGTTGCTGTGAAAATGACAATGGTCCCAAAAATGTGTCAAAATTGTCCGAAGTGTCCGCCATAATGTCGCAGTCACGAAAAAAATCGCTGATCGCCGCCATTGGTAGTAAAAAAAAAAAAATTAATAAAAATGCAATAAAACTATCCCCTATTTTGTAAACGCTATAAATTTTGTGCAAACCAATCGATAAACGCCTATTGCAATGTTTTTTTACCAAAAATAGGTAGAAGAATACGTATCGGCCTAAACTGAGGAAAAAAAACATTTTTATATATGTTTTTGGGGGATATTTATTACAGCAAAAAGTAAAAAATATTGAATTTTTTTCAAAATTGTCGCTCTATTTTTGTTTATAGCGCAAAAAAAAAAACCGCAGAGGTGATCAAATACCACCAAAAGAAAGCTCTATTTGTGTGGAAAAAAGGACGCCAATTTTGTTTGGGAGCCACGTTGCATGACCGCGCAATTGTCTGTTAAAGCGACGCAGTGCCGAATCGCAAAACCTGGCCTGGGCATTTAGCTGCCTAAAGGTCCGGGGCTTAAGTGGTTAAAGGGGGGGCTTCCAGATTCCGATAATCCCCCTGCCTGCAGACCCCCCACAACCACTGGCCATGGTTGTGGGAAAGAGGCTCTTGTCCTTGAATTATTTTTCCCATCATGGGCGAGAGTGTGGCCCCATGTCAAGTTTTGCCTAAGGCCTCACAAAGCCTAGAGCCGCCTCTGTCTATACAGGGAGCTGATCGATTGTCTTCTCTCTATGCATTGAGCGGTGATCATGGCTTATCTTCTATCTATATATTGAGTAGAAAAATCATGGCTTGTCTTCTCTCCATACGCTGAGCTGAGATCACGCCTTGTCTTCAATCTATACATTGAGGAGAAATCATGGCCAGGGTCGGTGCTACCACTAGGCAAACTAGGCAGCCGCCTAGGGTGCCCATCCACTGGGGTTTCTACTCTCTTCTCTCTGCAGCAATCAACTAAGTCTCCGCATCAGCAGGTAGCTGCCACTCCGTTCGCACATAGTGTCAGAGGAGCAGCGGTGGGGAAGGACTTTGTCTGTGTCCCAACTCGTGCATAAATGGAAGCAAGCAAACATTAATTGATGGGCGCTGTTACGCTGCATTTGATGGGCGCTGGTAGGCTCCATTGGATAGGCGCTGGTAGGCTCCATTGGATGGGCGCTGGTAGGCTCCATTGGATGGGCGCTGGTAGGCTCCATTGGATGGGCGCTGGTAGGCTCCATTGGGTGGGCGCTGGTAGGCTCCATTGGATGCGCGCTGGTAGGCTCCATTGGATGGGCGCTGGTAGGCTCCATTGGATAGGCGCTGGTGGGGCTCCATTGGATGGGCGCTGGTAGGCTCCATTGGGTGGGCGCTGGTAGGCTCCATTGGATGCGCGCTGGTAGGCTCCATTGGATGCACGCTGGTAGGCTCCATTGGATGGGCGCTGGTAGGCTCCATTGGATGGGCGCTGGTAAGCTCCATTTGATGGGCGCTGGTAGGCTCCATTGGATGGGCGCTGGTAGGCTCCATTGGATGGGCGCTGGTGGGGCTCCATTGGCTGGGCACTGGGGCTGCATTTGGTGGGCGCTGGCGGGGCTCCATTGGATGGGCGCTGGTGGGGCTCCATTGGATGGGCGCTGGTGGGGGCTCCATTGGATGGGTGCTGGTGGGGCTCCATTGGCTGGGCGCTGGGGCTGCATTTGGTGGGCGCTGGTGGGGCTGCATTTGATGGGCGCTGGTGGGGCTGCATTTGATGGGCGCTGGTGGGGCTGCATTTGATGGGCGCTGGTAGGCTCCATTGGATGGGCGCTGGTAGGCTCCATTGGATGGGCGCTGGTAGGCTCCATTTGATGGGCGCTGGTGGGGCTCCATTGGATGGGCGCTGGTGGGGCTCCATTGGATGGGCGCTGGTAGGCTCCATTTGATGGGCGCTGGTGGGGCTCCATTGGATGGGCGCTGGTAGGCTCCATTGGATGGGTGCTGGTAGGCTCCATTTGATGGGCGCTGGTGGGGCTGCATTTGATGGGCGCTGGTAGGCTCCATTTGATGGGTGCTGGTGGGGCTGCATTCGATGGGTGCTGGTGGGGCTGCATTTGATGGGCACTTCATTAAAAAGGTGGGGTTTACGTGGGCAGGGAAAAGGGGGTGAAGACAGGGGTGGAGGGGTGGCGGTGGCAAAATGAGGTTTCGCCTAGGGTGTCAAAAATCCTTGCACCAGCCCTGATCATGGCTTGTCTTTTTTCCATACATTGAGCTGAGATTATGGCTTGTCTTCTATCTAATTGATCGGTGATCACGGCTTGTCTTCTATCTATACATTGATTGGTGATCATGGCTTGTCCTCTATCTATACATTGATGGGTGATCACGGCTTGTCTTCTATCTATACATTGATCGGTGATCACAGCTTGTCTTCTATCTATACATTGATCGGTGATCACGGCTTGTCTTCTATCTATACATTGATCGGTGATCACGGCTTGTCTTCTATATATACATTGATCGGTGATCACAGCTTGTCTTCTATCTATACATTGATCGGTGATCACGGCTCGTCTTCTATCTATACATTGATCGGTGATCACGGCTTGTCCTCTCAATGCATTGAGCTTGAAAAGACTCTTAGAAGTTATACTAGACTTATTTACATTATAGAAGAGAACAGACAGGTGGCTGGAGTTGACATCAGCATCCCCTAACAGTTTGTGTCCCAACATTATGAATCAGTCACTATTTCTAATATGGCATATACAGGGTTCCCAGAGTCTGTGTGTCTTGGGGGGAACATGGACCTGAATCCAAAGTAACACCACCTCAGGGTAAGACCAGATTTTTAAAATGAAATCCGGGGACATATTTTTTTCTTTTTACTAGTAATGGCGGCAATTAGCGACTCTCTGCCTGTCGCCGCCGTCGCCCGCCTCACAGCCTGTCAAGTCTCACTCTCCGGGCCCCCGGGTACTACTGGATGGGGAGCGGAGGAAGATCACTCCGCCAGGGAAGGCAAGGAGATAAGCAGGCAGACGGCTGGCCGGGACTTGAGCCAAGGCAGAAGAACATACGAGTGGAGCTGAATGGGCATGCACCCGAAACTGCAGAAATATTCCCTTCGCTCCGACCAACACATGATCATCAGAAAGGGGCACAGATAATTGGGAAAATAGACCCCTCCCTAAGCTAGCAGGTGCGGCTGAGCAGGGGGTGTGTAATTCAGATTTTCTTTTTTTGAATTCTGCACTGACTGTCTTTGAAATTGCCCCAGCCCCTGTTCAAATCCAATCCGGGGACAGACTTGGTCTGGGGACAATGTCCTCAATCCGGGGACTGTCCCCGGAAACCGGGGATGTCTGGTCACCCTACCTCAGGGGTCCCCAGGCATACAGCTCACAAAGAGCACCGTTCCCCTAAATGCCAGGGCCCATGATCGGTAGGCAAGAGGCTAGCATTCAGTCCCCTCCAAAAGCTTCTGTCCCGGGTGAGTCTGTCACACATGCCTTGTCTTCTATCTATACAATGTATTGTGATCATGGCGTGTCTTCTATCTATACAATGTATTGAGATCATGGCGTGTCTTCTATCTATACAATGTATTGAGATCATGGTGTGTCCTCTATCTATACAATGTATTGAGATCATGGCGTGTCTTCTATCTATACAATGTATTGAGATCATGCCTTGTCTTCTATCTATACAATGTATTGAGATCATGGCGTGTCTTCTATCTATACAATGTATTGAGATCATGGCGTGTCTTCTATCTATACAATGTATTGAGATCATGGCGTGTCTTCTATCTATACAATGTATTGAGATCATGGCGTGTCTTCTATCTATACAATGTATTGAGATCATGGCGTGTCTTCTATCTATACAATGTATTGAGATCATGGCGTGTCTTCTATCTATACAATGTATTGAGATCATGGCGTGTCTTCTATCTATACAATGTATTGAGATCATGGCGTGTCTTGTGATTCTGGCAGCTCATCACATTTTGCTGGAGTTCACCTTGTCTGAGCTGAAAGACATCAGCATCACCATGGAGGTCCAGCTGAGCAGCCTCAATTCCAGCAGCAGCAAAACCAAAATCACCATGTGAGCATTCCACCTTTCTTTTATTTCCTCCCCTTTCATTTATTTCATCTCCTTTCTTTTCTTTCCTCTCATTTCTTTTCTTTCATCTCTTTTCTTTTCTTTCCTCTCTTTTCCTTTTCTTTCCTCTCCTTCCCTTTCTGTGTTCCCCTTTCTTTTCTTTTCTTTCCTCCCCTTTCTTTTATTTCCTCTCCTTTCTTTTCTTTCCTCCCCTTTTCTTTTCTTTTCTCTCCTTTCTTTTCTTTCTTCTCCTTTCTTTTCGTTCCTCCCCTTCCTTTTCTTTCCTCCCCTTCCTTTTCTTTCCTATACTTTCTTTTCTTTTCTTTCCTCTCCTTTCTTTTCTATTCTCATCTTTCTCTCCAATTTCTTTCCTCCCCTTTCTTTTCTTTTGTTCCATTTCTTTTCTTTACTTCCCTTCCTTTTCTTTCCTTTCCTCTCCTACCTTTTCTTTCCTTCCCTTCCCTTCCTTTTCTTTCCTTTTCTTTCCTCTACTTCCTTTTCTTTCCTCTCCTTCCTCCCCTTTCTTTTCTTTTCTTTCCTCTCCTTCCTAATCTTTCATCCTCTTCCTATTTGTTCCTCCCCTTCCTTTTCTTTTCTCTCCTTTTTTTCTTTCCTCCTCTTCCCTTTCTTTCCTCTCCTTTCTTTTATTTCCTCCCCTTTCTTTTCTTTCCTCTCCTTCCTTTTCTTTCCTCCCCTTTCTTTTTTTCTCCTTCCTTTTCTTTCCTCTCCTTCCTATTCTTTTCCCTCCTTCCTTTTCTTTCCTCTCCTTTCATTTCTTTCCTCGCCTTTCTTTTTTTTTTCTCCTTCCTTTTCTTTTCTCTCCTTTCTTTTCTTTCCTCCCCTCCCCTTTCATTTCTTTCCTCCCCTTTCTTTTCTTTTCTCTCCTTTCTTTTCTTTTCTCTACTTTCTTTTCTTTCCTCTCCTTTCTTTTCCTTCCTTCCCTTCCTTTTCTTTCCTCTCCTTCCTTTTCTTTCCTCTCCTTCCTCCCCTTTCTTTTCTCTCCTTTCTTTTCTTTCCTTCTCTTCCCTTCTTTCCTCTCCTCCCTTTTCTTTTCTCTCCTTTCTTTTCTTTCCTTCTCTTCCCTTTCTTTCCTCTCCTTTCTTTTATTTATTCTCATTCCTTTTCTTTCCTCCTCTTTCTTTTTTTTCTCTTTTATTTTCTTTTCTTTCCTCCCCTTCCTATTATTTCCTCTCCTTCCTATTCTTTCCTCTCCTTCCTATTCTTTCCTCTCCTTCCTATTCTTTCCTCTCCTTCCTTTTCTTTCCTCTCCTTCCTATTTCCTCTCCTTCCTTTTATTTCCTCTCCTTCCTTTTTTCTTTTCTCCCATTTCTTTTGTTTCATCTCCTCCCCTTTCTTTTATTTCCTTTCCTCTCCTTCCTTTTCTTTCCTCCCCTTTCTTTTCTTTCCTCCCCTTTCTTTTCTTTCCTCTCCTTTTTATTTCCTCTCCTTCCTTTTCTTTCCTCTCCTTTTTATTTTCTCTCCTTCCTTTTCTTTCCTCTCCTTCCTTTTCTTTTCTCCCATTTCTTTTGTTTCATCTCCTCCCCTTTCTTTTATTTCCTTTCCTCTCCTTCCTTTTCTTTCCTCCCCTTTCTTTTCTTTCCTCCCCTTTCTTTCTCTTTCCTTTCTCTCTCCATTTTTGCCATGTACACCCCCAGACTTCTTGTATCATTGAATAACCTGATTCATCTTTTCTGCCTGCAGTCCAAAGCAGACCCTGGAGGGCCGAGGCCTGGTTGCCCACGGGGCCCATCTTTGCCTCTTACACCAGGTTGAGATTCGAGTGATGGGCAGTAGATTTTGGAGACGAGGGCCAGAATTTAGCGGGACGCTGTGTATGACTGAATTGCCCATGAACAGAAGGTAAAAGAGATGACAGTAGACCACTGGACCTGGGCCACAACAACCAATCAGTAGGGCCGATGACTTTCATTAAAAGACAACAGATGATAAAATGGTATTTTTGAGCTGCTATTTGTCCACCTGTATAAAGAGAGAGAGCAGAGCTGTGGGAGGGGTCCAGCAGGCCCCACCCACTACAGGATGCCTGCAGAAAACTACAAGAGGAGGCGGAGACAAGACCAGTCACCCTGTACAAGTAGAGAGTGAGCAGAGCTGTGGGAGGGGCCCAGCAGGCCCCACCCACTACAGGATGCCTGCAGAAAACTACAGGAGGGGGGCGGAGACAAGACCAGTCACCCTATACAAGGAGAGAGAGAGATGAGCTGTGGGAGGGGCCCAGCAGGCCCCACCCACTACAGGATGCCTGCAGAAAACTACAAGAGGGGGCGGAGCCAAGACCAGTCACCCTGTATAAAGAGAGAGAGAGCAGAGCTGGGGGGGGGAGTCCAGCCGGCCCCACCCACTACAGGATGCCTGCAGAAAACTACAAGAGGGGGTGGAGCCAAGACCAGTCACCCTGTAAAAGGAGAGAGAGAGCAGAGCTGTGGGAGGGGCTCAGCAGGCCCCACCCATTACATGATGCCTGCAGAAAACTACAAGAGGGGGTGGAGCCAAGACCAGTCATCCTGTATAAAGAGAGAGAGCAGAGCTGTGGGAGGGGTCCAGCTGGCCCCACCCACTACAGGATGCCTGCAGAAAACTACAGGAGGAGGCGGAGACAAGACCAGTCACCCTTTTCAAGGAGAGAGATGAGCTGTGGGAGGGGCCCAGCAGGCCCCACCTACTACAGGATGCCTGCAGAAAACTACAGGAGGGGGCGGAGACAAGACCAGTCACTCTGTACAAGGAGAGAGAGATCTGAGCTGTGGGAGGGGCATAGCAGGCCCCACCCACTACAGGATGACGGCAAAAAACTACAGGAGGGGGGGCAGAGACAAGACCAGTCATCCTGCACAATGAGAGAGAGCAGCAGTGAGCGGTCTTTACAGAACAGCCATTGAAAATCATGGGCAGGGCCAGAACAAGGGGTAGGCAGGAGGGGTACTGTGGCATCCTGCGAGGTGGGGGGGCAGACACCACAAGGAGATTGGTGGGGGAGGGGATTTGTGTAGAGGAGGGGAATTTAGGGAGAAGCAGAGGGTAAGAATTGTTCTAGGAGGGCGAATTTGGGGAGGTGTGCTAGGAGTGGTGATTTGGGGGTTTGTGACGCGTTTCGTCACAAATTACGTCGTCCTGGGGCTCGGGTCGGTGCACTGGAAATACAATATGGAATTCACCAAACTCATATCTTGGGGGGGCGCAATTTGGCATGTTTCCCCCCCCAGGCTCTAGATTACCTTGTCCCGGCACTGATCATGGGGCCCTGTACAGCCTACCTGACGGGGGCCCTGACCTATAGCTATAGCTGACCTATAGCTATCAATTCTGCTTGTTTTGCGAGACAACACTCGTAAACCGAGTCAGAATAAAAAAAAAAGTATCTCGTTTTCCAAAACGCTGGTTAACCGCGTTACTCGTGAACCAAGGTTCCGCTGTACCTATAATTTAATAGCTAGTGATGATTAGTTCGTTATTATTTAAAATTTACATATTTTTGGATTTTTGAATTTTACAAAATTTCAAATTCACAACATTTTGAATTTACAAAAAAAAAAATGAATGAAACGAAAACGAACACATTTTTAATATAATTTAATAGCTAGTGCTTATTAATTAGTTATTATTTTATAATTTTTTCAGATTTTTGGAATTTTTTTTTCTTATTTTCAAATTTTTGAATTTACAAAATTTTGAATTTACGAAATTTTAATTTTACGAAAAAATAAATAAATAAATGAAACGAAAACGAACACATTTTTTATATAATTTAATAGATAGTGATAATTAGTTAGTTATTATTTAGAATTTTTTTCAGATTTTTGGATTTTTTTTTCTTATTTTCGAATTTTTGAATTTACAAAATTTCGAATTCACGAAATTTCGAATTTACAAATAAAAATAAAATGAATGAAACGAAAACAAACACATTTTATTTTTTTCACAAGAAAAAACTAACACATTTTTAATATAATTTAATAGCTAGTGATTTTTAGTTAGTTATTATTTCGAATTTTCAGATTTTTGGATTTTCTTTCTTATTTTCAAATTTACAAAATTTCGAATTTACAAAAAAAAATTAATGAAACGAAAACTAACACATTTTAAATATAATTTAATATCTAGTGATTATTAATTAGTTATTATTTATAATTTTTTTCAGATTTTTTGATTTTTTTTCTTATTTTTGAATTTACAAAATTTCTAATTCACGAAATTTTGAATTGACGAAAAAATAAATAAATGAATGAAACAAAAATGAACAAATTTTTAATATAATTTAATAGCTAGTGATTATTAGTTAGTATTTTGAATTTTCTGATTTTTAGATTTTCTTTCTTATTTTCGGATTTTGAATTTTAAATTAACGAAAAAAAATTTATGAAATGAAAACAAACACATTTTTTATATAATTTAATAGCTAGTGATTATTAGTTATTATTTATAATTTTTTTCAGATTTTTTTTCTTATTTTCTTATTTTTGAATTTACAAAATTTCGAATTCACGAAATTTCAAATTTACAAAAAAAATTAATGAAACGAAAACAAACACATTTTTAATATAATTTAATAGCTAGTGGTTATTAATTAGTTATTATTTATAATTTTTTTTCAAATTTTTGGATTTTTTTTCTTATTTTCGAATTTTTGAATGTGCAAAATTTTGAATTTACGAAATTTCAATTTGACGAAAAAATAAATAAATGAATGAAACGAAAACGAACACATTTTTAATATAATTTAATAGCTAGTGATAATTAGTTAGTCATTATTTCGAATTTTCAGAATTCTGGATTTTCTTTTTAATTTTCGGATTTTTGAATTTTAAATGTACAGAAAAAAAAAATTATGAAGCGAAGATGAACACATTTTTAATATAATTTAATAGCTAGTGCTTATTAATTAGTTATTATTTATATATTTTTTTTAAAAATTATTTTAAAATTTTTGAATTTACAAAATTTCGAATTCACGAAATTTCGAATTTACAAAAAAAAATGAATGAAACTAAAATGAACACATTTTTAATATAATTTAATAGCTAGTGATTATTAATTAGTTATTATTTATAATTTTTTCAGATTTTTGGATTTTTTTTTCTTATTTTCAAATTTTTGAATTTACAAAATTTCGAATTTACAAAATTTTAATTTTGACGAAAAAATAAATAAATGAATGAAACGAAAACTAACACATTTTTTATATAATTTAATAGATAGTGAGAATTAGTTATTATTTAGAATTTTCAGAATTTAGAATTAGAATTTTCAGATTTTTGGATTTTCTTTCTTATTTTCGGATTTTTGAATTTGCAAAATTTTGAATTTACGAAATTTCGAATTCACAACATTTCAAATTTACAAAAAAAATAATAATTCAGCTTTAACCCTTTCCTGTGTTCTTCTTGCAGAAAATCTATGGCCTGTTTGCCCCGAATCATCTCTTTCTCGGGCAACACCCGCCAGACCTTCGACATATCCGAGGACAGACGCTTCGCCTGCCCCTAGGAGGAGGACTGCAGACGCCGCATTATGTAGCCGGACAGTCGCAGTATATATATATATATATTTATCCGAGGATTGTACGAACATCAGAGGAGATATTCCCGGGTGCGTCCACACCCTCTGATCCTCACTCACCCTTCTGCCACTAACACAAAACCACCAGCGCTGCAAGACTGTAATAGTATTTAAAGTAGAACTCTTCCAAGAATCGCCGGCAACCAGTCAGGAGGGAGCAGGGGGGAGGGGCCAAGCCACACTCTGTGTGTCTATAGACACACAGAGCTGTCTTAGGAGTGGACACACACAAATGGATTCCTATGGGGGCACTCAGTAGTGGGGGGAGCACAGAGTGTCGGCGGGGGACCCGAGAAGAGGAGGATCAGGGCTGCTCTGTGCAAAGCCATTACACAGAGCAGCAGTGACAGGCCTGTCCATTAGAGGCACACGGGCGCCACCCCCCCCCCCCTATTTATGTGTCTGGCAACCTAATCTACATACAGGGCACCAGATGCATGGATTCCAATGGGTAGTGGGGGGTTTTGGAGGACGCGATTAGAGCCAGAGGCTCTAATAGGCTTAAAAAAAGGTGGGCTCGGGGCGCAGAGCACTGCGCCCTGAGCCCACCCAGTTGTGTGACAATAGCGAATTCTATTCGCTATTCTTACACTGATCCTTCTACCGGTCAATCAGGAGGCGGGTCCTGAGACTTGTCACCCGCTTGGCTGAAAAGACAGGTGATCCTATTGGACGCCGTGAAGGGAGGAGGGAGGAGATGCACGGCAGAAGCCGCCGTGATTCAGAGGAGAAGACGCCCGTCCGTCGTCTGTAGGAGCGATGCCCGCCTGGAACCTTGATGGGGTAATTGTGAGGTTGGATGACCGACCGCGAGACCTTGGGGGGGGGGTTGCGGGTGACCCGACGAGGGGTAGTGGGGAGGGTGCGGGTGACTGGGGGGGTGAACCAACTGAGCAGGGGGAGGTGCCACCAGCCAAACAGGGAGGGGTGGTTGTTTGACCACCCCCCCCCAAAAAAAAACACACCAGCTGCCACTGCAGAGCTGATAAGTGTAGCATGTGAGAAAAATAGGGGTTATGATCATATAC
The DNA here is from genome assembly GCF_905171775.1 of Rana temporaria. Lineage (NCBI taxonomy): Eukaryota > Metazoa > Chordata > Amphibia > Anura > Ranidae > Rana > Rana temporaria. Next base: position 537,288,857 of record NC_053490.1, on the reverse strand, counting down.
AGTGCTCAGCATAAATAAGTACACCCCAATAGAATTGTCAGAAAACCTTTACTGTCCTTTCAGAAATCAATATTTTCTATCCTACAAAATCCTCCCACAAATGCGGCGCGTTGATAGCAACCAAGATGACCAAGAAGATCAGCAAAGCTTTACTTATCAGTCGGAATACTGGAGCAAAAGTGATACAAAAATGTAACACAGATGGAAAAAAGCACTACAAAACACAGCACAGCAAGCAGTGGGATTAAAAACTGACGCGTTTCGCACAGGTCTAGTGCTTAGTCATAGAATTCTTTCCATTGGTTTCTGCCTTGTGCATTGCCAGCACCCACAGTCTTTGAGGAGGACATTGATTGCTCATTGCACTCACCTGCAGCGGCGGTTTCCCTTTCGAAAGTTTGAATTCCCGAAATTTTTAATTTACGAATTTACGACATTTTCAATTTCTGAATTCCTGAAATTTCTAATTTACGAATTTGTAAAATTCTAAATTTAGAAAATTCTAAAATTTCATAAATTCGTAAATTTAAAAAATGCGAAAATCGGAAATTGGAAAGTTTGAAAATTGGAAAGTTCAAAAATCGGAAATTTTAAGGTTCGAAAATTGAAAATTTCTGAATTTCCAACATTTTGAATTCCTGAAATTTCTAATTTCCGAATTCGTAAATTCTAAATTTCGAAAAATTCTAAATTTAGAAAATTCAAACATTTCGTAAATTTTAAAAATGCGAAAATCGGAAATTCTAAAGTTCGAAAATTGAAAATTTCCGAATTTCCAACATTACGAATTCGTAAATTCTAAATTTAGAAAAATTCTAAAATTCTAAATTTAGAAAAATTCTAAAATTCTAAATTTAGAAAAATTCTAAAATTCTAAATTTAGAAAAATTCTAAAATTCTAAATTTAGAAAAATTCTAAAATTCTAAATTTAGAAAAATTCTAAATTTAGAAAATTCAAACATTTCGTAAATTCGTAAATTTTTAAAATGCGAAAATCGGAAATTCTAAAATTCTAAAATCGAAAGTTCGGAAATTCGAAAATCGGAAATTCGAAAATCGGAAATACGAAAGTTCGAAAACCGAAGATTTAAAAATATTTGGAAATTCAAAAATTCAGAATTTCCGAATTCAAAATGTTTTGAATTTCCAAATTTTCTTAATTTCTAAAAAAAGATAAAAAAACTAATGAAACAAAAACAAACACTTTTTTCGGCAGTGCACATGTCTAATAAGTAATTTTATATAGAAAGAAAGGCCAAGACTAAACCCCTGTTTTTAACAAATACTGTGAGACAGGTTCATTTAGCCTGGAAATTAGAAAAAAAAAATCGGAAAAACGAATATTCAGAATGCGTAAATTTAAAAAAAAAAAGGAAAATTTTGATTTTCGAATTTCCAAATTCTGAATTTCCGAATTCTCAAATTTTCGAATTCTAAATTTTCCGAATTTCCAAAAAAAGCTAAAAAAACAAATGAAACGAAAACCGAAAACATACATACTGTCAGACAGGTTAATTTGGTTGTCCGCAGGCTGGTCGGTAAGTGAATTTGGAGTTTTCCTCCTTGGTCTTTTTTCGAACATATGTTGCCTTCCAATGCTACTTGCTGCAATGGCCAGTTCTAGGTGGGGGAAGGGGCTTTTTTTTTGTAAGTACTTTATACAACCCGTCAATTACTTCCCAGTTACACCCTCTGGAGACCTTCTAGGAAGCCCTTTGTGTGTCTTCTATCTCCTGGGTGGTGGACCCCATGGGAGAGATGAACGGTGCTTTTAGTACATATGCATTTGAGGATCCTTGTGTAGGTGGTAGTTGTTGTTAAATAGGTAACATGATCGCCTTATATAAAAATGCAAAGAAGTTTGTATATTCCAGATATCCAGTCTATCCCCCTGAGGAAGTTGATTGAAACGCATTGTCTTTATCCGCAAGACTAACGTCACGTACTCTACAAGTGTCCGTCTTGTGGAATGTACGGTGTGGAAATATTTACTTGCTTTGTACGAGGATCCAGCACCTTGTGTCGGCCCTCAGCGTTGGTTTTATGTATATTTTATACATTTGTTGTATAATAAAGTTTTATGAAACTTTGCAGTGTGTGGTTGTGCCTAAAAAAAAAAAAAAAAAGAGTCATGTCTCATACTTGTGTCCCGGTAATGCCGTGTCCTGAGCTGCAGCATGGGGGGCCAAGACCATACAGCGGTATAACGGGACGGGTGCCCCTCAGAACAGGCCTCGCCATGATCCCGCTGACAGCGCAAGGAGAAAAAAAAGCCGATCACTGGCTTAGGTGTAAGGGACATCGGTCCCGAAGAGGAAGGAGGCACATCTGCCTCATGTGTGCCAATCTGTACCCCCTGCCAGTGTCCACAAGTGCCACCTATCAATGCCCACCATTGGTGCCAATCAGTGCCTCCTCAATGTCACTTAGCAGTGCTGCCTATCAGTGCCCATCACTGCCACCCATCAGTGCCACCTATCAATGCCACCTATTAGTGCCACTTCTCAGTGCCCACCAGTGCCCCCTATCAATGCCCTTCAGTGCCGCCCATCAGTGCCACCTATCAATGCCACCTATTAGTGCCACTTCTCAGTGCCCACCAGTGCCCCCTATCAATGCCCTTCAGTGCCGCCCATCAGTGCCACCTATCAATGCCACCTATTAGTGCCACTTCTCAGTGCCCACCAGTGCCCCCTATCAATGCCCATCAGTGCCGCCTATCAGTGGCCACCAGTGCCACCTTATCGGTGCCCACCAGGGCAGCCTCATCAGCGCACATCAATGAAAGAGAAAATGTACCCGTTTACAAAATGTTATAACAAATTTATTCAGTCTTTTTAATTTTATTTTAACAAAAAAAAAAAAACGCAGAGGTGATCAAATACCACCAAAAGAAAGCTCTATTCTGTGGGGGAAAAAAATCATAAACATTTCATTTGGGTACAGCGTTGAACGACCGCGCAATTGTCATTCAAAGTGCGTCGGCGCTGAAAGCTGAAATTCGGTCTGGGCGGGAAGGTGGGTTTAAGTGCCCGGTGAGGAAGTGGTTAACAAAAAAAATTGGGTTATTGTGAAGGATGTCAGTGTAAATCTCCCTGCTTGGTTCATGTGTCACAAGCTATTGACATGTTAATGACCCTTCCTCAGCCAGCTCCCTAGTTCAAATGGTAATTGATTTATTGTGTGTGGGAAGGAGACCGGCCTTACTGTTTACAATGATTAGATAAGGGGCTCATGTTAATTATTCTGATTGCTTCATTGTGGTCAGGCTGTTACACCTAGTAATTAACTCCGCTGATGTCTTTATCTAAAGAAACATGTCTGCATGGTCGGCTCCGACTTGTCTCCTATAATCTGTATGGGAAACCCCACTGTGTGAGGGGGGCGTTCCTAACAGGCTGTAACCACATATAAGCTGAGTTTTTGTGTCAATAAAGTGTCTTGTTCCAGCAGTAAGCTGGTCTCATGTGTGGCTTTCTGGGCGATTCCAGGGATATCCCTCCTCGTGGAATATTGGGGTGATTGTCGTTATGGGAAGAAGGGAACGTTGACGGGGATATCATACCGATACCGTCACAATTGGTTGGTAGCAGCGGGATTTTTCCCTTCTATTCCCCTTCACACCCGGATTCCAAGCAGACACTGGAAGAACTACTGGAAGTTCGTGGAAGGATCGCTAGCAACAAAACCAAGCGGGTCATCATAGCAGAATTAATGGAGCTAGACCAGGAGGACGGGATTGCAGCAATGCCAGCAGTACAAGAGATGGAGACACCAGTGATTCAGGAGGAGGAATCGCCAGCCAACAAGCTAATGAGAGAGAAGCTAGCGTGGTTCGGCCCGAACCCAACGCCGGATGTGGTTCTGAAAGTGATGGACCTGTTAGCGGAGGAGGCTAAACAAATAAGGGACGCAGAACTACAGAAGGATAAACAAATAAGGGACGCAGAACTACAGGAGGCTAAACAAATAAGGGACGCAGAGCTACAGAAGGCTAAAGAAATAAGGGACGCAGAACTACAGAAGGATAAACAAATAAGGGACGCAGAGCTACAGTTAAAACTGGCAGCAGTCCAACAAGCAGCCGCACCTTCTCCGAACAGTGAGTACAGCACAGCAGACGCAAGGAAGATTCCGTTTAGCGCTTTTAAAGCTTTTGATGAAAAGGACTGTGAAATTGATAACTACCTGGCAGACTTTGAGCGACAATGTAACCTGCACCGAATAGCTAGAAGAGAGTGGGTTGCAATATTGTCAGGCAAACTGTCAGGCAAAGCTTCTGATGCTTTCCGGACCGTGCCAGATCAGGATATCCATAGCTACGCCCGGGTTAAAGAATCGCTCCTGGCTCGTTATGCAGTAACCCCAGAGTCCCACCGACAGAAGTTCAGGGACTCACGCAAAACCACGAAAGACTCTTACGCAGAATGGGCATGCCAGCTGTCCCTGTCGGCCTCTAACTGGGTTAACAGCAGCCAGGCCACCACCGCAGAGGACATTTTGCAACTAATGCTCCTGGAGCAATTTTACAATCACATCCAGACGGATGTCAAAGATTGGGTGAGAGATCGCAGGCCCATGACTCTACCAGAGGCCGCGAAGTTGGCGGATGAATATGCGGATACTCGCAAGACAAACCAGGTCACACCACGGGTACAACCTCCACAACCAACGGCGCCCTCACACCCACCAGCCGCTAGATACCAACCGCCTAACAGACCGATGACATCTAGCCCTCGCTACCCACGCCAGGAGGACAACGAACAACGCTGCTTCCGGTGCAAACAGTTGGGTCACTTCAAGCAGAATTGCCCCATGAACGACAACACCAGGTCAAATTGGTCTCAACCGGGGTACCGCCCACCAGCAGCAGCCCATTGTGTAGACTCGGCTTGGGATCTCCAGGAGCTGGGTCCGGAAGAACCATTGGGCACCCCTTACGAAGCCCTCATGGTACAATCTGTTATTACGGACAACAGGGAACACCATTGTCAGCTGGTCATGGGCGACCGCCATGAGCCGGAGGGGCCTTGGAGGAAGCTGGGCAGAAAGAGGCACTGCCAGCTACCCTCCAAGAAGAAGAGGTCCTGGAAGTCATATAACCAGCGGACCTGGGAGGAGAAGAAGCGACTGGAGGAGATGGAATCGCAGCGGGCGCCCCAGATGCGGGCCGAGATGTTCGCCAAGGGCCCACCGGTGGCCCCTTACACCACCACCCAGTTCCTGATGATGAAGGACCACGTGGAGAGCCTGCAGGACATGAGCAAGCAGGATCTGATCCGTGAGTACATAGAGCTGGAGGAGTGCATAAGCCGCATGGAGGAGGAGAACAACCACCTGAGGTCACAGCGGGCTGACCCCCCCAGGCTCCATGAACTGGAGATGGAGCTGGAGAAGCTCAAAGAGGAGAACCGGCGGCTGCGGAGGGAGCAGGGGGTGGCTGACCTTATGGGGCTCTGAGTCCCCTCCCCCCCCCCGGACTCTGAGCACCAGTGCTACAGCATTTCAACAAATATAACTTTTTCTTTTTATGAATCTCCTGTGATTGTCACTTCAGAGCCATAACCTGCCCCCTCCCATAGCGGGACACCTAGACGGCGGCGCACAGACCCATTCGCTGTCTTCACACTGACTTCTGGTGACTTTGCAGATCGCACAAAGACTTGGGGACTGACCGGCGTGTGATCTGACGACCCGGTAGCATACCTGAGTCGGAAGCAGTTACCAATGGAGGTCAGTCACGCCAAACGGAGTTAACCTCGGACTAAAAGCTCTGAACCCGTCAACCCTACTGGACCAGGGAAGGTCCAACCGGGTTTGCCGGAGCAGGGAGAAAAAGGGGGGCCATTGTGAAGGATGTCAGTGTAAATCTCCCTGCTTGGTTCATGTGTCACAAGCTATTGACATGTTAATGACCCTTCCTCAGCCAGCTCCCTAGTTCAAATGGTAATTGATTTATTGTGTGTGGGAAGGAGACCGGCCTTACTGTTTACAATGATTAGATAAGGGGCTCATGTTAATTATTCTGATTGCTTCATTGTGGTCAGGCTGTTACACCTAGTAATTAACTCCGCTGATGTCTTTATCTAAAGAAACATGTCTGCATGGTCGGCTCCGACTTGTCTCTTATAATCTGTATGGGAAACCCCACTGTGTGAGGGGGGCGTTCCTAACAGGCTGTAACCACATATAAGCTGAGTTTTTGTGTCAATAAAGTGTCTTGTTCCAGCAGTAAGCTTGTCTCATGTGTGGCTTTCTGGGCGATTCCAGGGATATCCCTCCTCGTGGAATATTGGGGTGATTGTCGTTATGGGAAGAAGGGAACGTTGACGGGGATATCATACCGATACCGTCACAGTTATGTATTGTGTTTTTTTTTTTCTTCTTTTTTAGCAAATGTATATTTTCCAAAAAAATTGTATTTAAAAAAATAAAAAACCTACACAATATGGGAAAATAAATAATAAAAAAAAAAAATACGTATAAAAATTGCAACACCCATCATTTTATTCTCTAGGGCCTCTGCTTAATTTATATATATAATGTTTGGGGGTTCTGAGTAAATTTGAGCAAAAAAAAGATGATTTTAACACATGGGAAAGAAATTACCAAATTGGCCTGGGTGGGAATTAATTAAAGTGGCCGCTCCCTGAACTGAATTAAAAAAAACTATATATATATATATACACACACACACACATATATATATATATATATATATATATATATATATATATATATATAAAATATATATTTTTTGTATATTTTCCCCAATCTCTTGCCTATTGGCCGTGGAAATGGCCATTACTATTTTTTAACATTCAGCACCCATTGACTTTAATGGGATTCAGATTCATGTCCAGAAAGCACCCCACCCCAACCCATAAAAAAATTGTTTGAAAAATTGCTGCACAAATACCATGCGACATAAAAAATTGCAACGCCCACCATTTTATTCTGTAGGGTCTCTGCTTAAAAATATAAAATTATTGAGGGTTAGACATGTGCAGAACGAAAAACTTAGTTTTGTTTCGATTCGATATTTACATAAATGAGTTTAGTTAAAACTTGTTTCCTTCGTTTTCGAATACATTTTCAAATCTGAAAAGTTTCCGAATTCAAATAGCTTTCCAATTACCAAAAAGAATAAAATAGAATAGAAAATAAAGAAATAGAATTGAATATATACATATGTATATATATATATATATTTCTATTCTATTCCTTTATTTTCTATTCTATTTTATTCTCTTTGAAAATTGGAAAGCTATTTGAATTCGAAAAGTATTCGAAAACGATTCGAATTTTGTTTAGTTTATTCGTTTTCGAATCAATTTCACACAGTTTTCAAATTCGAAAAGTTTTCCAATTTCCAAAAAAATTAAATAGAATAGAAAATAAAGGAATAGAATATAAAAAAATAAAATTATTTTCTATTCTATTTGAATTCAAAAAGTTTTTGAATTTGAAAACTAATTTGAATTCGAAAAGTATTAGAAAAATCGTTATTTCGGATTCGTTTAATCCATTGTCGGGATTCGTTTATTTTATTTATTTTCTAATTAATTTTGAACAGTTTTCCAATTTCCAAAAAGAGCGAAATAGAATAGAAAATGAAGGAATAGAATATAAATTATATATATATTCTTGTATTTGAATTCGAAAAGTATTAGGCTGGCTTCACACTGAAGCGTCAGCCGCGGTGACAGTATAGCTGCGCTATTTGTAGGGCGGCTATACCATCGTGTTTACCGCGATATTCGGGCGCTAGCGGTGAGGTTTTAACCCCCCGCTAGCGGCCGAAAAAGGGTTAATACCGCGGTATTACCGCGCTTTCCCATTGATTTCTATGGGAAGGCGCGGTATAGGAGCGGTGAACACACCGCTCCTATACCGCGGTAAAGATGCGGCTAGCAGGACTTTTGGAGCGTTCCTGCTAGCGCACCGCTTCAGTGTGAAAGCCTTCGGGCTTTCACATTGAACACTACAGGGCATGATTTTTCATGCAGTATAGCAGCGCTATTTTTAGCGCTGTACCGCATGAAAAACGTCCCAATGTGAAAGGGGCCTTAGAAAAACTATTCAAATATCGTCCGAATTCAAATTTCGTTATTTCGGATTCATTTAATCCGTTGTCGGGATTCGTTTATTTTATTAGTTTTCTAATTAATTTTGAAAAGTTTTCCAATTTGAAAAGTTTTCCAATTTCCAAAAAAAATAAAGAAATAGAATAGAAAATAATGGAATAGATTAGAAACATTTCTTTTATTTTCTATTCTATTTTATTCTCTTTGGAAAATTGAAAACTATTTGAATTCAAAAAGTATTCAAAAAGTATTCGAAAATTGTTCGAATTCGAATTTTGTCCGAATTCGTTTAATTAGTTGTCGGGATTCGTTTAGTTTATTCGTTTTCTAATTCATTTTGAACAGTTTTCCAATTTCCAAAAAGAATGAAATAGAATAGAAAATGAAGGAATAGAATATAAATTATATATACATATTTTTTTTTCTATTCTTTTATTTCGGATTTGTTTAATTCGTTGTTGGGATTCGTTTATTTTATTCGTTTTCTAATACATTTTGAACAGTTTTCCAATTTGAAAAGTTTTCCAATTTCCAAAAAAATAAAGAAATCGAATAGAAACATTTCTTTAATTTTTTATTCTATTTTATTCTCTTTGAAAACCATTTCAATTCGAAAAGTATTCAAAAATTATTCGAATTCGAATTTTGTCCGAATTAGTTGTCAGGGTTTCGTTTAGTTTATTCGTTTTCTAATTCATTTCGAACAGTTTTCCAATTTGAAACGTTTTCCAATTTCCAAAAAGAGTGAAATAGAATAGAAAATGAAGGAATAGAATATAAATTATATATATATATATATATATATATATATATATATATATATATATTTTTTTTTTCTATTCTTTTATTTTCTATTCTATTTCACTCTTTGGAAATTTGAAAACTATTTTCATTTCGAAAAGTTTTTTGAATTTGAAAACTATTCGAATTCGAAAAGTATTCGAAAATTATTCGAATTCGAATTTTGTCCGAATTAGTTTAATTTGTTGTCAGGATTAGTTTAGTTTATTTGTTTTCTAATTCATTTGAATGAAGGAATAGAATATAAATTATATATATATTTTTTCTATTCCTTTATTTTCTATTCTATTTCACTCTTTGGAAATTTGAAAACGATTCGAATTCAAATTTTGTCCGAATTCGGATTCGTTTAAATTCGGTAACCATTCCAATTCAGAATTTCGGAGCGACATGAAGTGTACACGGTGTGTTCAGCTCACCCCTAATTCAGAGAGAGAACTTTCCATACGTAATACACAGAATTTTATACTATTAGGAATCCCTTCGGTAAATTTTCGGAAATAAGACGCCATCATCCTTCACGAAGAACATTTTATATTGGAGTTTTCAGAAAAATAAAATAACATAAAAGTAACAATGCTTCATGATCAGGTTGCCGCGTGGATACGTTTCGTCCCGGGCCGTCTTATAGAAAATGCCCTTTACACCGATGTGTCCTCTTGCCATTGGCCGGTGTAGTGGGACTGTCCGGGGGAGGACACTGATCACACCTTGTCCGTGGTTTCTGTCCCGGGGGGCGGGGCGGTGCTCACACACACACCACACGTGTCCTTGTTAGTGACTTCACACTAGTGAGCTGTGCTCAGGTGGGAGAGAACGGGGGGGGCTTGTCATTGTTCCCTAAAGTTCGGGGGTCTGAGTGGGGGCCAGCGGGGCCCTTCCGTATGACTGGAGCCGGGGGTGACCCTTGTGCAAGACGGTGGAGGCTGCAAGACAAGAGGACAGAAATCTCATTATTATTGTTGCAAACGCGGAGAAAATAAAGGTCAGTACATCATTGGGGGGAAGAGGGAAGGGGGGAAGGGGGAGAGGGAAGAGGGAAGAGGGAGGGGGGGAGGAGGGGGAGGAGGAAGGGGGGGAGAGGGAAGGGGGAGGAGGAAGGGGGAGGAGGGGGAGAGGGAAGGGGGGGGCGGGGCAATGCCTAAAATGTTAGGAAATTTACAACAGGGGGTATTTATAAAGAAAAGCAAAGAGCTGAAATCTAAAATGGAAAACCAAAAAAGGGCACAAAGTAGACAAATTGATGAAAAATTGCAAGTGTCAGTAAATAAATACAATGTAACAACGTATTGCTTTGTTGTATTTACTATGTCATTCATATGCAGGTCAGAGGTGAGACCTTCGATCTGCATATCTCATCAATAAAATAACCTACAGGAAAAAAAATATTTTTTTTAACCCCTTATTGACCTCTAATCAACCCTAATCAACCCTAATTAACTCCTTCTTTCCCTTCTCCCCTTAGTTATGTTTTTTTTTTTTATCTATTATTGGTTGAGCCTGTAATATCGTTTTTCTTTTCATTCTATTTTTTTTTTATTATTATTATTATTATTACAGCCGGGAATTACTTTGTGGGTAAAATGCCACTTGAAGTCAAGTCTACAGAAATACGAAAATTCGTAACTAACGAATTTCTCAAAATCCGGAATTAACGAATTTCTCAAAATTCGTTAAAAAATTAATTAAAAAATGCGAAAATTTCGAAAATTCAAGATTTAAAAATTTGAAATTCTAAAATTTGAAAATCCGAAAATTCGGAATTAACGAATTTCTCAGAATTCGTTAAAAAATAAATCCAAAAATTAGAAATTTCGAAAATTCGAGATTAAAAAATGTGAAAATCTAAAATTCGAAAATCCGAAATTCGGAAATACGAAAATTCGGGAATTAACGAATTTCTGAAAATTCGGAATTAACGAATTTCTCAAAATTCGTTAAAAAATAAATCCAAAAATTTGAAATTTCGAAAATTCGAGATTAAAAAATGTGAAAATCTAAAATTCGAAAATACGAATTTCCAAAATTTGGAAATACGAAAATTCGGAAAAACGAAAATTCGGAATTAACGAATTTCTCAAAAATTTGTTAAAAAACAAATTTGAAATTTCGAAAATTCGAGATTAAAAAATTCGAAAATCTAAAATTCGAAAATCCGAATTTCCGAAATTCGGAAATACGAAAATTCGATAATTCAAGAATTCGGAATTAACGAATTTCTCTAAATTCGTTAAAAAATAAATGTCTACTAAACGGGTTATTTTCTCCTTAACACACAAACACACACACACACACACCAATCCTACATTCTATGACACTGGAGACCCCACCCCTCCCCTTGTTGGAATGGGTCACAACAAACATGCTGTACGAAGGGTTAATGCACAAAAAACATTGTTATCTTGGACCCCGCCTCCATTTCACATCCTCTTAGAGGTTTTCCTGGTCAAAAGTCATAAAATTATTTTTCTATTCAAACAGTAAAAATTCAACGGTTTCTTCTGTCTCTATTAGAATTCAGAAGCAGCACTCATTGTGCAGCAGGAGAAGTGAGACCCCCAGACTAAAATTATGGGAATACTCTCCATGCCTACCAAATTCCAGGTTCATAACTCAAAAACTTCTGAAGCTGGAGGCGGTAATCACGTTTTTTTTTACGCGTTTTGCTTTATTCATAAAGCCTTGAGATTTACAATGAGTTGTATGATTGGACACATATCGTTTTATCAATAATTCCCCTCTATGCTGTGGTTTGGCATGTGACTTTGTGGAGTAGACGTGTGCAATTCGTTTTTTTCTGAATTTAGTTTTTTTTAACTAATTAAAAAAAATACATTAATTCAGAAATATCAGAATTAACCAAAACCCGTTCCAGGAATTTTTCCAAGTATTAGTAAAATTAAAATATTTGTGAATTGGAAAATTGACGGAAATTCATAAATTTGAAAAATCGTACATTCTTAAAAATTCGTCAATGTTAAAATTTACGTAAATTCAGAAATTCGAAAAAAATCGTAAATTCGAAAAAAATCGTAAATTCGAAAATTGACGGGAAATTTAAAAATTTACGGGAAATTTGAAAATTGACGGGAAATTTGAAAATTTATGGGAAATTTGATGGGAAATTTGAAAATTGATGGGAAATTTGAAAATTGATGGGAAATTAGAAAATTGATGGGAAATTCAAAAAATCATAAATTTGAGTATTTGTAAATCCGAAAAATCGTATATTCTAATAGTTGTAAATTCGAAAATTGACGTAAATTAGAAGAATCGTAAATTGTAATACTTGCAAATTCGAAAATTGACGGAAGTTCGGAAATCTTCACTATTACTAACTATTAAATTATAGGTATTGGAATTATCTTTCGAATTTGGCTGTTATTAAATTGGTGTATTGGGAAATTCGAAAAATCTTAAATTCTAATATTTGTAAATTCGAAAATTGACGGAAATTATAGGTATTGGAATTATCTTTCAAATTTGTCTGTATTTGGAAATTTACGGAAATTCGAAAAATCGTAAATTTGAATATTTGTAAATTCGGAAATTGACGGAAATTCTAAAAATCTTAAATTCTAATATTTGTAAATTCGAAAAATCATAAATTCATAAAATTTTACAATTTAAAAATTTACCTAAATTCTGAAATTCGAAAATTGTAAATTCAAAATATTTGTGAATTGGGAAATTCGTAAATTGACGGAAATTCGAAAAATCGTAAATTTGAATATTTGTAAATTCGGAAACTGACGGAAATTCGAAAAATCTTAAATTCTAATATTTGTAAATTCGAAAATTGACAGGAATTCGTAAATCTGAAATACTAACTAAACTAATAATAACTTAACTATTACTATTAAATTATAAGGTATTGAAATTTACTTTCAAATTTGGATGTTATTAAATTTGTAAATTCGAAAAATCGTAAATTTATAAATTCGTAAATTCGAAAATTGATGGGAAATTCGTAAATTGACTGAAATGCCTAAAATCAGAATAATTGTAAATTCGGAAATTGACATAAATTTGAAAAACCCTAAATTCTAATATTTGTAAATTTATAAAATTGACAAAAATCTGAAATACTAACTAACTAATAATAACTTAACTATTACTAACAATTAAATTCTAGGTATTGGGATTTCCTTTCAAATTTTGCTGTTAGTGAACGTAACGAATACAAATTTATCCGAAGTTACGAATTATCCGAAATAAACAAATGGAACGTAACAAATTAATAATAATATTAATAAGTAACAATATTAATAATAAAAATTTATTAATATTATTATTTATTTATTCATTCATTCCAGATAAATTTGTACTATTATTAAATTATTATTAAATAATTAAACTATTAATTGAACTATTAAAATTATAGGTATTGGAATTTCCGTTCAAATTTGGCTGTTCGTTAACGTAACGAATATAAATTTATCCGGAGTTATGAATTTTCCGAAATAATGAATGCCGCATCTAAACGAATAGAACGGAACGAATAATAAGTAACAATATTCATAATAAAAATGTATTATCATTATTATAATTAATTGATTCCAGATACATTTGTACTATTATTAAATAAATAAACTATTAATTGAACTATTAAATTATGGGTATTGGTGGAATTTCCGTTCAAATGTGGCTGTTAGTGAACGTAACAAATACAAATTTATTTGGAATGAATAAATAATAATAATACATTTTTATTATTAATATTGTTATTTATTATTATTAATTAGTTACGTTTCATTAGTTTACATGCGGCATTCGTTATTTCTTTTTTTTTTCAAATAACAGTTTTTTATTTTCATAAAATTTCAGTACAGAGTATAGCAGCAGTTCAAGTGCAGAAGATGAGCGGAGATACAAAATTCCAGCTAGGTGGGCTTACACAGTGGCTCCATATCTATTTCTGCTATCAATGACATGTAACCCAATTGGAGATCTAAAAGAAAGAGTAAAGAAAAGAAGAAATAGGGAAAGAGGGGGGGTGGATGTAAGGAGGGAATGGGGTGAGGAGGGGGGGACGGGGCGGGGAGGGAAGCGAGAAGGAAAAAGGTAAAGAGGAGAAGGGACAGGAGAGATGGGGGGGGGGGGAGGCAGGCAAGATTATCAGGGTGAGCAGTGTACCTCGGCGGCCTATTGTCGACTCACGGCGGGTCCTCCACCACATGCCACCTCTCCCAGACCAGATCATGGGCATCCAACCTATCCTGGATCCTAGCCGTCATTTTTTCCATGAGTTCTACATCTTTGACCCTAGCATAGAGGGCTTCTTGTGATGGGGGGGTTGGTTTCTTCCAATGAAGCGCTATCAAGCACCTCGCAGCTGTGGTTATGTGTCTCAGCAGTTTCTTGTAGGGTTTAGCTATGCGAGGTTGGGATAGGCCTAGCAAGAACAGCTTCGGGGAGAAGGGTATGGGCGCCTCCAGGAGGCGAGATAGGAGCTCTTGTGTTTGAGTCCAGAATGGGACAATCAGGGGACACGTCCAGTAGATGTGGAACAGTGTGCCCTTGGCTTGGCCACAGCGCCAGCATCGGTCAGAGGTGGAGGGGTAGATCCTGTGGAGGACGTCCGGGGTCAGGTACCAAAAGAACAGCACTTTATACATATTTTCCTTATAAAGGGTGCAGATTGAACTCTTGGCCGCCTGCCTCCAAACTGCCCCCCACTCGTCCTCCGAGAGTACCTCCCCCAGCTCCCTCTCCCATCGGAGCATATATGTATGTTTACCTTTGGTTTGTATGGGGTATTCATTGAGGATTTGGTAAATGTCTGATATGAGACCCCTTCGGGCAGTGCCCTCGAGGATGATTCGCTCAAATGGGGTCGGTTTTGAGAAGAGGAGCCGGGGGGCGATTGTTTGGGCGTAGTGCCTGATCTGTAGGTAGTTGAAAAAAGCTTGCCGTGGAATGTCATGTTTGGCTTGGAGATCAGTGAAGGAGTGTAAGGTGCGGGATCTGGGGTCTACTAAATGACCAAAGTGGAATAGGCCTCGTGAAGCCCAGGGCCAGGACATCTGGTGGGTGAGACTGGTCGGTACTTTAGGGTTGTAGAGGAAAGAGGTCAGCAGGGAGCTATCGGACCTAAGGCGACCGTCTCGGGCTAGCCTCCTCCATGTACTTTGAAGCTGCCGCATGGAGCCCAGTAGGCATTCGTTATTTCAAGTAATTCGTAACTTTGGATAAATTTGTATTCGTTACGTTCACCAACAGACAAATTTGAAAGGAAATTCCACCAATACCTATAATTTAATAGTTAGTAAAATGTATTATTAGTTAGTATTTCCAAATTTACAAATTTATGCATTTACGATTTTTCGAATTTACGAATTTCCGTAAATTTACGAATTTTCATAAATTTTCGAATTCACAAATATTCAAATTTGCAAATATTTGGAAAAATTAATTAAAACGGGTTTTCGTTAATTCGGATATTTACGAACTTGATGGGGCTGATGGTCAACATATTATTCAAAATATGGGATTACTGTATTTGTGAAAAAAAAAATGAGAGCGCCCCCTGCTGGCTGGTAAGAAGACAGCATACTAATCATAAAGTATGCACTTTTTCACATTGACCTGACTATAGAAAGAAGTCGGGAAAGAACTGAAATCTGACCTGGGAATATAAAGCTAAAAGGGTCTGATAAAAATGACAAATGGAGTCAACTGGGAGGCCACACAATTAATAAAATAAAAATAAAAACATTGCAATAAAAAGGGAAATTCAGAAGTGACTGGTTCTCTTTCATTTGGGCTTTCATTTTGCCGCAAACGCCAAGCACAAAGCCACGAGTGGCACAACCGACATTTTTAAGGAGGGGGGTTAGACAAGCCGACACCGGCAAGCACAAGCACACAACTCTACAAGGATTTGCAGGCAGGGTGGTACTTACGGGGGGGCACTGCCTCACCAGCTGCCCGGGCCCCCTCTCACTTCAAATACTCCCCCTCGCTCCCATAATCCATAAAGGAGCCAGGCAGCTCTGCAAAATCGTCAAGAATGAGGCTGTTCGAGTCCTCACCCAGGTTGCCGCTCTCCGGCCGCGGACCTCGGCTGCTCGGGGGTGGGGCCTTCCTCGGGAGCGGGTCTTCCTGCTGAAGGCGGGAGGCCAGGGGTTCGGCGACGGGTCGTATGTCGCCCGCCACGTCTGAGTACAGCCCTACCACGTGGTAGAGGCTGGGCAGGCGGATGTCGAAGCGGAGGCCGAACTTGGCAAACAGCTTGTCGTTGAGGGCGTAGAGCTTCTGGGAAATGTCAAAGCCGAGGAGCGAGGAGAAGAGGCGGGCTATGTATTTCTCCTTGGCCAGGAGAAGGTAAAGCTTTTTCCGGGGCCAGCTGATGTACGCGCTGTCCATCTCCGCCGTCAACGTGACCTGAGAGATTACACGGATACAAATAAAAAGTACAATTACGGAATTTCACTTTGGTCCCTTTTGCTTTATATGTTTGCAAAGTTTATGAACAGCTTGACTTTAAGTTGGACCTTTTAGTGACTTTACAAGTCTGTATGAATACATTCCTGAGCTCCAGTCAGTGACTTTGTCTAGACTGAGGTTAGGTCACCCGTCATTGACCTTTCCTAGTCTGAGGTGAGGTCACCAGTCTTTTGCCTTTCCTAGACTGAGGTGTGGTCACCAGACATTGACCTTTCCTAGGCTGAGGTGAGGCCACAAGTCATTGGCCTTTCCTAGACTGAGGTGAGATCACCAGTCATTGGCCTTTCCTTGGCTAAGTTGAGGTCACCAGTCATTGGCCTTTCCTGGGCTGAGGTAAGGTCACCAGTCATTGGCCTTTCCTAGGCTGAGGGAAGGTCATCAGTCATTGGCCTTTCCTGGGCTGAGGTGAGATCACAAGTCATTGGCCTTTCCTGGGCTGAAGTGAGGTCACCAGTCATTGACCTTTCCCAAGCGGAGGTGAGGTCACCAGTCTTTTGCCTTTCCTAGGCTGAGTTGAGGTCACCAATCATTGTTCTTTGATGGGCTAAGGTGAGATCCAGGGCCACCATCAGGGGGGTACAGGCAGTACACCTGTAAGGGGCCCCATATGGAAACCCCCCCCCTTTTTTTTTTTATTAAAAAAAAAATATTTTTTTTTTAATAAATATTTTTTTAAGGGGTATGGGGGACCCGGAGATCCCCAGGGCCCCTAGTGACAACCCCCCTTTTTTTTATAATTTTTTTTTATATATATATTTTTATTTATTTTATATATATATATATATATATATATTTTATTATTATTATTATTATTATTATTATTATTATTATTATTAAAGGGTCCAGAGGTCCCCAGGGCCCCGGATGGCAACCCCCCTTTTTTATAAAAAAAAAACATTTTATTATATTATTTTATTTATTATTATTTTTTATTATTTTATACATATATATATATTTTTTTTTATTAAAGGGCTCAGATGTCCCCAGGGCCCCATGTGGCAAACCCCCTTTTTTAATTTGTTATATATATATATTTCATCTTTTATGTTTTTATTAAAGGGCACAGAGGTCCCCAGGGCCCTGGATGGCAACCCCCCCTTTTTTTTATAAATGTTTCTTTTTTTCTTTTTTATTATTATTATTAAAGGGCCCAGAGGTCCCGGATGGCAACCCCCCTTTTTTGTAATTTTATTTTATTTCTTATTTTTTTGTAAAGGCCCCCCCCCCCCCCCCCGGCTTCTCAATTCGCAGCAGCCCCCCCCCCCTTCTCAATTTCAGGCGGCAGTACCCCCCCCCCCCCGGTTCTCTGCTCCAGGGGGCCCATGCCTGAAGCTGTGTAAGGGGCTCCATAATTCTTGATGGCTGCCCTGGTGAGATCACAAGTCATTGGCCTTTCCTAGGCTGAAGTGAGGTCACCAGTCATTGACCTTTCCCAAGCGGAGGTGAGGTCACCAGTCTTTTGCTTTTCCTAGGCTGAGTTGAGGTCACCAGTTATTGGCCTTTCCTGGGCTGAGGTGAGACCACCAGTCATTGTCCTTCCCTAGAGTAAGGTGAGGCCATCAGTCATTGATCTCACCTAGGCTGAGTTGAGGTCACCAGTCATTGGTCCTTCTCTAGGCTGAGGTGAGGTCATGAGTCATTGACCTTTCCTAGGCTGAGGTGAGGTCACCAATCATTGGCCTTTTCTGGGCTAAGGTGAGCTCACAAGTCATTGGCCTTTCCTAGGCTGAAGTGAGGTCACCAGTCATTGACCTTTCCCAAGTGGAGGTGAGGTCACCAGTGATTTGCCTTTCCTAGGCTGAGGTAAGGAAACCAGTCATTGACCTTGCCTAGGCCGAGGTAAGGAAACCAGTCATCGACCTTGCCTAGGTTGAGGTAAGGTCATCAGTCTTTTGCCTTTCCTAGCCTCTCACTGCAGTGTCATAGAAGGGGGCGTATATTTTTTGAAAAATATAGTAAATGACCTTAAGAACAATATACAATATACATTTTTATATTACTTATGGTAATTAACCCCTCGCCACCCAGGCCAATTCTGACACTTCTCTCCTTCATGTAAAAATCATATTTTTTTTGCTAGAAAATGTTTCAGAACCCCCAAATATTATTTATATTGTTTTATGCATACACCCTAGGGAATAAAATGGCGGTCGTTGCAACTTTTTGTTACACTGCATTTGCGCAGCAATTTTTCAAAAAATGTTTATGCTATTTTGCGACCATTGTCATTTATACAGCGATCAGTGCTATAAAAATGCACTGGTTACTGTGAAAATGACACTGGCAGGGAAGGGGTTAACCACTAGGGGGTGAAGAAGGGGTTAAGTGTGTCCTAGGGAGCAGTGGCAGTCCGTCTATAGAGGGCGCTGGAGCGCCGCCCCCTCTGGTGGCTCCGCACCGCCACTGAAATAACATACATTCATGCATTGCATGAATGAATGTTATTGTTGCTGGTCTATTCAGATGGCCGGACCTTGAGCGCCGACCACCTGAATAACGGCAGCTGGTTGGCTGTGCGAAAGTGCCTATCAGAGCCATCGGTAACCTGATTGGCTGAAGCGTCACCAAGGCGGGAGAGGACATCGAGGGACGTGGAAGGAGAAAGGTAAGTGCATTTTACAGGGCACAGCGGCGACAATGGGCACAGAGGCGACAAAGGACACAGTGGCGACAAAGGGCACAGAGGCGACAAAGGGCACAGTGGCATCAATGGAGACAGTGGCAACAAAGGGCACAGTGGCAACAAAGGGCACAGTGGCGACAATGGGCACAGTGGCAACAATTAAAGGGCACATTGACATGCACAGTGGCAACAATGGGCACAGTGGCGACAATTAAAGGGCACAGTGGTGACAATTGGCACAGTGGCGACAATTGAGGGGCACAGTGGCTGCGTTTGATGGCATGGCACAGTGGTGACAATTGATGGCACAGTGGCTGTGTTTGATGGCATGGCACAGTGGTGACAATTGATGGCACATTGACTGCATTTGATGGCATGACACAGTGACTGTGTTTGATGGCATGGCACAGTGGTGCGAATTGATGGCATAGTGACTGCATTTGATGGCATGGCACAGTGGTGACAATTGATGGCACATTGGCTGCATTTGATGGGCACAGTGGTGACAATTGAATGCACAGTGGCTGCGTTTGATGGCATGGCACAGTGGTGACAATTAATGGCACAGTGGCTGCATTTGATGGGAACAGTGAGGCTGCAATTTTTTTTTTTTTTTTGCGCCCCCCCCCCCCAAAAAAAATTGAGCACCAGCCGCCACTGCTAGGGAGTGATTCTAACTGTGTGGGGTCTGGGCTACAAGTGACACAACACTGATCACCGCTCCCGATGACAGGGAGCAGTAGATCAGTGTCTTGTCACTAGGCAGAACAGGGAAAGGCCTTGTTAACATAGACATCTCCCTGTTCCGAAGCTCCGTGACACGATCGCGGGCGGACATTAAGTTCGCGGGTCCCGCGGCCGCGGTCACGAAGCTTGCGGCAGAGGGCGCATGCGCCCGCACGGCTGCAATTTCAAAGCAGCGTACAGGTACGTTGCTTTGCGCAGCCGTGCTATTCGCCATGCAACTTGTGAAAATGTTAGTCATAGAGAATTCAGAACTCCTAATCTGCATATTTGCGCCAATCAATCGACTTGGAAACAGGGGCAGACTGACAACTCATGGGGCCCCCGGGGCAACAGAAGATTATGGGGCCCCCGGCCTTACAGATGGCCACCACGCCAGAAGGCAGTGCAGAGGCGGGGCAGCTAAAATCTCAGGATTTTTACATACTGTCCCTAGTTTTACTGAGCCTGGCAACCCTGATGGGGCACCCTA
Organism: Rana temporaria; assembly: GCF_905171775.1. Lineage (NCBI taxonomy): Eukaryota > Metazoa > Chordata > Amphibia > Anura > Ranidae > Rana > Rana temporaria. Next base: position 537,268,680 of record NC_053490.1, on the reverse strand, counting down.
GTGGCATGGGGCCCTCGGGCAGTGCCCGAGTGGTCAGTCCGCCCCCTCCTTGGAAAGCCATTGGATCTCCATGGAAGCCTGGGAAACCGGTATTCTAAAAAAGGAGAGGTCAGCAAAGAAAACTTTCATAACTTTTCACTATGGATCCCTTTAAGAAAGAAGTGTGGGTGGTCTCCTCACCTGGAATGTCCCCTCCTCCGAGGGACGCAGCGATTCCCACTCTGGCGAGTCCAGGAACTGATAGGGGAAGATGTAGTGCAAGAACTGCCCGTCCAGACTGACCTTTACCCTGAGGAAACACAAAGAGCCGGGTCATTGCTGGACTCCATCGCCACATTCTGGAGCCACGGTGGGTCATTTTATAGAGATGGGAGCAATCCTGACACTCAACATGATGACACAATCCAGAGCCTTCAGCCTCGTACACACGATCGGAGTTCCATCGGAAGAAAAAACGAGGTTTGGCCTGTAATGTCTCTCTGCGGAGGTCTGGGATCCAGACTTTGGTGTACTAATACATCCGTGGCACGAAAAGTTTCTGGCAAGAGTCTTCTACAGGTCCAGGTATGAGTTTTTCTCTAATAAAACACATTGTAAACCTGAAGGTTGGCACAACTTGCCCGCCGTGATGGGTGAAAGCTGGAACTACTTTTAGTAGCCTTTCCTGCGGCGTGGATCAGGTAAGAAGAGGATAATTTCTCTGCTGAAAAAATCCATACAATTTCTCTCATTTCTACTAGGTGATCATATTCTTAAGCCTCATACACACAATCGGACTTCCATCGGACAAATCTGTGGATTTTTGTCCAATGGGCGTTGTCCGTGAACTTGTTCTGCACACAGACGGCAGAACATTTTCAGCCAACATTCGTGAAACAACGTGGTTTTGCAGCTCTTTACCGCCACCCTTTGGGCAACTTCTGCCAATGTTGTCTGATGGTTAGCATTGGTTTCCGAGCATGCGTGTTTGTACTTTTGGATTTTAGTCTGACGGACACATCCGGAACACATTTGTTGTCAGACAATTTGAGAACATGCACAGCCAACATTTGTTGTCAGAAAGTCCGACAACAATTGTCCGATGCAGGTCGGATTATCCGTCAAAAAACGTCCATCACACAATTGTTTTGTCGGAATATCCGATCGCGTGTACGGCCCTTCACACTGCTCATAGAATGGTCAATAAAAGGGTAGTGTTTTTGAATAATTTGAGGCGTATATAAAAAGGCCCGTACACACGATCGGATATTCCGACAACAATTGTGTGATGGACGTGTTTTTGTCGGATAATCCGACCGTCTGTACGCTCCATCGGACAACTGTTGTCAGAATCTCCGACAACAAATGTCGGATAGCCATGCTCTCAAATTGTCCGACAACAAATGTGTTCTGTCGGAATTATCCGATCGCGTGTACACAAGTCCATCGGACTAAAATCCAAAGTACAAACACGCATGCTCGGAAACAAATGCTAAACATCAGACAACATTAGCAGAAGTTGCCCAAAGGGTGGCGCTAAAGAGCTGAAAAAAAAACAGTGATTTGGTGAATGTTGGCTGAAAATATTCTGCCGTCTGTATGCAGAACAAGTTCACGGACAACGACCCTTCGGACCAAAATCCACGGATTTGTCCGATGGAAGTCCGATTGTGTGTATGAGGCTTAAGAATATGATCACCTAGTAGAAATGAGAGACATTTTATGGATTTTTTTAAGCAGAGAAATTATCCTCTTCTTACCTGATCCACGCCGCGTGAAAGGCTACTAAAAGTAGTTCCAGCTTTCACCCATCACGGCGGGCAAGTTGTGCCAACCTTCAGGTTTACAAAGGGTTTTATTAGAGAAAAACTCATACCTGGACCTGTAGAAGACTCTTGCCAGAAACTTTTCGTGCCACGGATGTATTAGTACACCAAAGTCTGGATCCCAGACCTCCGCAGAGAGACATTACAGGCAACGTTTTTTCTTACACGAGGCCCGGGTACCAACCATCTTAGGCCTTTGATATCAGCCCCGAGGAATGGATCCGGTTATAGCTCCTAGGTCTCCGCAGCCAGACCATCAAAAGAGCATTTTTCTTCTTAGCACATGTTGAACGTGACCAACCACCTTAACACTGGCGAAAAAACTGTGGCACTCTCCATTTGGGAGGGGTTATATAGGGGAGGAACTCAATTCTAATTGGGTTAACCAGTGGTGACTACATAACCCATAATTAAGGCTCTGTGACCCGTGATGTATCATCAAGAAATCCTGTAAACTTTTAGCCAATTGTAGTGTTTTTGAATTATATTAGGTCCACAATGAGGGGGGGGGAGTATTTGACCCCCTGCTGATTTTGTACGTTTGCCCCACTGACAAAGAAATGATCAGTCTATAATTTTACTGGTCGGTTTATTTTACCAGTGAGAGACAGAATAATAACAACACAAAAACGCATTTCAAAAAAGTTATAAATTGATTTGCATTTTAATGAGTAAGTATTTGATTCCCTATAAATTTTTGGTCTCTCTTAGCTATATTTATGCTCAGGGTTTCGGATTTGGTCGGGTTCATTCTGAAGTTAGACATCTCTCCATATTCTTTTATTGATTTCATTAGATTTGGCAACGTTATTCTTGGACTAGTTAAGTAAAATAAGATATCATCGGCATAAGCCGCCAGTTTGTGTTCTTCTTGTCCCACTTCTATCCCCCTTATGTCTGGGTTCTTCCTTATCCCTCTTAATAAGGGTTCTGGTGCGAGCACGAACAACAGGGGAGACAGAGGACATCCCTGCCTCGTGCCATTGTGCAGTTCAAATTTTCCCGAAAGGGTCCCGTTCACTTTTACTCTTGCCGTAGGTTGATTATAGAGTTCCTTAATCCAGGTGAACATTTTTGGTCCTATTCCTATTACTTCTAAGGTATTATATATGAAGCCCCAGTCTACTCTGTCAAACGCTTTTTCTGCGTCCACTGACAAGAGTAGACCTGGGGCTCTACTTTTTTTTTATTTTCTGTATGGCTAATAAGGTTCTAATTCCGTTGTCCCTCCCATCCCGTCCGGGCACAAAACTGACTTGGTCGGTATGTATCATGTCGTTCATGATTGTTATCATCCTCCCTGACAGTATTTTAGCAAATATCTTGGTATCACAGTTCAATAGTGAGATTGGTCTATACCTAGAGCAGAGTGTGCTGTCCTTACCCTCTTTCAGAATTAAGGTAATAGTGGCTTCTGTCGCCTCTCTACGTATATCCCACTTTGTTCCTAAACCGTTCATATAGGAGCACATTCTGGGGGCTAGAATATCTATACATTTTTTATAATAGAGGATCGTCAGGCCATCCGGCCCTGGGCTCTTCCCGCCTGGTGAATTTTTTATAATTTCTCTGATTTCGTCTTCTAAGATCGGGGCTTCTAGGTGATTAAAATTATCTTCTCATATTATATCCCAGTCTATTTCCTTTAGAAAAGATTTTATTTTCTCTTCTTTTTGTTTCGCCTCTTCTCTTGTTTCCTGTTTCTTAATTGAGTAGAGTCTCCCATAGTAGTCTTAAAATGTCTCCGCTATTTCACTCGATTTATGCACTAGTTCTCCCCTGATCGTTTGTATTTTCTCTAGAAAGTTAAAAAAAATTATATATTTTTTTATTTTCGCTGAAGTAAAATGTTTCCCTGGCTTGTAACTAGGGTTGTCCCGATACCGATACTAGTATCGGTATCGGGACCGATTCCGAGTATTTGCGGGAGTACTTGTACTCCCGCAAATACCCCCGATACCGAAATAGAATACTTCCCCGCCGTTACGCCGCATCCCGCCGCCGTTACGCCGCATCCCGCCGCATCCCTGATGCCGCCGACTGGGTCATACGGGCGGGGAACATTACAGCTTTAATTTTAATAGCTGTAATGATTCGCGCCGCGTATAGACACTCCCCCTTGCTCAGGTGAACTGTCCAATGCGGCGGGATGCAGGTAAGGGGGACATGGCTGGATATGGGGGGAGACATGGCTGGATATAGGGGGGGAGACATGGCTGGATATGGGGGGGGGAGACATGGCTGCATGGGGGGGGGAGACATGGCTGCATGGGGGGGAGACATGGCTGCATGGGGGGGAGACATGGCTGCATGGGGGGGACATGGCTGCATATGGGGGGAGACATGGCTGCATATGGGGGGAGACATGGCTGGATATGGGGGGAGACATGGCTGGATATGGGGGGAGACATGGCTGGATATGGGGGACATGGCTGGATATGGGGGGAGACATGGCTGGATATGGGGGGAGACATGGCTGGATATGGGGGGAGACATGGCTGCATGGGGGGGGACATGGCTGGATATGGGGGGAGACATGGCTGGATATGGGGGGGGAGACATGGCTGGATATGGGGGGGGAGACATGGCTGCATATGGGGGGAGACATGACTGCATAAGGGGGGGGACATGGCTGCATATGGGGGGGAGACATGGCTGCATATGGGGGGACATGGCTGCATGGGGGGGACATGGCTGGATATGGAGGGAGACATGGCTGGATATGGGGGGGGGAGACATGGCTGGATATGGGGGGGGAGACATGGCTGCATATGGGGGGAGACATGGCTGCATATGGGGGGGCATGGCTGCATATGGGGGGGACATGGCTGCATATGGGGGGGGACATGGCTGCATATGGGGGGGACATGGCTGCATATGGGGGGGATATGGCTGCATTTGTGGGGGGACATGGCTGCATTTGGGGACACATTTAAAAAAAAGTATCGGTATTCGGTATCGGCGAGGACAACCCTACTTGTAACCCCATTGATACCTCTCTTTCTTTACTTGGTTATACATTATTCGGGTTTCCTGCTCTATTTGATCCCTCAACGCCTCTCTTTTGATGTTTAATTTTAGTAATGTTTATTTTGCTCTAGTTTGTTTATGTTGTTGTTCCAAATCGTATATTTATTTTGTTAGTGTTGTTTTGTTCTCCCTATTTCTTTTTTTTTTTCTCCGCTCCCTCCTTAATTAATAACCCCCGTACATAAGCCTTATGGGTATCCCAGACTATGGTCTCAGACATATCCTCCGTCCTATTAATGTTAAAAAATTCTTCTAATTCCTTAATTATTCTCGTTTCTATTGCTTTATCCTCTAAAAGTTCTTCATTAAGACTCTACTTAATTTTTTTATGTTGTGTCTCCCCTATTTTCAGTTTTAATGATACTGGCGCATGATCAGAGAAGGTCACTATTCCTATATTAGTATTGCTTACAGTTTCTAGTAACCTGTGTTCAATAACCACCTTAATCAGCCTCAGAACCTGTGCACTTCATGGCTACATTCTCCCCCCACTTGAATTCTTTGGTCCCCAAAGAGGAGGGGATATTGAACTAACCAAACATTAATAAAGATAAAGAGGTGTTCGGGTTTAAAGGGAGGAGGTGGCAACCCTACTCAGGTCTGTGGCTCCTTACAAGATCTCACCTCGTGGAGTTTCAATGATGAGAACGGTGAGGAATCCGCCCAGAACTACACGGGAGAATCTTGTCAATGATATCAGCTGGGACCAGAGTCACCAAGAAAACAATCGGTAACACACTACACCGTGAAGGACTAAAATCCTGCAGCGCCCGCAAGGTCCCCCTGCTCAGGAAATCACAAGAAAAAGCCCATCTGAAGATTGCTAATGAACATCTGAATGATTCAGAGGAGAACCGGGGGAAAGTGTTGTGATCAGATGAGACCAAAATCAAGCTATTTGGCATCAACTCAACTCTCCGTGTAGGAGGTGGAGGAATGCTGCCTATGACCCCAAGAACACCATCCCCCACCGTCATACATGCTTTGGGGTGTTTTTCTGCCAAGGGGACAGGACAACTCCTTTCCTGTACATACCGCCCCATGTCATCTTCTCCATACTCCTCTCTTATACATACCGCCCCATGTCATCTCCTCCATACTCCTCTCTTGTACATACCGCCCCATGTCATCCCTCCATACTCCTCTCCTGTACATTCCGCCCCATGTCATCCCTCCACACTCCTCTCCTGTACATACCGCCCCATGTCATCCCTCCACACTCCTCTCTTATACATACCGCCCCATGTCATCTCCTCCATACTCCTCTCTTGTACATACCGCCCCATGTCATCCCTCCATACTCCTCTCCTGTACATTCCGCCCCATGTCATCCCTCCACACTCCTCTCCTGTACATACCGCCCCATGTCATCCCTCCACACTCCTCTCTTGTACATACCGCCCCATGTCATCCCTCCATACTCCTCTCCTGTACATACCACCCTATGTCATCCCCTCCGCACTCCTCTCCTGTACATACCACCCTATGTCATCCCCTTCACACTCCTCTCCTGTACATACCGCCACATGTCATCCCTTCACAACACTACACTCTCCTGTACATACAGCCCCATGTCATCCAAACACACTCCTCTCCTGTACATACCGCCCCATGTCACCACCTCCACACTCCTCTCCTGCAAGCCCCCCCCCCCCCACATCAACAAGGTAATGATGCCTTGGACAGGTCAAATAAAAGATGTTGAATACGGTTGTCACCATCACTCACCTTCCAGAGATGAGAAGGGACAGGCGGTCAATGGGCGTCTTTCCCTCCAGGGCGTAACTCTGGTCGGCGTTCAGGGAATGGACCTCCATCCCGCTACAGTGAGCGATGTCCTTGAAGACATTCAATGGAACGTGCATGGGCTTGTACAGGGTTTGGTAGAGGGTGTCATAGTCTTCTCCGTAGGACTCCCTGTGTAATCTGTAGATCAGATGTCCGATGTGCACCACGCAGAGCGCCATCAGGATGGCGTTCCAGGTCACAATGTCCACGCCACAGATGAACAGGCCGCCCCACAGCGCCATTAAACAGAACGAACCCGCCATTAACAGAAGGATGAAAATGCAGCCATGGATTCCGCTGCCGCCCATGGACGCCAACAGGAAGACGAGGCAGGCCAGGTGATAGATGGACCACTCCGCGGAGATTTTATATTCCACACAATTCGGAGCGTGGAAGAGCTGCTCCGCCAGTGTGCGGTTCATCTCCATATTTCGTTCCATGCCGCTAGCTACACCTGCAAGACAAGAAGACAACATGGTCACTGGAGCAACTAAGAAACGGGAAACTGATATGGAGGGAAATGTAAAGCGTTACTCTACTCAGTAGAGACATAAGTCCTCCCTGCAAAGCTGAGAGCCAACATTTACTGGTTCGTCCAACGGCCATTGATCTTCATTTCTGAATGGAAACTCCGGCGTCTTAGGCCTCGTACACACGATAGGTTAACCAGAGGACAATGGTCTGAAGGACCATTGTCTTAGGTTAACCGACGAAGCTGACTGATGGTCTGTCACGCCTACACACCATAGGTTAAATAACCGATCGTGTCAGAACGCGGTGACGTAAAACACAACGACGTGCTGAAAAAAACGAAGTTCAATGCTTCCAAGCATGCGTCAACTTGATTCTGAGCATGCGCGGGGTTTTTAACCGATGCTTTTGCATACTAACGATTGGTTTTGGCGTCTATCCATTGGTGATAGAAGGGGGCACTCTGATGGGGACAGTTGATGGAAGGGGGCACTCTGATGGGGACAGTTGATGGAAGGGGGCACTCTGATGGGGACAGTTGATGGAAGGGGGCACTCTGATGGGGACAGTTGATGGAAGGGGGCACTCCGATGGGGACAGTTGATGGAAGGGGGCACTCTGATGGGGACAGTTGATGGAAGGGGGCCTCTGATGGGGACAGTTGATGGAAGGGGGCACTCTGATGGGGACAGTTGATGTAAGGGGGCCTCTGATGGGGACAGTTGATGTAAGGGGGCCTCTGATGGGGACAGTTGATGTAAGGGGGCCTCTGATGGGGACAGTTGATGTAAGGGGGGCTCTGATGGGAACAGTTGATGTAAGGGGGCCTCTGATGGGGACAGTTGATGTAAGGGGGACTCTGATGGGGACAGTTGATGTAAGGGGGACTCTGATGGGGACAGTTGATGTAAGGGGGGCTCTGATGGGGACAGTTGATGTAAGGGGGGGCTCTGATGGGGACAGTTGATGTAAGGGGAACTCTGATGGGGACAGTTGATAGAAGGGGGGATCTGATGGGGACAGTTGGTGGAAGGGGGGCTCTGATGGGGACAGTTGATGTAAGGGGAGCTCTGATGGGGACAGGTGATGTAAAGGGGGGCTCCGATGGGGACAGTTGATGTAAGGAAAGGCTCTGATGGGGACAGTTGATGTAAGGGGGCTTCTGATGGGGACAGTTGATGTAAGGGGACTCTGATGGGGACAGTTGATGTAAAGGGAGCTCTGATACAGACAGTTGATGTAAGGGGGGCTCTGATGGGGACAGTTGATGTAAGGGAGGCTCTGATGCAAACAGTTGATGTACGGGGGGCTCTGATGAGGACAGTAGATGTCACTGGAGCAACCAAGACACAGGAAACTGATATGGAGGGAAATGTAAAGCGTCACTCTACTCGGAGACATAAGTCCTCCCTGCAAAGCCGGTTCTTCCAACTGCCATTCATCTTCATTTCTGAAGGAAACTCTGGCGTCTAACACTTCTGGGTCCGTCTCTGAGCACCAGGCCCAGATCTAGGGGGGTTCTGTGCTGAGGTTGGCGCCCCCCCCCCCACACACAGATTTTTAAGTTGTGCCCTCTCAGCCTCTAATGCCGCGTACACGCGATCGGAAAATCCAACAAGAAAACCGTGGATTTTTATCCGACGGAATCTTGGCTCAAACACACGGCCACACCAAATTCCGACCGCCAAGAACGCGGTGATGTACAAGAACCATCTCTCTAATTTTTCTTGGCGGAAATTCCGACAGAAAAATTCCCATGGAGCCTACACACGATCGGAATTTCCGACAAAAAGCTCACATCGGACTTTTCTTGTTGGAATTTCCAATCTTGTGTCCTCATTAGAGTGTACCAGTATATGGACAGTTGATGTAAGGGGGGCTCTGATGGGGACAGTTGATGTAAGAGGGGCTGTGATGGGGACAGTTGATGTAAGGGTGCCTCTGATGGGGACAGTTGATGTAAGGGGGGCTCTGATGGGGACAGTTGAGGTAAGGGGGGCTCTGATGGGGACAGTTGATGTAAGGGTGCCTCTGATGGGGACAGTTGATGTAAGGGGGGCCTCTGACAAGGACAGTTTATGTAAGGAGGGCTCTGGTGGGTACAGTTGATGTAAGGGGGGCTCTTTTGGGGATAGTTGATGTAAGGGGGACCCTAATGGGGACATTTGATGTAAGGGAGGCTCTAAATGGGACATTTGATGTAAGGGGGCTCTGATGAGGACAGTTGATGTAAAGGGAGCTCTGATACAGACAGTTGATGTAAGGGGGCTCTGATATGGACAGTTGATGTAAGGGAGGCTCTGATGCAAACAGTTGATGTACGGGGGGCTCTGATGAGGACAGTTGATGTAAGGGGGACTCTGATGGGGACAGTTGATGTAAGGGGGACTCTGATGGGGACAGTTGATGTAAGGGGGGCTCTGATGGGGACAGTTGATATAAGGGGGGCTCTGATGGGGACAGTTGATGTAAGGGGGGCTCTGATGGGGACAGTTGATGTAAGGGGGAGCTCTGATGGGGACAGTTGATGTAAGGGGGAGCTCTGATGGGGACAGTTGATGTAAGGGGGCCTCTGATGAGGACAGTTGATGTAAGGGGGCCTCTGATGGGGACAGTTGATGGAAGGGGGGACTCTGATGGGGACAGTTGATGGAAGGGGGGACTCTGATGGGGACAGTTGATGTAAGGGGGGCTCTGGTGGGTACAGTTGATGTAAGGGGGCCTCTGGTGGGGACAGTTGATGTAAGGGGGCCTCTGGTGGGGACAGTTGATGTAAGGGGGCCTCTGGTGGGGACAGTTGATGTAAGGGGGCCTCTGGTGGGGACAGTTGATGTAAGGGGGCCTCTGGTGGGGACAGTTGATGTAAGGGGGTCTCTGACGAGGACAGTTGATGTAAGGGGGCCTCTGACGAGGACAGTTTATACAAGGTGGGCTCTGGTGGGTACAGTTGATGTAAGGGGGGCTCTTTTGGGGATAGTTGATGTAAGGGGGAGCTCTGAACGGGACATTTGATGGAAGGGAGGCTCTGAATGGGACATTTGATGTAAGAGGGAGGCTCTGAACGGGACATTTGATGGAAGGGGGGGCTCTGATGGGCGCTACGACAAGCCGAGAAAAATTAAGTTCAATGCTTCCGAGCATGCGTCGACTTGATTCCGAGCATGCGTGGCTGTTTGGTGCGTCGGAATTACATACAGACGATCGGAATTTCCTCCAAGAGCTTTTCTCGTCGGAAAATTTAAAGAACCAGCTCTCCAATTTTTCTTGGCGGAAATTCAGACAGAAAAATTCAGATGGAGCCTACACACGGTCGGAATTTCCGACCAAAAAGGTCACATCGGACTTTTCTTGTCGGAATTTCCAATCGTGTGTCGTCATTAGAGTGTAACGGTATACGGACAGTTGATGTAAGGGAGGCTCTGATGCAAAGAGTTGATGTAAGGGGGTCTCTGATGGAGACAGTTGATGTAAGGGGGGCTCTGATGGGGACAGTTGATGTAAGGGGGGGCTCTGACAAGGACAGTTTATGTAAGGGGGGGCTCTGATGGGGACATTTGATGTAAGGGGGGCTCTGATGGGGACAGTTGATGTAAGGGGGGCTCTGATGGGGACAGTTGATGTAAGGGGGGCTCTGATGGGGACAGTTGATGTAAGGGGGGCTCTGATGGGGACAGTTGATGGAAGGGGGGCTCTGATGGGGACAGTTGATGGAAGGGGGGCTCTGATGGGGACAGTTGATGTAAGGGGGGCTCTGATGGGGACAGTTGATGTAAGGGGGCTCTGATGGGGACAGTTGATGTAAGGGGGGCTCTGATAAGGATAGTTGATGTCCCCATTTCCCTAACTGCGAAACCATCTCAGGAAACGGAACCTTAAAGCTGAACTCCGGGAGGAAAGAAAAAGGAATTGGAATCTATCCCTTACTAGTCACAATCCCTAAAAAAATAAAAAATGCTTTTGCAAACCCAGATATTACCTTGTAAAGTGGCAATGCATAGCATGAGCAGAGAGCAGAGCTGTGGGAGGGGCTGAGCAGGCTCCACCCACTATAGGCTGCCAGCAGGACACATGCAGAGCTGGTGTTAGACTATTCCGTGCCCTAGCACCCCCCCCCCAACAGCATTATCTTCCGCCCCCATTTTACTCCCCACCCCATGATGGTCTCCTTTAACCCCTTCATCACATTATAGCCCCCCCTAAGCTCTGCTTTACATTGCAGCCCCCTCAACTCTGCTCCCCCATTCACATTACAACCCCCCCTCAGCTCTGCTCCCCCCGTTCACATCACAACCCCCCCTCAGCTCTGTCCCCCCCATTCACATCACAACCCCCCCTCAGCTCTGTCACCCCCATCCACATTACAACCCCCCTCATTCACATTACAACCCCCCTCAGCTCTGCCCCCCCATTCACATTACAATCCCCCTCAGCTCTGCTCCCCCAGTTCACATCACAACCCCCCCCCCCCCATAGCTCTGCCCCCCGTTAACATCACAACCCCCCCCTCAGCTCTGCTCCCCCCATTCACAAAACAACCCCCCCTCAGCTCTGTCCCCCCCATTCACAAAACAACCCCTTCAGCTCTGCTCCCCCATTCACATCACAACCCCCCCCTCAGCTCTGCTCCCCCATTCACATCACAACCCCCCCCCCCCTCAGCTCTGCTCCCCCAGTTCACATCACACCCCCCCCCCCCATAGCTCTGCCCCCCCGTTAACATCACAACCCCCCCTCAGCTCACCCATTCACATTACAGCCCCCTCAGATCTGCCCCCCATTTACATCACAACCCCTTTGCCCTCATCTCTGCTCCCCCATTCACATTACAACCCCCCCCCTCAGCTCTGCCCCCCCCCCCCCCCGTTCACATCACAACCCCCCCTCAGCTCCCCCATTCACATTACAGCCCCCTCAGCTCTGCCCCCCCCATTCACATTACAACCCCCCTCAGCTCTGCCCCCCATTCACATCACAACCCCCCTGCCCTCATCTCTGCTCCCCCATTCACATTACAGCCCCCTCAGCTCTGCTCCCCCATTTACAAAACACCCCCCCCCCCCCTCAGCTCGGGCCCCCTCTTCCATTCACATCACAAACCCCCCCTCAGCTCTGCTCCCCCATTCACAAAACAACCCCCCCTCAGCTCTGCTCTCCCATTCACATTGCAAACCCCCCCCTCAGCTCTGCTCCCCCGATTCACATTGCAACCCCCCCTCAGCTCTGCTCTCCCCATTCATTCACATTACAACCCCCCCCCCCCCCTCAGCTCTGCTCTCCCCCCATTCACAAAACAACCCCCCTCAGCTCTGCTCCCCCCATTCACATTACAGCCCTTTCAGCTCTGCTCCCCCATTCACAAAACAACCCCCCCTCAGCTCTGCCCCCCCCATTCACATTACAACCCCCCTCAGCTCTGCCCCCCGCCCTCCCATTCACATCACAGCCCCCCCTCAGCTCTGCCCCCCCATTCACATCACAACCCCCCCTCAGCTCTGCCCCCCGTGTTAGATGTACTAGCAGAGTTCGATACACCAACACATTGAAGCCAATTCCAGTAAATTCTTTCTAAGCAGTTACAGATCCCCCCCCCCCCCCCATTCACATCACAATCCCCCCCCCCCCATTCACATCACAATCCCCCCCCCATTCACATCACAATTCCCCCCCCCCATTCACATCACAACCCCCCCCCCCCTCCTCAGCTCTGTGACTTGTCATGCGACTTTTTTGGTGTCCAGAGTCACATGACAAGTCGCACTAGAGGAAACGCAGCCTTAGACAGCAGAGATACAATGTATTTAAATGTGGGATCTTTGTGCGATTGTGTTGCGTGGATAAAAAAAAACACACTGCAAGTTTTTTTTTTTGTTTGTTTAGCGCAATGCAAGCGCAACTCGCCTGAACGTATGTCAGTGCGACACAATGCAACGCGACGTGCACATGGGGGGGGGGGGGGGGGAACAGCCATTTTATTCAAGCAATACAAAAAAAAATGCATAAAAAAAAAAAAATCTAATTGAAAAATAAAGAAAAAACGCACGTAAAAACGCAATACAATGCAGTTGACAAACGCATGCCAACGCACTCATGCAGACAGGCCGTTAAACTTCACACGTTGGCCAACACGGTATTGTAATCAAATCTTTTATAAAATTAAATTCAATCGACCACGTGCAACTACAAGTCACGCGTGCAGCCTACGCTGCGACCTCCGACACGATGTGGCGTCAATGCCGAGTGAAGGGAACTCGATATGTTTTTTGTAGCGCCGGAATGCGTCTTGTAGTATGGGATGAGCGGCAGGCGTGCAGGTGCATTGTGGGCCGGGTTATGACTAGGTAATACAAGTTAGAGGGTCACTTACCTGTAAATATATGGGGGGGTGGGGGGGGCTATGGAGATATTTGGTCACCCCAGTTGTTGTCACCGCGGATCAGGAGCGAGGTCGGTGTTACTCCATGGGGGGTAGGTCGGGATAGTCCTAGCGTTCCATTGGTCTCCTCCAACGTTGTTGAGGTTAGATCATACTAATAGTGGTACTACTACTACTACTACTACTACTACTATGCCCCCCTTTTGCCCTGCGGAGATCTCATGGCATTAACTCCGGAGTTGTGTCCGCACCCCCTCCCTGGCCGGCGTACAACTGGCTGTACACAGGGACAGGGGGGGAGACGAAGGCCTCTGGAATGTCTTGTGGTGACAGCTTGAAGTGAGAGCCCAGCTGGATGGCCATGTTTGGTGCTGAAATCCAAGCTGGGCTAACACGGGAAGAGAGATAGAGAGCAAGCTCCAGAGACATTGCACAGCCCCCTGTCATACCAACTATGCCGCGCACTTTACGTTAAAGGGTCCGCCAGACCCAAAACTCACATTTCGGCTCTGGGTAGACGCTGGAGGATTAAACCACCTTACTTTATTTATTTTATCTGTGGGGGATTCCTCTCTCTCTCTCTCTCGGGGGAACCTGCTCTGTTCTGTGGAGGATCCCACCCTGTCAGGGAATCCCTGAGTCTGCAACACCAGGGATCCCCCCACTCTCTTGGAAAACCTTTGCCCTTGGGGCCCCAGATTTATTGCCTCGGGACGATTCCACTCTTAGAGAACCTCCGCCCTTGGGTCCCCAGGTCTGTCATACCAGGGGGCATCCCACTCTCTCAAAGTACCTCTGCCCATAGGTCCCCAGGTCCTTCACACCAGGGGGATCCCACTCTCTCAGGGAACCTCAGCTCTTGGATCTCCAGATTTGTTGCACCGGGGGGGGGGGGAAACCCCACTCTCTCGAAGAACCTCTGCCCTTAGGTCCAGAGGTCCTCCACACCGGGGGGGGGGGGTTATCGGTTTCTCAGGGAACCTCTGCCCTTGGGTCTTGAGGTCTGTTGCACCAGAGGGATCCCACTCTCTCAGGAAACCTCAGCTCTTGGGTCTCGAGGTCTGTCGCACCAGAGGGATCCCACTCTCTCAGGGAACCTCAGCTCTTGGGTCTCCAGGTCTGTTGCACCAGAAAGATCCCACTCTTTCAGGGAACCTCAGCTCTTGGCTCTCCAAGTCTGTCACACCAGAGGGATCCCACTCTCTCAGGGAACCTCAGCTCTTGGGTCTCGAGGTCTGTCGCACCAGAGGGATCCCACTCTCTCAGGGAACCTCAGCTCTTGGCTCTCCAGGTCTGTCACACCAGAGGGATCCCACTCTCTCAGGGAACCTCAGCTCTTGGGTCTCCAGGTCTGTCGCACCAGAGAGATCCCACTCTCTCAGGGAACCTCTGCCCTTGGGTCTCCAGGTCTGTCGCAACAGAGAAATCCCACTCTCTCAGGGAACCTCAGCTCTTGGGTCTCCAGGTCTGTCGCACCAGAAAGATCCCACTCTCTCAGGAAACCTCAGCTCTTGGGTCTCCAGGTCTGTCGCACCAGAGGGATCCCACTCTCTCAGGGAACCTAAGCTCTTGGGTCTCCAGGTCTGTCGCACCAGAGAGATCCCACTCTCTCAGGGAACCTCAGCTCTTGGGTCTCCAGGTCTGTCGCACCAGAGAGATCCCACTCTCTCAGGGAACCTCAGCTCTTGGGTCTCCAGGTCTGTCGCACCAGAGAGATCCCACTCTCTCAGGGAACCTCAGCTCTTGGGTCTCCAGGTCTGTCGCACCAGAGGGATCCCACTCTCTCAGGGAACCTCAGCTCTTGGGTCTCGAGGTCTGTCACACCACAGGGATCCCACTCTCTCAGGGAACCTCAGCTCTTGGGTCTCCAGGCCTGTCGCACCAGAGGGATCCCACTCTCTCAGGGAGCCTCAGCTCTTGGGTCTCCAGGCCTGTCGCACCAGAGGGATCCCACTTTCTTAGGAAACCTCAGCTCTTGGCTCTCCAAGTCTGTCACACCAGGGAGATCCCACTCTTTCAGGAGACCTCTGCTTTTGGCTGCCCAGGTCTGTTGTACCAGGGGGATCCCACCTTCTCGGTGAACCTTTGCCATTAGGTCCTCTGGTCTGGCACAATGGGGGGAATCCCACTCTCTTGGGGAACCTTTGTCCTTGGGTCCCCAGGTCTGTCCCACCAGGGGGATTAAGCGGTCTCTGGGAATCTCTACCCTTGGGTCCTCTTGTCTGTCAAGTTGGGGGATACCACTCTTTTGAGGAACCTCTGTCCATGGGTTCCCAGGTCTCCTGTACACAGGGGATCCCACGCTCCTGGGGAACCTACTCTTTTCTGTGGAGGATCCCACCCTGTCAGGGAATTTCTGTCCTTCGATCCCTCAGTCTTTAACATCAGAGATTCACACTCTCTTGGGAAACCTTTGCCCTTGGGCCCCCAGGTTTATTGTACCAGGGCTAATACACTCTTTTGGGGAACCTCTGCCCTTGGATCCTTGGTTCTGTCACAGTGGGGGAATCTCACTCTCTTAAAGAACCTCCGTCCTTGGGTCTCTAGGTCTGTCATACCAGGGGGCATCCCACTCTCTCAAAGAACCTCCGCCCTTAGGTCCCCAGGTTCTTCACACCAGGGGGATCCCACTTTCTTAGCGTACCTCTGTCCTTGGGTCTCCAGATTTGTTGTACCGGGGGGGGGGGGGGATCCCACTCTCTCAAAGAACCTCTGCCCTTCGGTCCAGAGGTCCTTTACACCAGGGGGGGTTCCCACTCCCCCAGGAAACCTCTGCTCTTGGGTCCCCAGGTCTGTCAAAACAGGGAAATCCCACTCTCTTGGGGAACCTTTGCCCTTGGGTCCCCATGTCTATGACAGCAGGGGGAAAAAGCTCTCCTTGGGAATCTCGACCCTTGGGTCTGTCATGCTGGGAGATCCCACTCTTTTAGGGAACCTCTGTCCATGGGTCCCCAGGTCTACTGTACAGGGGAGATCCCACTCTCTCTGGGAACCTCTGTCCTTCAGTCCCCCATTCTTTATTACCAGGGGGAACTTTGTCTCTAGGTTCTTGGGTCTGTCGCATCAGGGGGATCCCACTCTCTGGGGAAATCTTTGCCCTTAGGTCCCTAGGTCTTTCACACCAGGGAGATCCCACTCTCTCTGCGGAACCTTTGCCCTTGAGTCCCCAGGTCTTTCACCCTGGGAGATATCACTTTTTTTGGGGAACCTCTGCCCTTGGGTCCCCAGATCTGTTGCACCATGGGGATATCACTCTCTTAGGAAACCTCTCCCCTTGGGTCCCCCAGGTCTGTTGCACCAGGGTTTATCCCACTCTCTCACAGAACATTTGTCCTTGGATCCCTAGTTCTGTCATACCAGAGAGACTCAAACTCTTTCTGAGAACCTCTACCCTTAGGTCCCCAGGTCTGTTGTACCAGGAGATCCCACTTTCTCAGGGAAGCTTTGCCCTTGGGTCCCCAGGTCTGTTGAACTGGGGGGGGAGGGGGGAAATTCCACTCTCCTGGGAGACCTTTGCCTTTAGTCCCTGGGTCTGTCACACTGCAAGGAACCCATTCTCTTGGGAAAACTCTGCCCTTAGGTCCCCAGGTCTTTCACACAAGAGGGATTCTACTCTCTCAGGTAAACCTTTGCCCCTGGGTCCCTAGGCCTGTCATACCAGGGGGATCCTACTCTCTCAAAGAACCTCTGCCATTGGGTCCCCAGATCTGTTGCACTACGGGGATACCACTCACTTAGGGAATCTCTACCCTTGGGTCCTCAGGTCTGTCACACTGGTGGATCCCACGCTTTTAGGGAACTTCTATCCATGGGTCTGCATGTCTGTAATACCAGTGGGATCCTCCTCTCTCAGGGAACCTTTGCCTTTTAGATCCTCAAGTCTGTTGAACCAAGAGGATTCCACTCTCCATTGGGAATATTTGCCTTTAGGTCCCTGGATCTTTTGCATCAGGGGAATCTCACTCTCTTGGAAAACTTTTTTCCTTAGGTCCTGAGCTCTTTTACACCAGGGGGATCCTCCTCTCTTTGGAATACCTTTGCCCTTGGGTCCCCAGGTCTGTCACACCAGGAGATATGACTTTTTTGGGGGAATCTCTGCCCTTGGGTCCCCAGATCTGTTGCACCACGGGATACCACTCTCTTAGTGAACCTCTGCTATTGGATCCCCAGTTCTATCATACTAGGGGGATCCTACTATCTCTGGGAACCTTTGCCATTGGGTCCCCAGGTCTGTCGCACTAGGGGGATTTCACTCTCCTGGGAAACCTTTACCTTAGGTTCCTGGGTCTGTTGCACTCTCTTGGGGATTTCTGCCCTTGGGTCCCCAGGTCTGTTGCACCGGTGGCATCCCACTCTCTCAGGGAACATCTGCCCTGCCCAGGTCTGTTGAAAAATTCAGCTGGAGGAGTGGGTACACCCAGGCCCGGACTGGCCATAGGGCATACCAGACCGCATGTCACGTTTCCCCCTAGTGCACTCTCAGCTGCGAGTCGAAAACGCACTCTAGTAACACCCGTCGGCACATCAGGGGGCCGGGACCCGTAACGATCCCCTTCTCTCTGGCTCTGATGATCTGATCAGTCTCGGCTCAGCTGTCTCACACAGCCGAGCAGAGTGAAGCCCCCTCCCCCTTTATGTCTACACAGGGGGAGGGGATCCGACATGCAGTCCGCGCTGATCTGAGGTACATTATGGGTCTGAAGGGGGGGGTCTGTATTGTAGGGGGGTTTCTGTATTGTAGGGGGGGTCTGTATTGTAGGGGGGGGGTGTTCTGTATTGTAGGGGGGGGTGTAGTGTAGGGGGTTCTGTAATGTAGGGGGGTCTGAAATGTAGGGGGGGTTCTGTATTGTAGGGGGGTCTGCACTGTAGGGAGGGGGTCTTCACTGTAGGGAGGGGGTCCAGAACTGTTAGGGGGTGTCTGTGTAACAAACTGTGGGGGGCTGTGTAATGTAAAGGTGTCCAGAGGTACAAGGTGCTGGAACCCCACATCCCATCATTAACCACCGCCGCAAAGCGCCGGCTGCTCAGCCTAAAATGCCCGGGTCTATTTTTTGTCCCAGTCCGGGCCTGGGTACACCTCAGGGTTGACAGTAACATTATAAGGCGTTAAAACTGTAGGGGCAGCTGGAAAAGCCAGTGGGGAGGTCTGGCTCATGGGCGCCCTCAAAAAACCAACAAGTGCCCCAACCCTTCAGACTCCCATTTATTAAGGAATTGTTGGACAGATGTGACAAGCAAGCATACAGTCTTGATGGGTTCTGGTCATATTTTGCTTAAATACAGTGATTTCCTATGATCGTCATCGCCACCTAGTGGCCAAAATGTGGAAATTTCTCTGAAATAAATCAACTGGGAAAAAATATTGCATTATGACCACTAGACGGAGCCAATGATCAAAGGATCGCCATTGTATTAGGCAACGCTTGTCACATGTCATATAAATAGACCCCTGTCTGTTATTGAAGCATTTTTGGGTGGACTGAGCCTTTAAAGCTGAAGTTGAATCTGCTTTTATTTTGTCGTCCTTGGTTCCCCCCCTCCTATGAACAAATCATTTATTGCCCCCAACAGCTGAGAGGTTAAGTAGCCACATAGATATCTGGAGGTCAGCCAATGAATTTCCTCCCGCCAGGCGTACCCTGATGAGTGATATCTTCCTATAGATCTATATTGGGCGCTGTGTGATGGGAACAGATGCCAGGCCCTGGTAAGTGGTATGCAATAAGGTCAAATAACAGCCCGCAGGGCATGCTGGGACTTGTAGTCAGGGCCGCCATCAGGGGGGTACAGGCAGTACACCTGTAAGGGGCTCGTTGGTCCCCAGGGGCCCGGATGGCATCCCCCTTTCTTTTTTTTTTTTTTGTCAGCACCCAAAGCCCCCCCAACCTCGAATGAGCCCAGATGGCATCCCCCTTTTTTTTTTCCGTCAGCACCCAAAGCCCCCCCCCCCCCCGACCTCTATGGAGCCCGGTGGTCCCCCTGGGCCTCGGATGGCATCCCCCTTTATTTTTAATTACATTTTTTTCATCAGCACACAAAGCCCCCCTGACCTTAATTCGCAGTACACCTAATAGGGGCCCGGATGGCATCCCCCTCTTTTTTTTGTCAGCACCCTAAGCCCCCCCCCCCAACCTCTAAGGGACCCGTTGGTCCCCAGGGCCCCGGATGGCATCCCCCTTTCTTTCTTTTTTTTTCGCCAGCACCCAAAGCCCCCCCAACCTTGAATTGGCCCAGATGGCATCCCCCTCCTTTTTTTTTCATCAGCACCCAAACCCCCCCCCCGACCTTAATTTGCCGCGGCAGCCCCCAGCTTCTCAA
Source organism: Rana temporaria (assembly GCF_905171775.1). Taxonomy (NCBI): domain Eukaryota; kingdom Metazoa; phylum Chordata; class Amphibia; order Anura; family Ranidae; genus Rana; species Rana temporaria. Next base: position 537,248,895 of record NC_053490.1, on the reverse strand, counting down.
CCTGCGACACTCCCCCCGCAACTCAATTTGCGGCGGCAGCAGCACCCCCGCCCCCTGGTTCACTGCTCCAGGGGGCCCATGCCTGAAGCTGTGTAAGGGGCCCCAAAATTCCTGATGTAGTCCATACGGAAGGCTGATCTTCAGAAGTATTAACCCTCTTCCTGACCAGAGTACTTTTTTGCGATTCGGCACTGCGCCGCTTTAACTGACAATTGCGCGGCACCCAAACCAAATTGACGTCCTTTTATCCCCACAAATGGAGCTTTCTTTTGGTGGCATTTGATCACCTCTGCGTTTTTTATTTTTTGCGCTATAAACAAAAATAGAGCGACAATTTTGAAAAAAAAATGCACTATTTTTACTTTTTGCTGTAATAAATGTCCCCAAAAATATATAAAAAAAAAAAAGTTTTTTTCCCCTCAGTTTAGGCCGATACGTATTCTTCTTCTACATATTTTTGGTAAAAAAAAAATCGCAATAAGCGTTTATTGATTGGTTTTGCGCAAAAGTTATATAGCCGGATTCAGGTAGAGCGGCGTATGTTTAAGCCGGCGTAATGCATCCCATTTGCACTACGCCGACGTAACATAGTGAGGCAAGTACTGTGGGCCATATTCCCATAGATTTCCGGCGGGCGTCGCGTAAGCCATTTACACTCCGCCGCCCCAACCTACAGGAGCAAGTGCTGTATTCCCCAAACACTTGCTCCGTAGTTTGGGGCGGCGTAGTGTAATTGGCCCGGCGTTACTCCGCGTATTTCAAAGGGGGCGGCTTATATTTAAATTAAGCACGCCCCCGTTTCGATCGAACTGCGCATGCGCCGGGCTAAAAATAGCCCAGTGCGCATGCTCCAGTTCTCGGCGGAAAAAGTCAATGACGCCGACGTGTGCGTCATTGACATAAAGTCGTATTTAAAAACGACTTAGTAAAACGACGTACCCGACGGGAAAAGACGACGCGGACCCAACGCCATACTTAACATGGCATACGTGGGACTGGCGTAAGGTTACCCCTCATATAGCAGGGGTAACCTTACGCTTACACAAACGACGTTAGCGACGGTTACGCAACGCGATTTCGTTCGGGAATCGGCGTATCAGGCTCATTTGCATAAACAAATGAGACCTGAACGTAAACGCCATCTAGCGGCCGGCGGTGAATTACATTTAGGATCCGACAGTGTAAGTGACTTGCACTAGTCGAATCCTAGCCTAAATCCAGCGTATCTTGTTTTGTGAATACAAAACAATGATACGCCAGCAGGAAATTAAATTTACGCCGGTGTATCAGTAGATACACCGGCGTAACTTGTTTGAGAATGTGGCCCTGTATTCACAAAGCACTTGCTCCGTAAGTTACGTCGGCGTAGCGCAAATGGGCCGGCGTAACCCCGCCTAATTCAAAGTAGGCATGTAGGCGGGCTACATTTAAATTAACCGTGACCCCATGTAAATGAGGGCCGTTCGTACGGCGCATGTGCGCGCATGCTCAGAATCACGTCGCAAATACTCCCTACGTAACGACGTCGGCTCAATGCTTTCGACGTGAACGTAACCTACGCCCAGCCCCATTCACGTAAGCTTACGCAAACGACGTAAAATACAACGGCTGTTCCGTCGTCCATACCTTACATGGGCTGCGCCATCTTTTTGGTGGTTTATCTTTACGCCGGCGTTTGTCTTACGTAAATGGCGCACCTTACTGCGACGGGCGTACGTACGTTTGCGAATTGGCGTATCTTGCTCATTTACATATTTGACGTGTAAATCCACGTACACGCCCCTAGCGGCCAGCGTAAGTAAGCACATAAGGTACGACGGCGTAGGAGACTTACGTCGGTCGTATCTTGGCCAAATTTAAGCGTATCTGGTTTCCAGAATACGCTTAAATATACGACGGCGCGCATTCGGACTTACGACGGCGTATCTACTGATACGCCGACGTAAGTCTTTCTGAATCCGGCTAATAGCGTCTACAAAATAGGGAATAGTTTTATGCCTCTTTTTTATTTACTAGTAATGGTGGCGATCTGCGATTTTTATCGTGACTGCGACGGACACATCGGACACTTTTCACGCTATTTTGGGACCATTGTCATTTATACAGCGATCAGTGCTATAAAAATGCACCGATTGCTGTGAAAATGACACTGGCAGGGAAGGGGTTAACCACTAGGGGGGGTGATGAAGGGGTTAAGTGTGTCCTAGGGAGTGATCCTAACTGTGGGGGGGGCTGGGCTACAAGTGACACGACACTGATCGCTGCTCCCGGGAGCAGACGATCAGTGTCCTGTCACTGGGCAGAACAGGGAAATGCCTTGGTTACACAGGCATCTCCCCGTTCTGCCGCTCCGTGACACGATCGTGGGCCTCCGGCGAACATCGAGTTTGTGGGGTCCGCGGTCATGGAGAGTGTGGTGGGCGTGGGAAGGCGCGCTGCACGGCTTCATAAAGGGGGCGTACAGGTACATCCATGTGCCCACTACTGCCATTCTGCCGAAGTATATCGGCGTGCAGCTTCAACAACGTTAGCACTAATGCAAATACATTTTCTTATTGATCCTCGGGGGGGAGAACCCATCAAGCAGGGAAAGTCGATCGATCGCTCCCGGCGCCAGGATTTCACTGCGCAGTTTTTTTTGCCGCTTGAACAGATAATTGCCTAATAACGGCGGTGAGAAAATAACGGCTCCGAACTGTTTCACATCGACATTAAGGTCTGCTTTCTGCCAAATAACACTTTAGCAAATCTGTTTCATATTAAATACATAACTGCTGTGTGAGAGAATCAATAGTGACTGTGCGTCATACGGCGAGCGCGCTAGGAAAACGACCGCCAAGCCAAATTCCAACTGTGCGCTATATGCAGGGAATCTTAGGATGTCTGTTATATATGGGAGGGTTAAAAAAAAAATCTTCTTAAGATTGGGCGGTGTGGAGAAAATCAATTCAACGCAGATGTTGCCGACGCGTTTCGCTTTTGTAAGGCTTCGTGTTCATGGGGCTCAGCGAACAGTGCTTTGAAAAAAGTATTCATACCCCCTTGACATTTTCCACATGTTGTCATGTTACAACCAAAAACATAAATGTAATTTATCTGGATTTTATGTGATGGACCAACACAAAGTGTCACATAATTGTGAAGTGGAAGGAAAATGATACAAATAAATATGTGAAAAGTGTGTGGGGGGAGGGGCATTTGTATTCAGCCCCCTTTACTCTGATACCCCCAACTAAAATCGAGGGGAACAAATTGCCTTCAGAATTCACCTAATTAATAAATAGAGTCCACCTGTGTGTCATTTAATCTCAGTATAAATACAGCTGTTCTGTGAAGCCCTCAGAGGTTTGTTAGAGAACCTTAGTGAACAAACAGCATCATGAAGGGCAAGGAACACGCCAGACAGGTCAGGGATAAAGTTGCGGAGAAGTATAAAGCAGGGTTAGGTTATAAAAAAAGAATCTCCCAAGCTTTGAAGATCTCACAGAGCTTCTGTTCAATCCATCATCTGAAAATGGAAAGAGTATGGCACAACTGCAAACCTACCAAGACATGGCCGTCCACCTAAACTGACCGGGCCGGGCAAGGAGAGCATTCACCAGAGAAGCAGCCAAGGGGCCCCATGGTAACTCTGGAGGAGCTGCAGAGATCCACAGCTCAGGGGGGAGAATCTGTCCACAGGACAACTATTAGTGGTCTCTCCACACATCTGCCCTTTATGGAAGAGTGACAAGAAGAAAGACATTGGAGAAAGAAAGACATAAGAAGTCCTGTTTGCAGTTTGTGAGAAGCCATGTGGGGGAGGGGACACAGCAAACATGTGGAAGAAGGTGCTCTGGTCACATGACACCAAAATTCAACTTTTTGGCCTAAAAAGCAAAACGCTATGTGTGGGGGAAAACTAACACTGCATATCCCCCTGAACACACCATCCCCACTGTGAAACATGGTGGTGGCAGCATCATGTGGTGGGGATACTTTTCTTCAGCAGGGACAGGGAAGCTGGTCAGAGTTGATGGGAAGATGGATGGAGACAAATACAGGACAATCTTAGAAGAAAACCTGCAAAAGACTTGAGACCGGGGGGGAGGTTCACCTTCCAGCAGGACAACGACCCTAAAGTACAGCTGGAGCTACAATGGAATGGTTTAGATCAAAGCCTATTCATGTGTTAGAATGGCCCAGTCACAGTCCAGACCTAAATCCCATTGAGAATATGTGGCAAGACTCCACAGTGAAGAACGGGGAAGGTGTGTTTACACATGGCTCTCCCCGTTCTTCAGCTCCGGGGACCGATCGCCGCACTCCAGCGGCGATCGGGTCCGCGGGACCCGCGGTCCCGGAGCTTCGGACCGGGCCGCGGGGCGCGCGCCCGCGACCCACGGCTGGGTACTAGTACAGGACGTACCTGTACGTACATGTGCCCAGCCGTGCAATTCTGCCGACGTACATATGCAGGAGGCGGTCCTTAAGTGGTTAATAAATTCCATATGTTTTACGTTATCACACTATTTGGAGTTTCATTTCCTCCACATATTGCGGTCATTTTGGATGTCAAGGATGTCTCATTGCTGCATTCATCTTTCCCTCCATACTGACTAGTCTCCCAGTTCCTTTCACTGAAAGACATCCCCATAGCATGATGCTGCCACCACCATGCTTCACAGTAAGGATGGTATTGGCCAGGTGATGAGCCAGGTTTCCTTCAGACATGACGCTTGCAATTCAGGCCAAAGAGTTCAATCTTTGTTTCATCAGGTCAGAGAATTTTGTTTCTCGTGGTCTGAGAGTCCTTCAGGTGCCTTTTGGCAAACTCCAGGTGGGCTGTCATGTGCCTTTTACTGAGGAGTGGCTTCCATCTGGCCACTCCCCCATACAGGCCTGATTGGTGGAGAGCTGCAGAGATGGTTGTTCTTCTAGAAAGGTTCTCCTCTCTCCAGGGCCGCCATCAGGAATTATGGGGCCCCTTACACAGCTTCAGGCATGGGCCCCCTGGAGCAGAGAACTGGGGGGGGAGGTGCTGCCGCCTGAAATTGAGAAGCGGGGGGGCCCTTTACAAAAAAAAGAAGAAATAGAGAAAAATATATATAAAAAAAAGGGGGGTAGCCATCCGGGGCCCTGGGGACCTCTGGGCCCTTTAATAAAATATATACATTATATACACACACACAAATTACTATTATTTTTTTTATAAATATAAATTACAAAAAAAGGGCGGTTGCCATCCGGGACCTCTGGGCCCTTTAATAATAATAATAATAATAATAAAAAAAGGAACCTCTGAGCCCTTTAATAATATATATATATATATATATATATATATATATATATATATATATATATATATATATATATAAATAAAAGAAATAAAAGAAATATAAAAAAAAAATTGGCCCTTTAATAAAAAATAAAATAAAAATATATTAGAAAAAATATATATATTTTTTTTATAAAAAATAAAAAAAGGGGGGGTTGCCATCCGGGCCCCTGGGGACCTCCGGGCCCCTTACATGTGTACTGCCTGTACCCCCCCCCCCCGATGGAGGCCCTGCCTCTATCCACAGAGAAACGCTGGAGCTCCATCAGAGTGACCATCGGGTTCTTGGCCACCTTCCCGACTAAGGCCCTTCTCCCCCGATCGCTAGGTTTGGCCGGACGGCCCGCTCTAGGAAGAGTCCTGGTGGCTCCAAACATCGTCCATTTATGAATGATGGGAGGCCACTGTGCTCATTGGGACCTTCAATGTACCCTTCCCCCGATCTGTGCCTCCATACAATCCTGTCTTGGTAATCAAGCTGTAGAAACATCTCTGAATACTTTCCGGATGCACTGTCTGCATTGTGGGAAAGTGTGCAAAATTGTGCAATTAAAACAAAAATAAAAAAAATTGTGCCACCTTTTTGCAGACGCACGGTGGTGTCAATAATTCTTAATGGCACCCCAATGCATCTTGCTAATGCATGTGCCTGCAACACAATGCGTTTTGGAGCAGGACAATGTGTCAGGTACTTTTTATGTGCGTTTCTCCCACATAGGGCGGCCCTTATCTCAGACACAGTCAGATTGGGGCCCTTGTCTTCTCCGGGGTGTGAGAGGACAGAGAACAGATCTCTGGTCAGGTTTGGAACAAATTAACCTTGTAACGGAGATTCTTCTCTCATTACTCAACATGGAAATAAGGACATCGCCTGACACCGCGCTGGAAAATGGTCAGTGTTAACAGCAATAAGGGGGCTTCCATGACTGACCTCCCGCTGTCATGCAGATTCCACCTTAGGGGCCCTGTGAGTATTGTATTTACGCTACGCCGCAAGTCAGAGAGGCAAGGGGCCGGATTCACAAAGAGTTACCAATGAGTGCCAATATTGGCAGGGTTTATCCTAAAATATAAAAGAGAGCATAATATCTGAGAGACAATAGCCACAAATATTAACAGTGGATGGGCAATATGTAAGCAGCTTGTTTACATAGCAATTCAAATTGAGAGAAAAGGCAGGGTTTATCCTGAAAAAGAAATGAGAGCATATTGTATGAGAGACAATAACCACACATTTTGTGTCGTGGCTGGACAGCATGTAAGCAGCTTGGTTATACTGAAATGTAGAAGGGGGGAGAAGACCAGATAGGTTTTATCTTGAAATAAGCAGAGTGTATTATATGAGATACAATAGCCACCAATATAGCACAGTAGCTGGACAGTATGTAAGCAGTTTGGTTAGGCTGCAATACAAAAGAGAGAAAAAAGGCAGGGTTTATCCTCAAATAGAAATGAGAGCGTATTATGTGAGAGACAATAGCCACAAATGTTGTGCAGTGGATGGACAGCATGTAAGCAGCTTGGTTAGACCGAAATCTAGGGTGGGGGGAGGCCAGATAGGGTTTATCTTCAAATAAACATTAGAGTGTATTATGTAACAGACATTAGCCACCAATTTTGCACAGTAGCTGGACAGTATGGGCCAGATTCACAAAGAGATACGACGGTGTATCTCCTGATACGCCGTCGTATCTCTGAGTTCCGTCGGTCGGATCGATGCACCTGATTCATAGAATCAGGTTCCGCATAGATCTCCCTAAGATCCGACAGGTGTAAGTGACTTACAACGTCGGATCTTAGGCTGCAATCTCACGCTGTCCGCTAGGTGGCGCTTCCGTTTGTATACGCAAGGAATATGCAAATGAGGAGTTACGCCGATTCAGAAACAAACGACCGCCCGGCGCTTTTTTTTTTACGTCGTTTGCGTTCGGCTTTTTCCGGCGTATAGTTACCCCTGGGTCTATGAGGCGCAGCCAATGTTAAGTATGGCCGTCGTTCCCGCGATGGAATTTTAATTTTTTTACGTCGTTTGCGTAAGTCGTTCGCGAATACGGTTGGACGTAATTTACGTAAACGTCGAAACCAATGACGTCCTTGTGACGTCATTGGGAGCAATGCACGCTGGGAACATTTCCGGACGGCGCATGCACTGTTCGATCGGCGTGGAGACGCGCCTGGTTTGAATAGTACACTCCCCCTAGCCGCGGAATTTGAATTCCGCCGGGATATTTACGATACGCCGCCGCAAGTTTTGAGGTAAGTGTTTCTGAATTAAGCACTCGCCTCAAAAACTTGCGGCGGCGGATCGTAAATCAGATAGGTTACGCGGATCTTTAGAATTAGGCCCAACGTAAGCAGCTTGGTTAAGCCACAAACTTTTAGGAAGAGACACAACAGGGTTTTATTCTGAAAAATAAATTGTACTGTATTATCTGAGAAGCAATGGCCACTAATATTGTGCAGTGGCTGGACAGCTTGGTTAGACCAAAATTGGGGGGGGGAACCAGAGAGGTTTTATCTTGAAATAAACATTAGAGTGTATTGCCTGAGAGACAATAGCCAGTATAATTGCACAGTAGCTGAACAGCATGTTAGCAGCTTGGTTAGGCTGCAATACAAGAGAGAGAGAGAGAGAGAGAAAGAAAAGGCAGGGTTTATCCTGAAATAGAAATGAGAGCGTATTATCTGAAAAATAATAGTAACAAATATTGTGCAGGGGCTGAACAGGATGTGAGCAGTTTGGTTAAATTGAAATATAGGGGGGTGGACCAGAGAGGTTTTATCCTGAAATGAGAGTGTATTACCTGAGAGACAATAGCCGCAAATATTTTACAGTGGCTGGACAGTGTGTAAGCAGCTTGGTAAGGCTGCAATGCAAGAGGGAGAGACAAGGCAGGATTTATCCTAAAATAGGAAATAGTGCAAAAGCAGCTGAGGTCCATTCCATTTGTCAGGGTGGTGGTCTCTTAAAATGTCTCCAACATAAACCATAGCACAGGAAGAAGCCTGTTGTGAAAGTGACGTTGTTTCTTTATGAAGAATTTTACAATAAGAACCCCAAATGTTCATATCTTAAGGGTGAGCGCAAATATTTTGTCAAAATTTGATATTTTTTCTTTATGAAATTACGAACTTTATTTATTTAGAATGGACTGCCTTTATTTGGTTTTCCTCATTGACTCCACTGCATTTCACCAACACGGCAAACCCTTGCCGATATCTCCCAAATTTTCGCTGAAATTTCAGAAGAAGGAAAACTCAATTTTGCCCATCGCTGCTCGCTAGAAAGGTGTCTGGCCGCCCTTTAAACAAGACTACAGACATTGGTGGTCACAGGTGCCAGCCCCTCCCACATACACCCTCCGCAAGCTGTGGCAGTCCGGGAGGGCCGGAGTGGGCTACTGAATGATTCTGTTTCCCGAGAGACGTCAGCTCCCTGTCAGTAATGAGGCTTTCCTCGCTGGATGCCAGGATTCCGGGCACCGTGCCCACAGCTAATGGAGTCTTCGATTAACTCTTCACTGCTGGGTGCGTTGGTTCAGACGTAGAGAGTCAACCTGGCAAAACCCACTGCTGGGATTAGATTGTAAGCTCACGGATCTACAGGGCTAAAGAGAATGAGGATCACGGGACAAAGATTTGACTTTTTCAAGAGAAGAACGCATTTAAAGTGGTTTTCCGAATCCATTTCTCTTTACAAGCCCCCCCTTCATGCCAGAGTCCTCTCATCACAACAAATCCCCCATATACACCAGACACCCCCCAACACCACCACCACCACATCGGAGTCCACCTTCACTTCAGAGTCTACCACCATGTTAGAGGCCCCCACTTCATGTCAGAGGCCACCCATCAGCACAAAATTCCCCATCACATTAGAGCCCCCCTTCATGGCAGAGTCCTCTTATCTCATCAAATCCCCCATATACTGTATATCAGAGGTCCCCCACCACATCCGAGTTCACCTTCATATCAGAGTCCCCCATATACATTAGAGGTTCCCCCATCACATCAGAGGTCCCTCCACCACATTAGAATCCCCCCCTTCACATCAAAGGCTCCTATCACATAATAGGTCACCCCTTCAAAATAGAGTCTTTCCATCACACAATGTTCCCCCTATAAATCAGAGCCCCCCCCCCCCCAACACCACTGAGTCCCCCATCACATCAGGACCCCCCCTCACATCAGAGGCCACCTTAAAGTCACAGGCCCCCCATCACATCAGAATCTCCTCCTTCACACCTTCACGTCAAGGGCTACTATGATATCAGATGTCTCTCCTTCATGTCAGAGTCCCCTCGTACATCAGGGGCCCACCATCACCACAAAGTCTCCCATCTTAGAGTCAGAGGCCCTCCATAATATCAGCCCCCCCCCTTTCATCAGAGTCCTCATTCACATCACATGTCTCCATCATATCAGAGTTCTCTTTTACATCAAACTCCCCACTATACATCAGCCCCCCCCCCCCATCAGTGAGCCAGAACCCTGCCACCCCATCACATTAGAACTCCCCCGATGACATCAGAGTTCCCCCATACATAAGAGGCCCCCCATCACAGAGTCCGAGCCCCCCCTATCACATTGGAGTCCCCCTTCTCATTAGAGTCCTCGTTCACATCAGAGGCCCCCATCACATTAGAGTCCGTCCTATACATAAGAGGCTTCCATCCCCACAAAGCCCCCCACCAACACAGGGCCAGAGGCCTAATATCAGAACCCCCCCCTTTTATCAGAGTCCTCTTTCACATTTTAAGTCCCCATCATGTCAGAGCTCCCTCTTCACACCAGAGTCCTCCATCACCACAGAGCCCCCCCATCACACAGTCAGAGGTCCCTCCATCACATCAGAACCCCCTCCTTGACATCAGAGCCCATGTTCACATCACAGGGCCCCCATTACAGAGTCCCCCCATACATCACCAAAAAAAACCCCTTCTCATCAAAGTCATCCTTCACATCAGAGGCCTCCATCACCACAAAGTCCCCCCCATCACAGAGTCAGAGGCCCTCCATATCAGAGCCCCTCCCTTTCATAAGAGGTCTGCTTCATATCAGAGCTTCCTCTTCACCCCATAGTCCTCCTATCACATCATACTCCCCCATATACATTAGAAGCCCCCCCCCCCCCCCATCACAGAGTCCTTGTAAAATCAGAGGTCCCCATCATATCAGAGCTCTCTCCTCACACCAGAGTCTTATTTGACATCACAGTCCTCCCTAAAAATCAGAGGACCCCCTCCCCTCTTTACAGATCAAGAGCCCCCCACCCCATTACATCAGAGTCTCCCTTATGTAGCAGAAGCCCCTCATCACCTACAAAGTCCCTCCACCAAAGAGTGGTTCCTTGTCACATCAGGCCCCCCGCCCCCCAATCACAGAGTCCTTTCATCCATCCCTGATCCAGACTGGGCTTGTGGCACCCCGGGGGGAACCCAAAGGGCACACTAGTGTGCGGTGTCACCCTTAAAGTGAACTTGTCAGTATGGCTCCTACCTGAACTTACCCACTGCACTGCCCTTCCTCCAGAGGTCTCGCTAGTTCCCGAGCAGACAGGTTGCTTTGTGATGCAATGGAACTAGCACCGCTTCCAGAAGTCGGACGGCGACCTCCTGCTGCGTCTCGCCTGTGCTAGACTGGTTCTCTTCTCCAAGAAACACATTACAAGATGGTAGTTTGGGCACTTTTGTTGGGCATGAGGGGGTGATATACCTTTAAGGTGTACTCAGGCTGAGTCTTCTCTCTGCTCAGATTGTACAATAGATGATGACAGATCGAAACCGAGAGGTTCCACCGGATACACGATACCAGCCGCCGGCTATTGTGCCCCGTCTGCTGAATGAGGGGGACCAACCAAAGTATCATCGTACCATGAGAAGTAGGGGTGCAACGGATCAAAAAACTCATGGTTCGGATCGTTCCTCGGATCAGTCACGGATCGGCAAAAAATAAATAAATAAAATAAATCTCCCCCACTGTAATATCCACATGTCCCCCCCCCCCCACCAACTATAGTACCCCCTCGGTGCAGACACCCCCCCCTCCTCTCAGTACAGTGCCCTCCTGAGTACAGTGACCCCCCCTCCTGAGTACAGTGACCCCCCCTCCTCAGTACAGTGACCCCCCCTCCTCAGTACAGTGACCCCCCCTCCTCAGTACAGTGACCCCCCCCCCAGCTAGTACCGACAGGCACTCCCCGAGCGGTGTGTCCGAGTGCGGGCTCCTCCTCTGTGGGTGTAAACAGAGGAGGGCCGCCGCCGGGTGTACCAAGATGGCCGCGGCTCCGGAGCTAGGCCGAAGCCGCAGCCTTTCCTAATGTTACGGCGGCGGCTCCGGAGCTAGGCCGAAGCCGCGGCCTTTCCTAGCGTTATGGTCGAGGCTTCGGCCTACCTCCGAAGCCGCGGCCATAACATTAGGAAAGGCTGCGGCTTCGGCCTAGCTCCGGAGCCGCCGCCGTAACATTAGGAAAGGCGGCGGCTTTGGCCTAGCTCCGGAGCCGTGGCAATCCGCGGATCACAGTGTGTTCCGATCCGAAGGGGGTGACCCGTTCGGATCACGGATCAACTGTGATCCCTTGCACCCCTAATGAGAAGCTACATTGTGCCCAATAATATTCAGCGTAGGGCCCTGCCTTCAGTCTTGCACAGTTATACCGGCTCCTCTCCTGGACTGAAATGGCTTCCTCTGAATTCACTCCACACTGTGAGCTTCTCACAATATGCATTAGAAGCTGCAGTAAATCAGATAGAGCCCCGCCTCCTCCCCAGCCTGACTTACTGTCCCTGGCCCCGCCCTTACCCCATCCAGGTTGCGGGCAGCTTTTCCTCCCGGCCTATCCAGTCTTAGTATCCTGTCCTGATTGGCCCAGGAGGAGAAGAAGGAAGACAATAGCAAATGTTGGTTTGCTAGTGTCACGACTGGGCGGGCTTCGGGCACAGTGCTCTGCGCCCCAAGCCCAACCTTTTTGAAGCCAATTAGAGCCTCCGGCTCTAATCACGTGCTTAAAAGAGAAAAAACTTGTACAACTTAATGTGTCCAGCGTCCCGCATGGAGATTGGGGGGGCGGCGCCCCTTATGGACCGGGCTCCGCTGATTTGCATAACTCCTCCCAAGGGCCAGCCCACTGCTTGCCTCAGACTTTAGGGCTCCATTCACATCTGAACGACTTGAATTGGAAATAGCGGGACGCTTGTGCAATGCCATTACTTCTTAAACCTTTCCCGTCCGCGCTAAAGACCTACATGGCCGGGAGGCCGTCAATAGATGTCCTCCCCTTTGCACGCTCCCCGTGCGCACCCTGTAAGGCGCTGGAAACAAGCTCTGTGAGTCAATTAGACATGGGTGATCACAGATCGGAATAAGGGGCCGATCCCGGCCCCTTACCACGTGATCAGCTGTCAGCCAATGACAATGGTCGTCAGTCAGCCCCTGGGCCACAGAGTCCCAGCAGGGGTAGGGCGAGCCACCGGTGCCGTAATCGGTGTTTGATCACAGGTAAATACGGTGGCCGTGAGGCCCCTGTGAGTGCGAGGCCTTAGGTGACCGTCTAATTTAGCTAATTAGGAGGCCGTGTATAGCACCCTACTGGCCCCTCCCACCAGCCATGATGTGCCTTGCGTAGAGAAGCACAGAAACCCAATGATGCCTTTAGAATAGTCTATAATAAAGTTAATAATGAAAATGGAAAGGTGGATTGAGAGAACTGAGTGAAAGGGGCGGGGCCAGGAACAGTCAGGCTGCGTAGGAAAGGGGCGAGATGATGCCGTGTGTCCTCCAGCCAGGAAATGAGACGGAGCTCTGACTTGCTGCAGCTTCTAATGCACATGATGAGAAGCTCACAGTGTGCGGTGAAATCAGAGGAAGCCGTTTCAGCCCAGGGGGAGGAGCCAGTGCAACTCTGAAGTTGAGGATTTCAAATATGCCCAAACTTTGCTGAATGGGTTGAACCAATGCCGGTGCCCCAATGGGGATATTTCCCTTCACTTCCTGCCCCGAAGGAAGTGAGAAAATCCCCTTTTTAGTGGAACGGGTGTCCCCATTAAAAGATTTCCCCTCATTTCCTGTTCCGGTGACAACTGTAAAACGTTGGCTCCCCCCCCCCCCCTGACTTTGTGACAATTATTAGGATGCGGAATCTGATCCGGCTGCCATAGTAAAGGCCGGTCCTCCCAATGGCTTTGTTTTCCTTTTAATGCATTGAGCAAAAGTGGAAGTGCGGTAATCAATCAGAAACCGCCTTCCATTAGCCCGACCACAAATGACCCCGTGAACCTGATGAGCTGAGCGCCGCTCCGCCGCTCCTCCTTGGGGAATAATTCGGAGGACACAGGAGGTGGTGACACCCTGCCCCCACCCCCCGTCATACAATAACAGGACTTACCTGGACAGGTGTGCGCCTCGTCCGTTTCCTTGGCGAAGATTCCTCCCATCCCAGACACATCGCGCTTTTTTCCGGAGAGAGACGAGCCGCGAGGCGTATCACATCCTCAACCACAGACTGCCTTCATCTACAATGTGTGATAAATAATTCAGGGGCCCCCCGGGGACACAGGCTGTGAGCGGAGGCGCTGGGAGAGGCAGGTGTGAGATCAGACAGGCGGGAGGGAGGGAAGTCAGCCAGGTGAGAGGCTGCACAGGTAAGTGCTATAGAGAGAGGACAGGTGGGAGGGAGGGAAGCCAGCCAGGTGAGAGGCTGCACAGGTAAGTGCTATAGAGAGAGGACAGGTGAGAGGCTGCACAGGTAAGTGCTATAGAGAAATGACAGGTGAGAGCTATAGAGAGAGTACAGGTGGGAGGCTGCACAGGTAAGTGCTATAGAGAGAGGACAGATGAGAGGCTGCACAGGTAAGTACTATAGAGAAAGGACAGATGAGAGGCTGCACAGGTAAGTGTTATAGAGAGAGGACAGGTGAGAGGCTGCACAGGTAAGTGCTATAGAGAGAGGACAGGTGGGAGGCTGCACAGGTGAGTACTATAGAGAGAGGACAGGTGAGAGGCTGCACAGGTAAGTGCTATAGAGAGAGGACAGGTGGTAGGCTGCACAGGTGAGTACTATAGAGAGAGGACAGGTGGGAGGCTGCACAGGTAAGTACTATAGAGAGAGGACAGGAGAGAGGCTGCACAGGTGAGTACTATAGAGAGAGGACAGGTGAGAGGCTGCACAGGTAAGTGCTATAGAGAGAGGACAGGTGGGAGGCTGCACAGGTAAGTGCTATAGAGAGAGGACAGATGAGAGGCTGCACAGGTAAGTGCTATAGAGAGAGGACAGGTGAGAGGCTGCACAGGTAAGTGCTATAGAGAGAGGACAGGTGGGAGGCTGCACAGGTAAGTGCTATAGAGAGAGGACAGATGAGAGGCTGCACAGGTAAGTGCTATAGAGAGAGGACAGATGAGAGGCTGCACAGGTAAGTGCTATAGAGAGAGGACAGGTGAGAGGCTGCACAGGTAAGTGCTATAGAGAGAGGACAGGTGGGAGGCTGCACAGGTAAGTGCTATAGAGAGAGGACAGGTGGGAGGCTGCACAGGTAAGTGCTATAGAGAGAGGACAGGTGGGAGGCTGCACAGGTAAGTGCTATAGAGAAAGAACAGGTGGGAGGCTGCACAGGTAAGTGCTATAGAGAAAGGACAGATGGGAGGCTGCACAGGTGAGTACTATAGAGAGAGAGGACAGGTGGGAGGCTGCACAGGTAAGTACTATAGAGAGAGAGAGGACAGGTGAGAGGCTGCACAGGTAAGTACTATAGAGAGAGGACAGGTGGGCGGCTGCACAGGTAAGTGCTATAGAGAGAGGACAGGTGAGAGGCTGCACAGGTAAGTGCTATAGAGAGAGGACAGGTGAGTGCTATAGAGGACAGGTGAGAGCTGCACAGGTAAGTGCTATAGAGCAAGGACAGGTGAGAGGGTGCACAGGTAAGTACTATAGAGAGAGGACAGGTGAGAGGCCACACGGGTAAGTCCTATAGAGAGAGAGGACAGGAGAAAGGCTGCACAGGTAAGTACTATAGACAGAGGACAGGTGAGAGGCTGCACAGGTAAGTCCTGTAGAGAGAGTACAGGTGAGAGGCTGCACAGGTAAGTACTATATAAAAAGGACAGGTGAGAGGCTGCACAGGTAAGTTCTATAGAGAGAGGACAGAAGAGAGGCTACACAGGTAAGTCCTATCGATAGTGGACAGGAGAGAGGCCACACAGGTAAGTGCTATAGAGAGAGGACAGGTGAGAGGCTGCACAGGTAAGTGTTACAGAGAGAGGACGGGTGAGAGGCTGCACAGGTAAGTGCTATAGAGAGAGGACAGGTGAGAGCCCGCACAGGTAAGTGCTATAGAGAGAGGACAGGTGGGAGGCTGCACAGGTAAGTACTATAGAGAGAGGACAGGTGAGAGGCCACACAGGTGAGTCCTATAGAGAGAGAGGACAGGAGAAAGGCTGCTCAGGTAAGTACTATAGAGAGAGGACAGCTGAGAGGCTGCACAGGTAAGTACTATAGAGAGAGGACAGGTGAGAGGCTGCACAGGTAAGTACTATAGAGAAAGGACAGGTGAGAGGCTGCACAGGTAAGTACTATAGAGAAAGGACAGATGAGAGGCTGCATATGTAAGTACTATAGACCGAGGACAGGAGAGAGGCTGCACAGGTAAGTACTATAGAGTACAGGTGAGAGGCCACACAGGTAAGTACTATAGAGAGAGGACAGGAGAGAGGCTGCACAGGTAAGTGCTATAGAGAGAGGACAGGTGAGAGGCTGCACAGGTAAGTGCTATAGAGAGAGGACAGGTGGGAGGCTGCACAGGTAAGTGCTATAGAGAGAGGACAGGTGGGAGGCTGCACAGGTAAGTGCTATAGAGAGAGGACAGGTGGGAGGCTGCACAGGTAAATGCTATAGAGAAAGAACAGGTGGGAGGCTGCACAGGTAAGTGCTATAGAGAAAGGACAGATGGGAGGCTGCACAGGTGAGTACTATAGAGAGAGAGGACAGGTGGGAGGCTGCACAGGTAAGTACTATAGAGAGAGAGAGGACAGGTGAGAGGCTGCACAGGTAAGTACTATAGAGAGAGGACAGGTGGGCGGCTGCACAGGTAAGTGCTATAGAGAGAGGACAGGTGAGAGGCTGCACAGGTAAGTGCTATAGAGAGAGGACAGGTGAGTGCTATAGAGGACAGGTGAGAGGCCACACAGGTAAGTACTATAGAGAGAGGACAGGAGAGAGGCTGCACAGGTAAGTGTTATAGAGAGAGTACAGGTGAGAGGCTGCACAGGTAAGTACTATAGAGAGAGTACAGGTGAGGGGCTACACAGGTAAGTCCTATAGAGAGAGTACAGGTGGGAGGCTGCACAGGTAAGTGCTATAGAGAGAGGACGGGTGAGAGGCTGCATAGGTAAGTACTATAGAGAGAGTACAGGTGAGAGGCTGCATAGGTAAGTACTATAGAGAGAGTACAGGTGAGAGGCTGCACAGGTAAGTACTATAGAGGACAGGTGAGAGGCTGCATAGTTGAGTACTATAGAGAGAGGACAGGTGAGAGGCTGCACAGGTAAGTGCTATAGAGAGAGGACAGGTGAGAGGCTGCCCAGGTAAGTGCTATAGAGAGGACAGGTGGGAGGCTGCACAGGTAAGTGCTATAGAGAGAGGACGAGTGAGAGGCTGCACAGGTAAGTACTATAGAGAAAGGACAGGTGAGAGGCTGCACAGGTAAGTGCTATAGAGAGAGGACGGGTGAGAGGCTGCACAGGTAAGTGCTATAGAGAGAGGACGGGTGAGAGGCTGCACAGGTAAGTGCTATAGAGAGAGGACAGGTGGGAGGCTGCACAGGTAAGTGCTATAGAGAGAGGACAGGTGGGAGGCTGCACAGGTAAGTGCTATAGAGAGAGGACAGGTGGGAGGCTGCACAGGTAAGTGCTATAGAGAAAGAACAGGTGGGAGGCTGCACAGGTAAGTGCTATAGAGAAAGGACAGATGGGAGGCTGCACAGGTGAGTACTATAGAGAGAGAGGACAGGTGGGAGGCTGCACAGGTAAGTACTATAGAGAGAGAGAGGACAGGTGAGAGGCTGCACAGGTAAGTACTATAGAGAGAGGACAGGTGGGCGGCTGCACAGGTAAGTGCTATAGAGAGAGGACAGGTGAGAGGCTGCACAGGTAAGTGCTATAGAGAGAGGACAGGTGAGTGCTATAGAGGACAGGTGAGAGCTGCACAGGTAAGTGCTATAGAGCAAGGACAGGTGAGAGGGTGCACAGGTAAGTACTATAGAGAGAGGACAGGTGAGAGGCCACACGGGTAAGTCCTATAGAGAGAGAGGACAGGAGAAAGGCTGCACAGGTAAGTACTATAGACAGAGGACAGGTGAGAGGCTGCACAGGTAAGTCCTGTAGAGAGAGTACAGGTGAGAGGCTGCACAGGTAAGTACTATAGAAAAAGGACAGGTGAGAGGCTGCACAGGTAAGTTCTATAGAGAGAGGACAGAAGAGAGGCTACACAGGTAAGTCCTATCGATAGTGGACAGGAGAGAGGCCACACAGGTAAGTGCTATAGAGAGAGGACAGGTGAGAGGCTGCACAGGTAAGTGTTACAGAGAGAGGACGGGTGAGAGGCTGCACAGGTAAGTGCTATAGAGAGAGGACAGGTGAGAGGCCGCACAGGTAAGTGCTATAGAGAGAGGACAGGTGAGAGGCCACACAGGTGAGTCCTATAGAGAGAGAGGACAGGAGAAAGGCTGCTCAGGTAAGTACTATAGAGAGAGGACAGCTGAGAGGCTGCACAGGTAAGTACTATAGAGAGAGGACAGGTGAGAGGCTGCACAGGTAAGTACTATAGAGAAAGGACAGGTGAGAGGCTGCACAGGTAAGTACTATAGAGAAAGGACAGATGAGAGGCTGCATATGTAAGTACTATAGACCGAGGACAGGAGAGAGGCTGCACAGGTAAGTACTATAGAGTACAGGTGAGAGGCCACACAGGTAAGTACTATAGAGAGAGGACAGGAGAGAGGCTGCACAGGTAAGTGCTATAGAGGACAGGTGAGAGGCTGCACAGGTAAGTGCTATAGAGAGAGGACAGGTGGGAGGCTGCACAGGTAAGTGCTATAGAGAGAGGACAGGTGGGAGGCTGCACAGGTAAGTGCTATAGAGAGAGGACAGGTGGGAGGCTGCACAGGTAAATGCTATAGAGAAAGAACAGGTGGGAGGCTGCACAGGTAAGTGCTATAGAGAAAGGACAGATGGGAGGCTGCACAGGTGAGTACTATAGAGAGAGAGGACAGGTGGGAGGCTGCACAGGTAAGTACTATAGAGAGAGAGAGGACAGGTGAGAGGCTGCACAGGTAAGTACTATAGAGAGAGGACAGGTGGGCGGCTGCACAGGTAAGTGCTATAGAGAGAGGACAGGTGAGAGGCTGCACAGGTAAGTGCTATAGAGAGAGGACAGGTGAGTGCTATAGAGGACAGGTGAGAGGCCACACAGGTAAGTACTATAGAGAGAGGACAGGAGAGAGGCTGCACAGGTAAGTGTTATAGAGAGAGTACAGGTGAGAGGCTGCACAGGTAAGTACTATAGAGAGAGTACAGGTGAGGGGCTACACAGGTAAGTCCTATAGAGAGAGTACAGGTGGGAGGCTGCACAGGTAAGTGCTATAGAGAGAGGACGGGTGAGAGGCTGCATAGGTAAGTACTATAGAGAGAGTACAGGTGAGAGGCTGCATAGGTAAGTACTATAGAGAGAGTACAGGTGAGAGGCTGCACAGGTAAGTACTATAGAGGACAGGTGAGAGGCTGCATAGTTGAGTACTATAGAGAGAGGACAGGTGAGAGGCTGAACAGGTAAGTACTATAGAGAAAGGACAGGTGAGAGGCTGCCCAGGTAAGTGCTATAGAGAGGACAGGTGGGAGGCTGCACAGGTAAGTGCTATAGAGAGAGGACGAGTGAGAGGCTGCACAGGTAAGTACTATAGAGAAAGGACAGGTGAGAGGCTGCACAGGTAAGTGCTATAGAGAGAGGACGGGTGAGAGGCTGCACAGGTAAGTGCTATAGAGAGAGGACAGGTGGTAGGCTGCACAGGTAAGTACTATAGAGAGAGGACAGGTGAGAGGCTGCACAGGTAAGTACTATAGATAGAGGACAGGTGAGAGGCTGCACAGGTAAGTGCTATAGAGAGAGGACAGGTGAGAGGCTGCACAGGTAAGTACTATAGAGAGAGGACAGGTGGGAGGCTGCACAGGTAAGTGCTATAGAGAGAGGACGAGTGAGAGGCTGCACAGGTAAGTACTATAGAGAGAGGACAGGTGGGAGGCTGCACAGGTAAGTGCTATAGAGAGAGGACATGTGGGAGGCTGCACAGGTAAGTGCTATAGAGAGAGGACGAGTGAGAGGCTGCACAGGTAAGTACTATAGAGAGAGGACAGGTGGTAGGCTGCACAGGTAAGTACTATAGAGAGAGGACAGGTGAGAGGCTGCACAGGTAAGTACTATAGATAGAGGACAGGTGAGAGGCTGCACAGGTAAGTGCTATAGAGAGAGGACAGGTGAGAGGCTGCACAGGTAAGTACTATAGAGAGAGGACGAGTGAGAGGCTGCACAGGTAAGTACTATAGAGAGAGGACAGGTGGGAGGCTGCACAGGTAAGTACTATAGAGAGAGGACAGGTGGGAGGCTGCACAGGTAAGTGTTATAGAGGACAGGTGAAAGGCTGCATAGGTAAGTCCTATAGAGAGAGGACAGGTGAGAGGCTGCACAGGTAAGTACTATAGAGAGATGAAAGGTCAGTAAGTGAGAAATCTATTGGGGACACCAGAACTATCTGTTTGGAGGGATTCCCTCTCACTTCCTGTCGTGTCTCCACAACAGGAAGTAAGGTGAAATCTTCCATTGGGGACACCAGAACTGTCACTCCTCTCAGTTCCTGCTTGTTCCCCAGAACAGGAAGTGAAGATAAATTTTCCAATGGGTTTCCCAGAACTGTCACTTTGGAGAGATCCCTTTCCACTTCCTGATGTGTCACCAGAACAGAAAGTGAGTAGAAATCCTCCAATGGGGACACCAGAACTGTCATTTTGGAAGGCTCTCCTCCCGCTTCCTGCTGTGTCTTTGGAACAGGAAGTGAGGATAAATCTTCCAATGGGAACACATGAAATATCCTGTTCTTCCATGGTGACCCCAGAATTATCTGACATTAGGGTGTCCCCTTATAAAGAGGACCTGTCATCTGACTCTGACGTCACTACATAACAAGCATGCATCCAGTGAAGTCTCTGAACTCCCAGCCTGCACAGGGACCCCATTGGGACGGATTTCTGGTCAGTGACCCCGGAAATACAGGAAAGTCACCGGGCTCTGCTGTGAGCTGAACTCTGCACTGACATCACCTGGGAGAGGAGGAGGAGCCATCTCATACACTCCTCCCCTCTCAGTTCGGGTCGCACAGGATGCCGGGAGATGTAGTCTTCTCTCTCCGCTCCGCCCCCCGCCCTCACGTGACTTGGTTTCCCTGGGAACCGACAGCGGCGGCCCGTCTCCATGGTGACGCTGTACGGAGAGATCCACGGAGGAGCATGAGCCGGACCCTGACCACCCAGACCCGGGCGGGCCCCGGGGGCCCCTACAGAGCCAGCCGGACCTATGACTTCCTCTACGGTACCGGGACCCCTTATATCTGACCCCCATAACTGGGGACCCCAACATCCTGACCTCACCCGAGAACCCCAAGTGCCTGAACCTCCAGCTGGGGGCCCCTCTGACCCCTTCCCCCCCGTACCTAGGGACCCCAACATTCTGACCTCACCCGAGAACCCCAAGAAACCTGAACCTCCAGCTGGGGGCCCCTCTGACCCCTCCCACCCTTACCTGGGGACCCCAACATCCTGACCTCACCCGAGAACCCCAAGAAACCTGAACCTCCAGCTGGGGGCCCCTCTGACCCCTTCCCCCCCGTACCTAGGGACCCCAACATTCTGAAATCACCCGAGAACCCCAAGAAACCTGAACCTCCAGCTGGGGGTCCCTCTGACCCCTCCCCCCATACCTAGGGACCCCAACATCCTGACCTCATCCGAGAACCCCAAGAAACCTGAACCTCCAGCTGGGGGCCCCTCTGACCCCTTCCCCCCCGTACCTAGGGACCCCAACATTCTGACCTCATCCGAGAACCCCAAGAAACCTGAACCTCCAGCTGGGGGCCCCTCTGACCCCCCCCCCCCCGTACCTAGGGACCCCAACATTCTGACCTCACCCGAGAACCCCAAGAAACCTGAACCTCCAGCTGGGGGCCCCTCTGACCCCTCCCACCCTTACCTGGGGACCCCAACATCCTGACCTCACCCGAGAACCCCAAGAAACCTGAACCTCCAGCTGGGGGCTCCTCTGACCCCTCCCCCCCGTACCTAGGGACCCCAACATTCTGACCTCACCCGAGAACCCCAAGAAACCTGAACCTCCAGCTGGGGCCCCTCTGACCCCTCCCCCCCCCCCCTACCTAGGAACCCCAACATTCTGACCTCACCCGAAAACCCCAAGAAACCTGAACCTTAATAAAGTGACCTCCAGCTGGGGGCCCCTCTGACCCCCCCCCCCCGTACCTAGGGACCCCAACATTCTGAACTTAACCTCAAATGGAGACCCCCAAACCTGACCCCCATGTACCTGGGGACCCCAACATCCTGACCTTCATCTCACCTGGCGACCCCCAAACATCTGAATTTCAACAAAGTGACTCTGACCTCCACTGGAGACCCCCCCCCCCCATACCTTATCCCTCCCAACCAAACCCCTCATAGTCATACCTGACCCCTCCCAGTCCCAACCCCCCTGTACCTGGGGACCCCAACATCTTCTTGACCTTCACCTCACCTGGGGACCCCCAAACATCCGAACCTCAACAAAGTGACCCCGACCTCCACTGGAGACCCCTCATATCTGATCCTTCCCAACCTGACCCTCCTATGTGATCCCTCATATCTGACTCCTCCCAGCCCGAACCCCCCCCCTGTACCTGGGGACCCCAACATCTTG
Organism: Rana temporaria; assembly: GCF_905171775.1. Taxonomy (NCBI): domain Eukaryota; kingdom Metazoa; phylum Chordata; class Amphibia; order Anura; family Ranidae; genus Rana; species Rana temporaria. The sequence goes on along the minus strand of NC_053490.1, from coordinate 537,226,579 downwards.
ACCTTCACCTCACCTGGGGACCCCCAAACATCTGAACCTCAACAAAGTGACCCCCAACCTCCACTGGAGACCCCTCATATCTGATCCTTCCCAACCTGACCCTCCTATGTGATCCCTCATATCTGACTCCTCCCAGCCCGACCCCCCCCCCCCCCCTGTACCTGAGGACCCTAACATCCTGACCATCACCTCACATGGGGATCCCCAAAAATCTGCCCCCCCCCACCAAAGTGACCCCTACCTGGGGACCCCATCATACCTGATCTCACCCCGCTTGACCCAACCCTGTACCCAGTTTCCCCAACAACCTCAACCCTGCCAACCGAACACCCTGGAGCTGGGAACCCCAACATACTAAACCTCTGTATCTGGGGACCACTCCCAATCTGACCCCCCCTGTACCTGGAAAACCCAACAACCTGATTTTTCACCTCACCTGGAGACCCCAAAAAATCTGCCCCCCCTGTGAAGGGCCTCTTGGGTAGTACTGGTTCTGGACAAAGGAAGCATTTACAGGGGAAAAAGTTCTGTTGAGGACGAGGGTTCGTCACACCCCCCTACCTGATCATTCCCAGCCTGACCCCCAATCACCCAATCCTGGACCTGGTGACCCCAACAACCTTAACCCTCCCAACCTGACCCCCATGAAACTGGAAACTCCAACATTCTGCAACTCTGTACCTGGGGACCCCTCTCAATCTGACCCCTCTTGTACCTGGAAACCATCACCAACCTAACCACCAACAACGTGACCCTTACATCAGTCGGGGACCCCCCATACCTGACCCCCCATACCTGACCTCCCAACCTGACCTCCCATGAACGAACTGCGGAGGTCCATTCTAAATCTGACCATACGTGACCCCAACCAACCTGACTTCTACTGTTCTTTACCTGACCCCCAAAATATCTGATCACCGATGTATCTGATGTACTTACTCCACCAATCTGCCTCCAATTTATTTGAAGACCTCCCACTGCCTGACCATCCCCCTCCCCCATGCTCAACTGTCATCCTCATCCCCTGGACTCTCCTCTCCTTCATTGGGCTCCCCTCTCCTTCTCATCCATTGGGCTCCCCTCTTATCCTTATCCCCTGGGCTCCCCTTTCCTTTTCATCTTCTGGGCCCCTTCTCTCCTCATAGACTGGGCTTCTCTCTCCTCCTCATTCTCTGGTCTCCTCTCTTCTCCTTATCCCTCCTTGCTCTGCATCCCCCAGGCTCCTTCTCTCTCTGTGCCTTCATTCTTGGCCCATGGACTCCTCTCCTCCTAAGGCTCTTCTCATCCCCAAGCTCACCTTCTCATCCAGGCTCTCCTCATCCCCTGGACCCCTCTTCTCTTCCCACTACCAAAACTCCTCTGCTCTCTGGGCTCTCCTTCTTGGCTCACAGACTCAACTTCTATCCAGGCTCCACTTCTCATCATCCTGGCTCCTCCTACTCTCCTCTCTAGACTTTCCTCTCCTCTCCTCTCTAGACTCTTCTCTCTACACTCTCATCTCCTCTCCCCTCCTCTCTAGACTTTCCTCTCCTCTCCTCTCTAGACTCTTCTCACTTTCCTCTCCTCTCTAGACTTTCCTCTCCTGACTTCCTCTCCTCTCTAGACTTTCCTCTCCCCTCCTCTCTAGACTTTCCTCTCTAGACTTTCCTCTCCTCTCCTCTCTAGACTTTCCTCTCCTCTCTAGACTTTCCTCTCCTCTCCTCTCTAGACTTTCCTCTCCCCTCCTCTCTAGACTTTCCTCTCCCCCTCCTCTCTAGACTTTCCTCTCCCCTCCTCTCTAGACTTTCCTCTCCCCCTCCTCTCTAGACTTTCCTCTCCTCTCCTCTCTAGACTTTCCTCTCCCCTCCTCTCTAGACTTTCCTCTCCCCTCCTCTCTAGACTTTCCTCTCCCCCTCCTCTCTAGACTTTCCTCTCCCCCTCCTCTCTAGACTTTCCTCTCCCCCTCCTCTCTAGACTTTCCTCTCCCCCTCCTCTCTAGACTTTCCTCTCCTCTCCTCCTCTCTAGACTTGCCTCTCCCCCTCCTCTCTAGACTTTCCTCTCCTCTCCTCTCCTCCTCTCTAGACTTGCCTCTCCCCCTCCTCTCTAGACTTGCCTCTCCCCCTCCTCTCTAGACTTGCCTCTCCCCCTCCTCTCTAGACTTTCCTCTCCTCCCCTCCTCTCTAGACTTTTCTCTCCTCCCCTCCTCTCTAGACGTTTCTCTCCTCCTCTCCTCTCTAGACTTTCCTCTCCCCCTCCTCTCTAGACCTTTCTCTCCTCTCCTCTCAGGACTTCCCTCCTTAGCCAATGGACTCTCTAGGTTCACCTACACATTCCCCGTGATCCTCTCTATAATCTCATGGAGTCCTCTCCAGGCTTCTCTTCTCACTCCCCAGATTCCTCTCCTCTCTAGGCTCTCCTTTCTAGCCCACAGACTCCTCTCTTTTGCAGGCTCCCCTTCTCATCACCCTGGCTTTTTTCCTCACTAGACTTTACTCCCTAACTAATGGACTTCTCTTCAGGCTCTCCTCCACATTCCCTGCAATCCCCTCTACTCTTCAACCCTCAGACTCCCTTCTCATCCCCAGGTTATGCTCTTTACCCCCTGTATTCAGGCTCTCCTTCTTATCCCCCAGAGTCCTCTCCAGGTTTCTCTTCTCACTCTCCAGACTCCTCTCCTTTTTAGCCCACACACCCCTTCACATCACTCTGGTTCCTCTCCTTGTTCCCTGGGCTCCTGTCCAGGCTCTCATTCTCATTCTCCAGGTTCCTCTTCTCTTTTGGCTCGCCTCCTTGGCCTATAGACTCATCTCCTCTCTAAGCTCCCCTCATTCCCAGGCTTACCTGCTCCTCCCTCTAGACTCCTCTCCTCCTGCAGGCTCTCCTCGTTATCTCCTGGACTCCTCCTCTTCTGACTTCCTCCTCATCCCCTGGACCCCTCTCCCTTCCAGGCTTCTCTTCTCACTCTCCAGACGCCTCTCCTCTCTAGGCTCTCCTTCCTAGCCCACAGACCCCTCTCCTTTCCAGGTTTCCCCTTCTCCCTTCTCGTCCTCCAGGCTTCCCCTTTTCGTCCTCCAGGCTCCTCTTCTCTCTAGGCTTTCCTTCTTGACCCATGGACTCATCTTCACTCTAGGCTCTCCTGATTCCCAGGCTTATCTTTTCATCCTTCGAGACTCTTCTCCTCTACAGGCTCTCTTCTTTATCTCCTGGACTCCTCTTTTTTTTCTTTCCTCCTCACCCCCTGGACCCCTCTCCCCTCCAGGCTTATTTTTTCACTCCCTAGACTCCTCTCCTCTCCAGGCTGCCTTTCCTAGCCCACAGATTTCTCTCCTTTTCAGACTACTCCTCATCACCCTGGCTCCTCTCCTCTCATGACTTTCCTTCTTAGCCAATGGACTTCTCTCCACTCTCTCTTCCACATTACCTGAGCTCCCTTCTACTCCCCATCCCTCAGACTCCCCCCCCCCCCTATCCAGGTTATCCCCCTCATCCCCTATGCTCATCCTCCTTAGGATCACCTCCTAATCCCCCTGAGTCCTCTCCTCACCAGGCTTTTCCCCTCAAAATGTTGGAGGGAGCGCGGGACTTACTTTTTTTCTTCTGTTTATACGTACTCTTTTCTGCATTTAACATATCCACGATCCGCCTAAATCTTACCATCTAGAGCAGTGGTCTCCAAACTGCGGCCCGGGAGCCAGATGTGGCCCTTTGCTTGATTTTTATCCGACCCTTGGGGTGCCTTTTTATTCATTGGCACCAATGAATGCCAGAATTCCTCCCAATGACACTAATGATGGGGTAGAATTCCTCCCAATGACACCAATGATGGGGCAGACCTCCTCCCAATGATGGGGCAGAACTCCTCCCAATGACACCAATGATGGGTCAGAATTCCTCCCAATGACACCAATGATGTGGTAGAACTCCTCCCAGTGATGTGGCAGAACTCCTCCCAGTGATGGGACAGAACTCCTCCCAGTGATGGGACAGAACTCCTCCCAGTGATGGGACAGAACTCCTCCCAGTGATGGGACAGAACTCCTCCCAATGATGGGGCAGAACTCCTCCCAATGATGGGGCATAACTCCTCCCAATGATGGGGCATAACTCCTCCCAATGATGGGGCATAACTCCTCCCAATGATGGGGCATAACTCCTCCCAATGATGGGGCATAACTCCTCCCAATGATGGGGCAGAACTCCTCCCAATGATGGGGCAGAAATCCTCCCAATGATGGGGCAGAACTCCTCCCAGATGTGACCCTTTGCCTGATTTTATCCGACCCTTGGGGTGCCTTTTTATTCATTGGCACCAATGGATGGTAGAATTCCTCCCAATGACACTAATGATGGGGCAGAACTCCTCCCAATGATGGGGCAGAACTCCTCCAAATGATGGGGCAGAACTCCTCCCAATGATGGGGCAGAATTCCTCCCAATGACACCAATGATGGGGTAGAATTCCTCCCAGTGATGGGGCAGATTTCTCCCAATGACACCAATGATGGGGTCCAATGACACCAATGACGGGGTCCAATGACACCAATGACGGGGTCTAATGACACCAATGATAGGGGTTTTGTACTCCCGATGGCCACAGTCCGGCCCCCTTTAAGTCCGGCCCTTTGTTTAGAAAGTTTGGAGACCCCTGATCTAGAGCAGTGATTGTGAACCTTGGCACCTCAGATATTTTGGAACTACATTTCCCATGATGCTCATGCACTCTGCGGTGTAGTTGAGCATCATGGGAAATGTAGTTCCAAAACATCTGGGGTGCCAAGGTTCACCATCACTGATCTAGAACGTCGATGGTCATAAGAATCACCCGAGGTGTTGGGTAGCATTCATCACCTAAATGACATAAATGTCCTACTGAACTGTATGCATGGCTTGGTCATGGTTTGGTTCAGTTATTTTACTTGTATTGATTCTTCATTTTCTCTTCATTCTTTTGTAGATCCATTGTACACGTTATCCAGTGAGAAGGACCATGTACAGACCACATACAGGGCGCACATGTCCTATGACAGAGTGGTGAGTAATCCCGGGATCTCCATCAACCTTGGGTGCTCATCTGCTGGGGTCACCACTTTGCTGAATCCAGATATCATGATATTGAGAAATATTGTCCACATGTGTCACCTATTCAATGATTATTTATTGCATACCTACCAACATTATGATCCCGGATCCCATGATACTGTTAACCTCACTCACTGTCCTCATTTCTTCCCACTTTGTTGAGGTTCGTATGTTTGGGAGTGCCCAGACGAGGTGGCCAGAATTTTGGGGTCCCCGGGTACAGGGGGGGTTGGGTTGGGAGGGGTCAGGTATGGGGGGGGTCTGGTTGGAAAGGATCAGGTATGGGGGGTCAGGTTGGGAGGGATCTCCAGTCGAGGTCAGGGTCACTTTGCTGGGGTTTAGATGTTTGGGGTCCCCAGGTGTGGTGAAGGTCAAGTTGGTGGGACCCCCAGGTACTGGGGGGTTGGTATGGGAGGGGTCAGGTATAGGAGGGTCTGGTTGGGAAGGATCAGGTATGGGGGTCAGGTTGGGAAGGATCAGATACGAGGGATCTCCAGTCAAGGTCAGGGTCACTTTGTTGGGGTTCAGATGTTTGGGGGTCCCTAGGTGAGGTGGAGGTCAGCATGTCGGGGTCCCCAGGTACAGGGGGGTTGGGAGGGGTCAGGTATGAGGGGGTCTGGTTGAGAAGGATTAGGTATGGGGTTTCAGGTTGGAAAGGATCAGGTATTGGGGGGGTTAGGTTAGGAGGGATCAGATATGAGGGATCTCCAGTCGAGGTCAGGGGTCACTTTGTTGGGGTTCAGATGTTTGGGAGTCCCCAGGTGAGTTGAAGATCAGAATGTTGGGGTCCCCAGATACAGGGGGCTCAGGTATGGGAGTTCAGGTTGGGAGGGATCAGATACGAGGGATCTCCAGTCGAGGTCAGGGTCACTTTGCTGGAGTTTAGATGTTTGGGGGTCCCCAGGTGTGGTGAAGGTCAGGTTGGTGGGACCCCCAGGTACTGGGCGGTTGGGTTGGGAGGGGTTAGGTATAGGAGGGTCTGGTTGGGAAGGAGCAGGTATGGGGGGTCGAGTTAGGAGGCATCATATACGAGGGATCTCCAGTAGAGGTCAGGGTCACTTTGTTGGTATTCAGATGTTTGGGGGTCCCTAGGTGAGATGAAGGTCAGGATGTTGGGTTCTCCAGGTACAAGGGGGGCAGGCTTGGAGGGTCCAGGTATGGAGGGGTCCCCAGGCAGTGGTCACATTGGTGGGGGCAGATTTTTGTGGGTTCACCAGGTTAACCCCAACCACGGTCCTCATTTCGTCTGCCCACTTTCTGAATGGGTGTGCCAATACTGTGCCCCACTTTATAGGTTGGTCTCACCCGGGTCCCACCTCTAAAAAGAGGGGACCGCCCATTTATCCACTTTAGGGGTTGTCCTGCCCAAACCCCACCTCCTAATATAAAGCAACATTAGCAATGGGAGGAAGGAATCCCAAATGGAGACACTCTACACATTAGACATCTAGGCCCAGATTCACAGAGAGCAAGGCGCACATTACGCCGCCGTAGAGTAACCAATGTACGCTACGCCAATGCAGCGCAGAGAGGCAAGCAATGCATTCAGAAAGCCAGTGCTCCCAACGCTGCGCCAGCGTGGCGTGGGATTCAAAGGCATACGCCGGCGTAGGTGGATGTGGGCGTGACCCATGCAAATGAGGCGTGACTCCATGCAAATGATGGGCCGAGCGTTAGACAGATACGTATCACGAACTGCGCATGTGCCGTGACGTTGGACGCATTCCCCTGCGCCTGCTCACAACCACGTTGGAACAACTGCCTAAACTACGCCGGAACACTGCGTACGGCGTGAACGTAACCTACGCCCAGCCAGACACACGTCCAACGCACAATACGCCGGCTTGTGTTCCCTGGTGCAGACCTTTGCATGTCTGCTGCTGGGTTGCGCCTCCTTTATGGGGAATAACTTTACGCCGGACGTACAACTTACGCACACCTCGTGTAGCCTGCGTCGGGCGCACACAGGTTCGTGAATCTCCTTATTTTCCTCATTTGCATGTTTGAATGGCTAATTAATGGGAGCGGCACCATGCACCCAGCCTAAATGTGCGCCCACCCTACGCCCGCGTAAGCAAGTTGCGTCGGCGGGGTGTAGCCTGGTTTTAGGCGCATCTCTGTTTGTGGGTCTGGTGCACAGATACGACGGCGCACATTTGTACTTACGTCGGCGTATCTTGTTATACGTCGGCGTAAGTGCTTTGTGAATCTGGGCCCTAGTGTCTGGTACCACATCCTGAGAAAAATATGTGCAAACAAATACCCTAACAAACAATGAAGGACTTTGAAGGTACCAAAAAAGATATTAAAAAAAATCAACATTTTATTCTACATTTAAAAAAAACAAGCATGAGTGTATATTGTCACACAGGTACAGAACATGGGTTGTTATATCATCAAATAGTTAATTCAACATCCCCTCCAAACTTGGGTGATGAGTTGCTTGCTGTCCCCAGGTACAGGTGGGGTTGGTTTGGGAGGGGTCAGGTATGGGGGGGTATGGTTGGGAAGAATCGGGTTCAGGAGGGATCACTTTGTTGTGGTTCAGATGTTTGGGGGTCCCCAGGTGAGTTGAAGGTCAGGATTGGGGCTCAGGTATGTAAGGCTCGGGTATGAGAGGTCATACCTGAGCCATTGGTCACTAGGGCGCCATCTTTGCACATGGCAGTCCAGGCTGACCCAACACCAGGTAGTGCTATGTACTGGCACCTATAGAAGGGTCGGAGATCACATTCGTATCCCAGCTTTATACTATGTGATACGTGAATTTACAGACTGCGATGATACCATTTATATGTGGAGGTCTCCTTTAAATGTTTGCTCACAAATTCTCACTCACTGTTTTTCTTTTTCTTCCCAGCAAAGAGTCCCAGAATACCCCACAATGTTCAGCGAACTGGTCCACCACCCCCGCCACACCCTGCGCCTGCAACTTAGAGACCCCGTCCCATCGTTTATCGACCGCCAGTGGCGAGGAAGAGGAGAGCAAAGGATGCTGGCTCTCAGGCAGCTGGCAGGGTAAGTGATACACCTGAGTGACCAGCAGAGGGCAGCGAGGCAGCTCTAAACCCCTTACACACCTCAGACCTGAGATAAACCCCACCGTGCCCCCCCAATAATACAGACGGTCCATAAAGCTGGCAGCTGTGCCAATAAATCTCTGAGGTTTCTGCGGTATACACTTCTAATACTCATCCGTATGGGTTAAGATGTCGTCACCATGACAATGACACTGCCATCCTGTATTTCAGATCTCAGCCTACGTTCACAACTCCCTGGCAACATGTGGAGAACCAAGACGTATCTGGAAGCAACCGATACAAATATTTTGAGAGGTGAGATTATTTGCAGAGTGTAGTCACCTGTGTTATCTAGAGTATAGATTGCTGTGTTGTGACATCTGCCCCTTTTCCCTGCACAACTGTCCCTGGGGACACGCTGCATGAGACTGTCAGAGACTGGGGACATGATGCAGGAGGTTGTTGGGGACCTGGGACATGATGCAGGAGGTTGTTGGGGGACCTGGGACATGATGCAGGAGGTTGTTGGGGACCTGGGACATGATGCAGGAGGTTGTTGGGGGACCTGGGACATGATGCAGGAGGTTGTTGGGGACCTGGGACATAATGCAGGAGGTTGTTGGGGGACCTGGGACATGATGCAGGAGGTTGTTGGGGACCTGGGACATGATGCAGGAGGTTGTTGGGGACCTGGGACATGATGCAGGAGGTTGTTGGGGGACCTGGGACATGATGCAGGAGATTGTTGGGGACCTGGGACATGATGCAGGAGATTGTTGGGGACCTGGGACATGATGCAGGAGGTTGTTGGGGACCTGGGACATGACGCAGGAGGTTGGAGGGACATACTAGAGGACATTGTTAGAGACTGGGGACATACTAGAGGACATTGTTAGAGACTGGGGACATACTAGAGGACATTGTTAGAGACTAGGGACATACTAGAGGACATTGTTGGAGACTGGGGACATACTAGAGGACATTGTTGGAGACTAGGGACATACTAGAGGACATTGTTGGAGACTGGGGACATACTAGAGGACATTGTTGGAGACTAGGGACATACTAGAGGACATTGTTGGAGACTGGGGACATACTAGAGGACATTGTTGGAGACTGGGGACATACTAGAGGACATTGTTAGAGACTGGGGACATACTAGAGGACATTGTTGGAGACTAGGGACATACTAGAGGACATTGTTGGAGACTGGGGACATACTAGAGGACATTGTTAGAGACTAGGGACATACTAGAGGACATTGTTGGAGACTGGGGACATACTAGAGGGCATTGTTGGAGACTGGGGACATACTAGAGGACATTGTTGGAGACTAGGGACATACTAGAGGACATTGTTGGAGACTGGGGACATACTAGAGGACATTGTTGGAGACTGGGGACATACTAGAGGACATTGTTAGAGACTGGGGACATACTAGAGGACATTGTTAGAGACTGGGGACATACTAGAGGACATTGTTAGAGACTAGGGACATACTAGTGGACATTGTTGGAGACTGGGGACATACTAGAGGACATTGTTGGAGACTGGGGACATACTAGAGGACAATGTTGGAGACTGGGGACATACTAGAGGACATTGTTGGAGACTGGGGACATACTAGAGGACATTGTTGGAGACTGGGGACATACTAGAGGACATTGTTGGAGACTGGGGACATACTAGAGGACATTGTTGGAGACTAGGGACATACTAGAGGACATTGTTGGAGACTGGGGACATACTAGAAGACAATATTAGAGACTGGGGACATACTAGAAGACAATATTAGAGACTGGGGACATACTAGAGGACATTGTTGGAGACTGGGGACATACTAGAGGACATTGTTGGAGACTGGGGACATACTAGAGGACATTGTTGGAGACTGGGGACATACTAGAGGACATTGTTAGAGACTAGGGACATACTAGAGGACATTGTTGGAGACTGGGGACATACTAGAGGACATTGTTGGAGACTAGGGACATACTAGAGGACATTGTTGGAGACTGGGGACATACTAGAGGACATTGTTGGAGACTAGGGACATACTAGAGGACATTGTTGGAGACTGGGGACATACTAGAGGACATTGTTGGAGACTGGGGACATACTAGAGGACATTGTTGGAGACTGGGGACATACTAGAGGACATTGTTAGAGACTGGGGACATACTAGAGGACATTGTTGGAGACTGGGACATACTAGAGGACAATATTAGAGACTGGGGACATACTAGAGGACAATATTAGAGACTGGGGACATACTAGAGGACAATATTAGAGACTGGGGACATACTAGAGGACAATATTAGAGACTGGGGACATACTAGAGGACATTGTTGGAGACTGGGGACATACTAGAGGACAATGTTGGAGACTGGGGACATACTAGAGGACATTGTTGGAGACTGGGGACATACTAGAGGACATTGTTGGAGACTGGGGACATACTAGAAGACATTGTTAGAGACTGGGGACATACTAGAAGACATTGTTGGAGACTAGGGACATACTAGAGGACATTGTTAGAGACTGGGGACATACTAGAGGACATTGTTGGAGACTGGGGACATACTAGAGGACATTGTTGGAGACTGGGGACATACTAGAGGACATTGTTAGAGACTGGGGACATACTAGAGGACATTGTTGGAGACTGGGGACATACTAGAGGACATTGTTAGAGACTGGGGACATACTAGAGGACATTGTTGGAGACTGGGACATACTAGAGGACAATATTAGAGACTGGGGACATACTAGAGGACAATATTAGAGACTGGGGACATACTAGAGGACAATATTAGAGACTGGGGACATACTAGAGGACAATATTAGAGACTGGGGACATACTAGAGGACATTGTTGGAGACTGGGGACATACTAGAGGACAATGTTGGAGACTGGGGACATACTAGAGGACATTGTTGGAGACTGGGGACATACTAGAGGACATTGTTGGAGACTGGGGACATACTAGAGGACATTGTTGGAGACTGGGGACATACTAGAGGACATTGTTAGAGACTGGGGACATACTAGAGGACATTGTTGGAGACTGGGGACATACTAGAGGACATTGTTAGAGACTGGGGACATACTAGAAGACAATATTAGAGACTGGGGACATACTAGAGGACAATATTAGAGACTGGGGACATACTAGAGGACATTGTTGGAGACTGGGGACATACTAGAGGACATTGTTAGAGACTGGGGACATACTAGAGGACATTGTTGGAGACTGGGGACATACTAGAGGACATTGTTGGAGACTGGGGACATACTAGAGGACATTGTTGGAGACTGGGGACATACTAGAGGACATTGTTGGAGACTGGGGACATACTAGAGGACATTGTTAGAGACTGGGGACATACTAGAAGACAATATTAGAGACTGGGGACATACTAGAGGACAATATTAGAGACTGGGGACATACTAGAGGACATTGTTGGAGACTGGGGACATACTAGAGGACATTGTTAGAGACTGGGGACATACTAGAGGACATTGTTGGAGACTGGGGACATACTAGAGGACATTGTTGGAGACTGGGGACATACTAGAGGACATTGTTAGAGACTGGGGACATACTAGAAGACAATATTAGAGACTGGGGACATACTAGAGGACAATATTAGAGACTGGGGACATACTAGAGGACATTGTTGGAGACTGGGGACATACTAGAGGACATTGTTGGAGACTGGGGACATACTAGAGGACATTGTTAGAGACTGGGGACATACTAGAGGACATTGTTGGGGACATTCTAGAGGACATTGTTGGAGACTGGGGACATACTAGAGGACATTGTTAGAGACTGGGGACATACTAGAAGACAATATTAGAGACTGGGGACATACTAGAGGACAATATTAGAGACTGGGGACATACTATAGCAGACAGTGCATCTGTATACAGGGTGAATGTAGACCAATACCTGTAGGGGTCACTTGGTTCAGTTTTAGGTGAATGTCTTCCTCTGTATTTTTCTGACATGGTTTTGTATTTTCAGGCCTTTGATCCCGTTCTCCCAGCAAGCCCCAAGCAATGTTCTCCTCGCTGGGTCCCGGTGAGTACACTCCAACTAATGGAATAGAGGATGAAGATGCAGCTCCAGGCACTGTCACTGTATTACCTCTAGAGGGCTCACCTCTACCATGTAGAACCTAAAGTGATTGTAAAGTCTTGTTTAAAAAAATAAAAATATACAGTTGGTTTTGCACAGAGCAGCCGGATCCTCCTCATCTTGGGTCCCTCTTTGCTGTTCCTGGCCCCTCCCTCCTGTCAAGTTCCCCCACAGTCAGCAGCTTGCTATGGGGGCACCCGAGCTGAATCACAGCTTCACGTGTCCATTCAGAAATGGACCCCCCGACTCGGCCCACCCCCTTCGTCTGATTGGCTAACTGTCTTTGACAGCCACGGGAGCCAATGACGCTGCTGCTGTGTCTCAGCCAATCAGGAGGAGAGTCCCAAACAGCTAACACACTCTTGAACATGGCTGGAAAGAAATGGGGCTCAGGTGAGTATTGGGGGGGGGGGGGGGGGGGGCTGCTGCACATGACTTATTTTCTTTGCTGCAATACTATTCTATACTATTCTATTCTATACAGTGTGGGGTTCTGATAACTATGTGCTGATCATATGTATATTGGGCTGATTTCTTTAAAATTCTTCTATGAACAGGAGGGATCGCAGCCCGCGCCCGGAGAGGGCCCCCACCCCCTTGGTGCGCACAGTGGCAATTCAGACGGATTACCGTGATAGCGAAACACAGACTGACCCCTACAGTCCAGAGTTTGTAGTGCAGGCTGGGTCTGTTCCAGAGATACTGATGCTGGCCAATCTTACCTGGGGTGAGTCTGGGGGAATCCTCTAATCTACACAATTCTGCTCCGTCCTCTGCTCTGTCCTCTCACTCCCGTCCTCTGCTGTGCCCTCTCACTCCCGTCCTCTGCTGTGCCCTCTCACTCCCGTCCTCTGTGCCCTCTCACTCCCGTCCTCTGCTGTGTCCTCTCACTCCCGTCCTCTGCTGTGTCCTCTCACTCCCGTCCTCTGCCGTGTCCTCTCACTCCCGTCCTCTGCTCGGTCCTCTGCTGTGTCCTCTCACTCCCGTCCTCTGCTGTGTCCTCTCACTCCCGTCCTCTGCTGTGTCCTCTCACTCCCGTCCTCTGCTGTGTCCTCTCACTCCCGTCCTCTGCTCGGTCCTCTCACTCCCGTCCTCTGCTCGGTCCTCTCACTCCCGTCCTCTGCTCGGTCCTCTCACTCCCGTCCTCTGCTGTGTCCTCTCACTCCCGTCCTCTGCTGTGTCCTCTCACTCCCGTCCTCTGCTGTGTCCTCTCACTCCCGTCCTCTGCTGTGTCCTCTCACTCCCGTCCTCTGCTGTGTCCTCTCACTCCCGTCCTCTGCTGTGTCCTCTCACTCCCGTCCTCTGCTGTGTCCTCTCACTCCCGTCCTCTGCTGTGTCCTCTCACTCCCGTCCTCTGCTGTGTCCTCTCACTCCCGTCCTCTGCTGTGTCCTCTCACTCCCGTCCTCTGCTGTGTCCTCTCACTCCCGTCCTCTGCTGTGTCCTCTCACTCCCGTCCTCTGCTGTGTCCTCTCACTTCCGTCCTCTGCTGTGTCCTTTCACTCCCGTCCTCTGCTGTGTCCTTTCACTCCCGTCCTCTGCTGTGTCCTTTCACTCCCGTCCTCTGCTGTGTCCTTTCACTCCCGTCCTCTGCTGTGTCCTCTCACTCCCGTCCTCTCACTCCCGTCCTCTCACTCCCGTCCTCTGCTGGGCCCTCTCACTCCCGTCCTCTGCTCTGCCCTCTCACTCCCGTCCTCTGCTGTGTCCTCTCACTCCCGTCCTCTGCTGTGTCCTCTCACTCCCGTCCTCTGCTGTGTCCTCTCACTCCCGTCCTCTGCCGTGTCCTCTCACTCCCGTCCTCTGCTCTGCCCTCTCACTCCCGTCCTCTGCTCTGCCCTCTCACTCCCGTCCTCTGCTCTGCCCTCTCACTCCCGTCCTCTGCTCTGTCCTCTCACTCCTGTCCTCTGCTCTGTCCTCTCACTGGTCCCTAGAACTGTCTCTATCTCTCTTATCTGGTCTCAATGTTGGCTCATTTTGGGTTTCCAGGCCGTGGTCTCCCAGCTAGGCTGGCAGAAGTGGAGATGATAGAGCGGGCGAGAGAGAAGAGAGCCTGGGAGGCCACACTGCCACCTCTGAGCGATGTGACCCAGCTGGAGAAGAGGAGGAAGATGATGGATGAGCAGGAGAGGAATGAGTGGGCCTTCCGGGAGCAGGAGATGGAGAAGTAAGTGATGATTGGGTTCTGTACATTGGCTGGATGAATATATTATTAAGAGAAGCATTTCATCATCAAACTGAAAATCTGATACTGGAATGTTAAACCACCTATCAGTCTCTTTTACCTATTAGAAGCGTATGGCGAGATCTCTGTGGGGTTCCCACCATGGAGCTCCCGGGTCTGTACACCTCCTATGCCCATTATGAGGGGTTCCCACCATCCCTGTGCGGAGTTCCCGGGTCTGTACACCCGCTGTGCCCATTATGAGGAGTTCCCACCATCCCGTGCTGAGCTCCCGGGTCTGTACACCTGCTGTGCCCATTATGAGAGGTTCCCATCATCCCTGTGCTGAGTTCCCGGGTCTGTACACCCGCTGTGCCCATTATGAGGGGTTCCCACCATCCCTGTGCTGAGTTCCCGGGTCTGTGCCCATTATGAGGGGTTCCCACCATCTCTGTGCTGAGTTCCTGGGTCTGTACACCCGCTGTGCCCATTATGAGGGGTTCCCATCATCCCTGTGCTGAGTTCCTGGGTCTGTACACCTGCTGTGCCCATTATGAGGGGTCCCACCATCCCTGTGCTGAGTTCCCGGGTCTGTGCCCATTATGAGGGGTTCCCACCATCTCTGTGCTGAGTTCCTGGGTCTGTACACCTGCTGTGCCCATTATGAGGGGTCCCACCATCCCTGTGCTGAGTTCCCGGGTCTGTGCCCATTATGAGGGGTTCCCACCATCTCTGTGCTGAGTTCCTGGGTCTGTACACCCGCTGTGCCCATTATGAGGAGTTCCCACCATCCCGTGCTGAGCTCCCGGGTCTGTACACCTGCTGTGCCCATTATGAGAGGTTCCCATCATCCCTGTGCTGAGTTCCCGGGTCTGTACACCCGCTGTGCCCATTATGAGGGGTTCCCACCATCCCTGTGCTGAGTTCCCGGGTCTGTGCCCATTATGAGGGGTTCCCACCATCTCTGTGCTGAGTTCCTGGGTCTGTACACCCGCTGTGCCCATTATGAGGGGTTCCCATCATCCCTGTGCTGAGTTCCTGGGTCTGTACACCTGCTGTGCCCATTATGAGGGGTCCCACCATCCCTGTGCTGAGTTCCTGGGTCTGTACACCCGCTGTGCCCATTATGAGGGGTTCCCATCATCCCTGTGCTGAGTTCCTGGGTCTGTACACCTGCTGTGCCCATTATGAGGGGTTCCCACCATCTCTGTGCTGAGTTCCTGGGTCTGTACACCTGCTGTGCCCATTATGAGGGGTTCCCACTTCCCACCATCCCTGTGCTGAGTTCCCGGGTCTGTACACCCGCTGTGCCCATTATGAGGGGTTCCCACCATCCCTGTGCTGAGTTCCCGGGTCTGTACACCCGCTGTGCCCATTATGAGGGGTTCCCACCATCCCTGTGCTGAGTTCCCGGGTCTGTACACCCGCTGTGCCCATTATGAGGGGTTCCCACCATCCCTGTGCTGAGTTCCCGGGTCTGTACACCCGCTGTGCCCATTATGAGGGGTTCCCACCATCCCTGTGCTGAGTTCCTGGGGAAACCCTCAAAATAAATAAGTAGCCAGTGAGTGACCATTGACTCCGCCTTCTATTTAGCTATATCTGGTGGATAAAGCGACCCCCATCAATAAATCTTCATGTGTTTTTGATGAATTTCAGGCTGCAGGAGGCTCGTCTGGAGGCACTGAAGAAGCTTCTCCAACAACGTAAAGCGAGTCGGCATGAGGAGGACACAAAGCGGCTGGATGGGAGGTGGGGCAAACTACAAACCGAGAAAGAAGAGAGAATTAAGCAGATCCAGAAAGAACACATCAAAGGTAAAAGAAATCCCAGCCTGATGGCGATGTAATCCGTCTTCTCATCTATCCTTCCACTAATTAATACCACTTGAAGGCCACGCCTTTTATGGCACCTTTTGTTTACAAGTTAAAATCTGTATTTTTTATTTGTTTTGCTAGAACCCGCAAACATTATATATATATATAATCAGAGACCCTAGAGAATAAAATGGCGATCGTTGCCATTTTTATGCCATACGGTATTTGCACAGCGGTTTTTCAAATGCAATTTTTTTTTTCTGAAAAATACTTTTTATTGCAAAAATACACAATATATACCGTATTTATCGCGGTATAGCGCGCACCCCTAAAGTTGCCCCGAATTCCTGTGGAAAAAAGTTTTATTGTACTTACAGTTTTGGTGTCTTGCGCGGCGTCCATCGGCGGCCTCGTCGGGTCCGGTGTCCGTCTGCGGCTTCGGGTGTCCTCTTCGTCGGGTCCGACGTCCTCGCTGCTCGTTTTCCGCGCCGAGTTTGAATACTGCGCCGACATATACAGAGCACAGTACACTCGTGTATTGTCGGCAATGCTCGGCTACTCTCGCGCTGACGTCCTGTACGTCCAGGACGTCAGCGCGGGAGGAGCCGAGACTGCCCGACAATACACGAGTGTACTGCGCACGGTATATGTCGGCGCAGTATTCAAACTCGGCGCGGGAAAGCGGGTATCGGCGTATACCGCGCACCCACGATTTTGCCCTGATTTTCAGGGCAAAAAAGTGCACGGTATACGCCGATAAATACGGTAACCAATTTTTTATTTTTTTTTGTAAAATATTGTAAAAAATAAAAGATGACGTTACGTCGAGTAAATAGATACCTAACATGTCACACTTTAAAATTGCGCACCCTTGTGGAATGGCGACAGACTACGATACCTAATGTTCTCCGTCGGCGCTGATTTAAAAAATGTTTGCAGGTTATCAGTTTGGAGTTACCAAGGAGGTCTAGCGCTAGAATTATTGCTCTCGCTCTGACGTTTGCAGCGATACCTCACATGTGCGGCGCGATCACTGTTTACATATGCGCGCGCGACTTACCTATGCGTTTACTTCTGTGCGCGAGCAAGAAGGGATGGGGGCACGTAAAAAAATTTTTTTATAATACTTTATTATAATATTTACACTGTCCATATTTTTCTTTTTCTTTTTTTTTTTTTTTATAATATTATTTTTTTCATTTACACTGTCCATTTTTTTTTTTTTTTTTTTTTATCACTTTTATTCCTATTTACAAGCAATGCAAGAATCCCTTGTAATAGAAATAAGCGATGACAGGTCCACTTTATGATGAGATCTGGGCTCAATAAGACCCCCAAATCTCTCCTCTACTTTTAAAAGCCTCAGATCGGGGGGGGGGGGGGGGGGGAGACAAATAAAATTGATCTGATGCTTTAAAAAATAAAATTGTTTACTTATGTGTTTTACTTACTTTTTTATTTTTATATCCAAAAAGGAGGAATTATCCAGGAAACAAAACAGAACACTTCGTGGGCAGATCCACAGAGATACGCTACGCCGCCGTACCTTACCTGGCTTTAGTTCAAATCTTGAAAGAATTTGCATCGTAAGTTACGGCGGCGTAGTCTATCTCTGGCGGCGGAATTCAAATCGGCGATTAGGGGGCGCAAGGACGTCATTTTTTTTAACTTAGACGTGACTTACGTCCATCCCGATTCATGGACGACTTGCGCAAAAAATAAATAAAAATTTCGACTCGGGGACGACGGCCGTACTTAACATGGCAAGTCTAACTATACACCGCAAAAAAGCCGACTAGAGACGACGTAAGAGAATGCGACGGCCGCGCGTACATTCGTGGATCGTCGGAAATAGCTAATTTGCATACCCGACGCGGAAAACGACGCGAACTCCACCCAGTGGACGCCAAAGTATTGCACCTTAGATCCGAAGCCGTACGAAGCTGTACGCCTCTCGGATCGAAGCCAGAAGCCGTCGTATCTTGGTTTGAGGATTCAAACTAAAGATACGACGCGGAAATTTGAAAATACGCCGGAGTATCAGTAGATATCAGTAGATACGCCGGCGTACTCTCTCTGTGGATCTGGCCCTTGATCTTTTTTTTTTTATAATAATTCTTTTTTTATTTACACTGTCCATTTTTCTTTTCTTTCTTTCTTTTTTCTAATAATTTTTTGTCATTTATACTGTCCCATATTTTTTTTTTTTGTCACTTTTATTCCTATTTACAAGCAATGCAAGCATCCCTTGTAATAGAAATAAGGGATGACAGGTCCTCTTTATGATGAGATCTGGGCTCAATAAGACCCCCAAATCTCTCTTCTACTTTTAAAAGCATCAGATCGGGGGGGAAAAAACAAATAAAATTGATCTGATGCTTTAAAAAAAAAAAAAAAAAAATGTTTACTTCCGCCTTAGACAGGAAGTGATGTCATGACGTTGTCCCGGTGTTCTAAATAAAACCCTGGACTTATGAAAAGTCTCGACTGCGTCACTTCCGGTGCAGCTACGCCAGAAACAGCTGTTCGCGGGGCTTTACCGCCCATGCGCGACTTCACCGTTGTATTATTGCGCATGCGCAGATGCAATTTTTCGGGTCCAAAAAAAATTATAGACCCGAGCGGGTGGGCGGAGCAGCGATTTTGTATAAACTTCAGCAACAACGTATCCAGCCCCACCCCTAACACGCCCCTAGGCTGTTCTTTCTACTAACCCGTACAGAAGGAAAGTGGGAGGGGGAGATGGAGGGGTGTGCACTGTGTGCAGCCTGTCGTTCCTCTCCAAGCACCGCTCCATCTTCCCCCTCCCACTTTCCTTCGGTAAAGGTTAGTAGAAAGAATGTGACGCAGTCGAGGAATTTCATGGGTTGACACAACACCGGCAAGCGCGTACACTTTGCTGTTTTGACACAACAGCGGGTAACTTTTTTTTTACTTTTTTTTTTTTTTTTCTTAAGTATTTATTTGTAGTATTTTTATTTTTCTGTTATTTTTTTTCTTAATTATTTAACTTTAATTCTGTTTATAGTTTATTTTTTTATTTTATTTTTTATTTTACATCTTTATTTTAGATATTTAGATATTTTTTTTATTTTTGCTTTTTTTGTTATTTAATTTATTTTAACTGTTTCTTTTATTTTTTACATTTTAATTTTTTTGTGTGTTGTTGTTGTTATTAATAATAGTAAAAAAAAAACATTTTAAAATGTAAATTCTTATATTTATTTTTTAAATTTTAAATGTTTTTGTTTTATTTATTATTAATGTTGTTGTTGTTAATAATAATAACAAAACAAAAAAATTTAAAATGAAAAAAATAAATATAAGAATTTACATTTTAAAATGTTTTGTTTTATTATTATTATTATTATTATTAATAATAGTAAAAATAATAAAACAAAACATTTTAAAATGTAAATTCTTATATTTATTTTTTACATTTTAAAATGTTTTGTTTTAATTAAATGACAAAAAAAGCAAAAATTAAACAATATCTAAAATAAAAAATAAAATAAACTATAAACAGAATTAAAGTTAAATAAGTTAAATAATTATGAAAAAAAATAACCGAAAAGTAAAAATACTACAAATAAATACAAATATCTAAAATAAAAATGTGATATAACAAAAATTATAAAATAAAAATAGACTATAAAAAAGTTATTAATAATAATGTTATTTTTAATAACTGTTTTTATTTTATAGTTTTTGTTATTTTACACTTTTATTTTAGATATTTTTATTTATTTTTGTTGTGTGATTGGCTCGGGTTGTTCTCTAGCAGTTTCTCTTGCCTCTCCTATGTGACTTCTCTGTAACTCTCCACAGCCATCAGGAAACTAACAAAGAAGATGGAAAACGTTGAAGGAAAGTTGGAGAAGCGCGACGTCCTCCAGGATTACTCCAACTACGCCTCTCAGACGTACGCACCCCTCTCCCGCACCGGGTACTCCCTGGATCGCCTCTCTGCTCAATACTCAGTGAAAAGCCCGTTCCTGGACTCCTACCAAGGTGAGAAATCCTCCGTCATCCTCCATAGATCCCTACAGAGATTAGACCGGGGATGGCCGAGCATTGACCACCTGGCCCACCACGTGATCTACTGAGATAACCCGACTTCTATTGGGGGAACTCAGACATTTCTACATATGGAGAAGTCTTACCTACACACCTACCTACTACCCCTTCAGCCCTGACAATAGTTATCAACTTTCTCCTTAAAGTGGATCTTCAGTCATTTTTTCATCTTTCCGTCTATTAAATCTTCTCCCCTTGTTGTTGTTGTTGTTGTTTTAACTTCGGATAATAAAACTTTTTTCTCTGCCAATAAATCCCTTATACAGCCCACTTTTTACTTTTCTTTTTTTATTTTTTTTTTCAAGTATTTAACTTTCATTTTGTTTATAGTTTATTTAAATTGATCTGATTTAAAATGTAAATAGTTATCTAGAAATCTTTAAAAAAAAATGGTGGGTTTCCTTTTAAAAAGCTGGTACATCGTATATAGGAGAAAGAGTGAAAATGATGTGACATGCTTTTTATGTTATTTCATTTAGATTTTGTTTTATTTTTATTTTATATATTTTGATATTTTTACATTTTTATTATTTTTATGATAGTCTATTTTTATTTTCTATTTTTTTTTTATTCTTTATTTTAGATATGTATATTTTTATTTAATGTGTTTATAGTTACATTTTGGGGTTTATATAACAAACATTTATGTGATTATTTTTATTGATCTGAGTTGAAATATTAGATATTTATGTAGAAATCCTTAAAAAGACAGTTCCCTTTTTAAAAAGCTGGGAGCCGTTATATAGGAAAGTAATGACCTGGGGGTGGTGATCCTCCCCATACATGGTGGTGGTGGTGGTGATCCTCCCCATACATGGTGGTGGTGGTGGTGATCCTCCCCATACATGGTGGTGGTGGTGGTGATTCTCCCCTTACATGGTTGTGGTGGTGATTCTCCCCATACATGGTGGTGGTGGTGATTCTCCCCATACATGGTGGTGGTGGTGGTGATTCTCCCCATACATGGTGGTGGTGATTCTCCCCATACATGGTGGTGGTGATAGTGATTCTCCTCATACATGGTGGTGGTGGTGGTGGTGGTGATTCTCCCCATACATGGTGGTGGTGATTCTCCCCATACATGGTGGTGGTGGTGATCCTCCCCATACATGGTGGTGGTGATCCTCCCCATACACAGTGGTGGTGATCCTCCCCATACACAGTGGTGGTGGTGGTGGTGATCCTCTCCATACACGGTGGTGGTGGTGATCCTCCCCATACACAGTGGTGGTGGTGGTGGTGGTGGTGATTCTCCCCATACACAGTGGTGGTGGTGGTGATCCTCCCCATACATGGTGGTGGTGGTGATTCTCCCCATACATGGTGGTGGTGGTGATTCTCCCCATACATGGTGGTGGTGGTGATTTTCCCCATACGTGGTGGTGGTGGTGGTGATTCTCCCCATACATGGTGGTGGTGGTGGTGGTGGTGGTGGTGATTCTCCCCATACATGGTGGGTGGTGGTGGTGATTCTCCCCATACATGGTGGTGATCCTCCCCATACA
This sequence comes from Rana temporaria, assembly GCF_905171775.1. NCBI lineage: Eukaryota > Metazoa > Chordata > Amphibia > Anura > Ranidae > Rana > Rana temporaria. Next base: position 537,204,798 of record NC_053490.1, on the reverse strand, counting down.
TGGTGGTGGTGGTGATCCTCCCCATACACAGTGGTGGTGGTGGTGGTGATCCTCCCCATACACAGTGGTGGTGGTGGTGATCCTCCCCATACATGGTGGTGGTGATCCTCCCCATACATGGTGGTGGTGGTGATTTTCCCCATACATGGTGGTGGTGATTCTCCCCATACATGGTGGTGGTGGTGGTGATCCTCCCCATACATGGTGGTGGTGGTGGTGATCCTCCCCATACATGGTGGTGGTGGTGGTGGTGGTGATTTTCCCCATACATGGTGGTGGTGGTGATTCTCCCCATACATGGTGGTGGTGGTGGTGGTGGTGGTGGTGGTGGTGGTGGTGGTGGTGATTCTCCCCATACATGGTGGTGGTGGTGATTCTCCCCATACATGGTGGTGGTGATTCTCCCCATACATGGTGGTGGTGGTGGTGGTGATTTTCCCCATACATGGTGGTGGTGGTGATTCTCCCCATACATGGTGGTGGTGGTGGTGGTGATTCTCCCCATACATGGTGGTGGTGGTGGTGGTGGTGATTCTCCCCATACATGGTGGTGATCCTCCCCATACATGGTGGTGGTGATTCTCCCCATACATGGTGGTGGTGGTGGTGGTGGTGGTGGTGGTGATCCTCCCCATACATGGTGGGTGGTGATCCTCCCCATACATGGTGGTGGTGGTGGTGGTGATCCTCCCCATACACGGTAATTCACATGAAAAATAACATTTAGTACTTTTTTAGAACTTGTGATAATACTGATTGTTGGTGGGTTGTGTCTCGTTCTTCCTCCCAGGATTGCTGGACCTGGAGGCCAACCTTCCAGATTTTGTCACCCAGCCCCGTGTCCGCTCCCCCAAACACAGGACCACCACCAGGGACGGCTTCCTGAAACGTCAAGCTCTGCTGGACCGCGAGCTGAAGCAAGTCCACGAGGTGAGGGAGCGAGATTCCATCAGGAACGTTCTCTGTGTTGATGTCAGTATAGCGCCAGGTGAACCCAAACCGACGATAGAGGAGAAGTCTTCTGCTGACTGCCGTAACCTGGCCAATGCAATGTCATGGGATCCCTTTACATTAGATCCCCCTATCAGTGCCCCCCTTACATCAACTGTCCCCATCAGAGTGCCCCCTTACTTCTGGTGTCCCCATCAGAGTGCCCCTTGGTTCATCACCAAAGTCCCCCTTACATCAGGGTTTCCATCACAGTCTCCTTCTACATTTGGGCCCCCATCCGAGTGCCCCTTTTAATCAGGTGTCCGCGTTAGAGTGCCCCCTTACATCAAGTGTCCCCACTTTACATCAGGGTTGCCCTCTGAAAGCCCTCTTACATCAGGTGTCCCCATCAAAGTTTTCTCCTACATCAGGGTCCCCATTAAAGTTCCTCCTTTACAGCAGGGTCCCCATCAGAGTGCCCCCTTTACATACGGTTACCCACCGGAGTCCCCCTTAAATCAGGGTCCCCATGTGATGTCCTCTCCATGTGATGTCCCCCCCCTCCATGTGATGACCCCCCTCCATGTGATGACCCCCTCCATGTGATGACCCCCCTTCATGTGATGTCCCCCTCCATGTGATGTCCCATCCATGTGATGTCCCCCTCCATGTGATGTCCCCTCCATGTGATGTCCCCCCTCCATGTGATGTCCCCCCCTCCATGTGATGTCCCCCCCTCCATGTGATGACCCCCCCTCCATGTGATGTCCCCCCCCTCCATGTGATGTCCCCTCATATGATGTCCCCTCCATGTGATGTCCCCCCTCCATGTGATGACCATGTGATGTCCCCCCCTCCATGTGATGTCCCCCCCTCCATGTGATGACCCCCCCTCCATGTGATGTCCCCCCCTCCATGTGATGTCCCCCCCTCCATGTGATGACCCCCCCTCCATGTGATGACCCCCCCTCCATGTGATGACCCCCCGTCCATGTGATGTCCCCCCCTCCATGTGATGTCCCCCCTCCATGTGATGTCCCCCCCTCCATGTGATGTCCCCCCTCCATGTGATGACCCCCCCTCCATGTGATGTCCCCTCCATGTGATGTCCCCCCTCCATGTGATGACCCCCCCTCCATGTGATGACCCCCCCTCCATGTGATGACCCCCCCTCCATGTGATGTCCCCCCCTCCATGTGATGTCCCCCCCTCCATGTGATGTCCCCCCCTCCATGTGATGTCCCCCCCTCCATGTGATGTCCCCCCCTCCGTGTGATGACCCCTCTCCATGTGATGTCCCCCTCCATGTGATGACCTTTTTGTCTCCCCCCAGGCTTTGCTGAAAAAGAAGAATCGCTCTCCGGAGCCTGAGAAGCCTCTCCGCTTCTTACAGAAGATCGAGAAGCCGGCTCCCCGGCCCGTCACCCCCAGAGTCCCGGAGCCCCCGGAGGTGAGCCTCTTCTAATGCCGGCCCTTCACCCACACATTCCTTATTCCCCTTTTCATTGTGTTCTTCTTCTCTTTCCAGGGTGAGGAGGAAAAGGAGCTGGCTGTCATCTTCCTGCAGAAATTGATCCGGGGGCGGGCCGTACAGAACATGGTATGGCGTCCTGCCTCACTGAGCCTCCTTTTGGCCGACGCAGTTTTCTCACCATTTCTTTGGCGCAGATTCTATCCATTTAGGGCTAGATTCAGAGAGAGTTACGACGGCGTATCAGTAGATACGCCGTCGTAACTCTGAATCTACACCGTCGTAAGTTTAAGCGTATTCTGGAAACCAGATACGCTTAAATTAGGCTAAGATACGACCGGCGTAAGTCTCTTACGCCATCGTATCTTAGTTGAATATTTACGCTGGCCGCTAGGTGGCGTTTTCGGCGTAGAATATGCAAATGACCTAGATACGCCGATTCACAAATTTAGGTACGCCCGGCGCTATTTTTTTACGTAGTTTACGTTAGGCTTTTTCGGCGTAAGGTTACTCCTGCTATTAGGAGGCGTACGCAATGTTAGGTATGGCCGTCGTTCCCGCGTCGAAATTTGAAAATGTTATGTCGTTTGCGTAAGTCGTCCGTGAATGGGGCTGGACGTAATTTATGTTCACGTCGAAACCAATACGTCCTTGCGGCGTACTTTGGAGCAATGCACACTGGGAAATTCCATGGACGGCGCATGCGCCATTCGGGAAAAACGTCAATCACGTCGGGTCACCAATAATTAACATAAAACACGCCCCCCTCATCCTCATTTGAATTAGGTGCGCCTACGCCTGCCCGCATGCGAGAAATGCGGAAAAACACTTTTTTTTTTTTTTTTTAACACGCCTCACAGATTCATGCGTAGAAAAGATAAAAAAATAGAACAGAAAAGAATAGAAAAAAAAATTATAGAATAAAACAGAAAATAACCATCTTCCCAAAATCGAAATTTCAAATAGCATACATTTGAATAGAACATAAGGGAATATAAAAAAATAGAACAGAATAGAAAATAAAATAGCATAGAAAATAAAGGAGTAGAATAGAAAATAAAATAATAGAATAGAGAATAAAAAAAGATAGAATAAAGAGAAAATAACCATCTTCCCAAATTCAAATTTCAAATAGAATAAATTTTGAATAAAATATAAAGGAATATAAAAAATAGAACAAAATACAAAATAAAATGGCATAGAAAATAAATGAACAGAAAAGAATAGAAAAATACAAAAGGATACGATAAATAGAAAAATACGATAGAATATAATAAAATAGAAATCAACCATCTTCCCAAATTCGAATTTCAGATAGAATACATTTGAATAGAATATAAAGGAATAGAAAAAATAGAACAGAATAGAAAATAAAATATCATAGAAAATAAAGGAATAGAATAGAAAATAAAATAATAGAATAGAAAATAATAGATTAGAAAAAAAACAATAGAATATAATAAAGAGAAAATAACCATCTTTTCAAATTCGAATTTCAAATAGAATAAAAGATAGAAAAAAATTGAATACATTTGAATAGAATATAAAGGAATAAAAAATAATGGAATAGAAAATATAATAGAACAGAAAATAATAATTATAAAAAAACAATAGAGTAGAATAAAATCAAAAATAACCATCTTTCCAAATTTGAATTAGAAAATAATAGAGTAGAATAAAATAGAAAATATTAGAATAGAAAATGAATAGAATAAAATAGAAAGAAAATAACCGTCTTTCGAAATTTAGAATAGAAAAAAACAATAGAATAGAATGGAAAGAATATAACCATCTTCCGAATTTCAAATAGAATAAATTTGAATGAAATAGAATAAAAAATAATTGACTATAAAAGAATAAAATGGAGCAAAATAAAAAGAATAGAACAGTCTTTTGAATAGAATAGAAAATAAAATGGAACAGAAAAGAATAGAAAAAAGATAGAATAGAGTAAAATAGAACCATCTTCCCAAATTCGAATTTCAAATAGAATAAATTTGAATAAAATATAAAGGAATATAAAAATAGAACAGAATACAAAATAAATGGCATAGAAAATAAAGGAATAGAACAGAAAAGAATAAAAAAATACGATAGAATAAAATAGAAATTAACCATCTTCCCATATTCGAATTTCAGATAGAATAAATTTGAATGAAATAGAATAAAAAATTATAAATTTGAATGAAATAGAATAAAAAATAATAGACCATAAAAGAATAAAAATGGAGCAAAATAAAAAGAATGAAACAGTCTTTTGAATAGAATAGAAAATAAAATGGAACAGAAAAGAATAGGAAAAAGATAGAATAGGGTAAATATATAAAATAACCAGCTTCCCAAATTAATACAATAAAATAGAATATAACCGTCTTTCGAAATTCGAATTTCAAATAGAATGAATTAGAATAGACTAGAATAGAATTGAAAAGAACAGAATAGAAAAAACAATAGAATGGAAAGAATATAACCATCTTCCGAAATTCAAATGGAATACATTTGAATAAAAAAGAATAATAAAATAATAGACTATAAAAGAATAAAATAGACAAAAATAAAAAGGATAGAACCGTCTTTGGAATAGAATAGAAAAAAACAATAGAAAATAAAATAGAATAGAATACGATAGAAATAATATAACCATCTTCCGAAATTCAAATAGAATACATTTTGAAAAAAATAGAAAAGAATAAAAAAAAACGATGGAAAGGATAGAACCGTCTTTTGAATAGAATAGAAAAAAAGAATAGAAAATAAATAGAATAGAAAATAAATAAAATAATAGAATAGAATAAGATAACCATCTTCCGAAATTCAAATAGAATACATTTTGAAAAAATAGAAAAGAATAAAAAAAAAACGATGGAAAATAAAATTAGAGTAGAATAGAATTAAATAGAAACAATATAACAGTCTTCTGAAATTCAAATTTCAAATAGAATATATTTCACAATTGAATAGAATAAAATTTGAATAGATTAGAATAAAAAAGAATAGAGTCGAAAAAAACAATAGAATAAAATACAATAAAGAACTACCGAAATTTGAATAGAATACATTCGAATGCTGATCCGAATTTTCCAGATTTGGTTAAATTGAATTCAATTGGACCAAATTTCGGAAAATTGTAATCAAATTTTTGAAAACAAATAATCAAAACAAACTTTATTAACAAAATGATTTAAATAACGAATGGAAGGAAGTGCGTTTTGGTTCTGCTCGTGTCTCGTGGTTCTCTACATTAGTAAAGTTCCCTTCCCCCGTTCTTCATCTCTCACCAATAATACTCCATTATTTCTTTCTAGATGTTTGAGGGGAAGGAGAAGCGCGTCGAGCTGATCCGGGAACTGCGCACCACGCACGCTCTGCAGGAGGAGGGCCGGCGCCTGAAGAAGGAGGACAGACAGGAGACTCTGGCTCTGCAGCGTCAGCGGGAACTCGATCAGCACAAAGTAAGCGCACCCTCTGACTTTTTTGATAACCTTTTTTTTTTTTTTTTTTTTTTTTATTAATGGTGAACGGTAGAAAAATTCCCCCCAAAAAAATTTCCCCCGGATCATCTCAATCGAAGAAGAACTCAAAAATAAGATAAAATAAACCGCCCAATATAAAGACGAAGCAATAAAACCATTTTTTTTCTGCTAATTTTTTTTATTATTATTATTAACATATATTTTTATTTTTTTTACTCCTTTTTTTTTTTTTTATTATTATTATTATTATACATTTATTTTATTTTTATTTTTTTGCTCATTTTTCTTATTAATTATTTTTTTACTCTTCTTCTTTTTTTTTTTTTTTTTTTTTTTTTATTATTATTATACATTTTTTTTTGCTCATTTTTCTTTATTATTATTAAATAATAGAATAGAAAATAAAACGATAGAATTAAAAAAAAAGGATAGAAAGGAATATTCTTTTTTATTATTTTTATTATTATCATTATTAACATATTTTTTTTTTTACTCCTTCTTTTTTATTATTATTATTATTATTATACATTTATTTATATTTTTTGCTCATTTTTCTTATTCATTATTTTTTTACTCTTTTTTTATTTTTTTATTTTTTATTTTTTGCTCATTTTTCTTTATTATTATTAAATAATAGAATAGAAAATAAAACGATAGAATTAAAAAAAAGGATAGAAAGCAATATTCTTTTTTATTATTATTATTATTATTATTATTATTATTATTATTAACATATTTTTTTTTTACTCCTTTTTTTTTATTATTATTATTATACGTTTATTTATTTTTTTGCTCATTTTTCTTATTAATTATTTTTTTACTCTTTTTTTATTTTTTTATTATACTTTTTTTTTTGCTCATTTTTCTTTATTATTATTAAATTATTAAATGATAGAATAGAAAATAAAACGATAGAATTAAAAAAGAGAATAGAAAGGAATATTCTTTTTTATTATTATTATTATTATTATTATTATTATTAACATATTTTTTTTTTATTATGCATTTATTGTATTTATTTTTTTGCAAATTTTTCTTATTAATAATTTTTTTACTCCTTTTTTTTATTTATTATTATTATTATACTTTTTTTTTTTGCTAATTTTTTTTATTATTATTAAATAGAATAGAAAATAGAACGATATTAATAAAAAAAAGAATAGAAAGGAATATTCTTTTTTTATTAACATATTTTTTTTTTTTTTACTCCTTTTTTTTTTTATTATTATTATACATTTATTTTTTGCTCATTTTTCTTTATTATTATTATTATTATTATTAAATTATTAAATAATAGAATAGAAAATAAAACGATAGAATTAAAAAAAAGAATAGAAAGGAATATAACCATTTCCCAAAATTTGAATAGAATAAATGTGAATAGAAAAAAATAGATTGGAATAGGATAGAAAATAAAAGAATAGAATAGAAAAAAACAATAGAATAGAAAGGAATATAACCATCTTCCGAAATTTTAATTTTGAATAGAATAAATTAGAAATAAAACTAAAAATAATAGAACAGAATAAACAATAGAACAGAATATAACCATTATTCTGAAATTCAAATTTTAAATAGAATACAATTGATTTTGCAAAGAATAGAAAAGGGAAGAAAAGGAAATACTAGAACAGATAATAAAATAATTGAATAGAAAAAAGACCAATAGAATAGAAAGCATATAACCATCTTCCAAATTTGGAATTTCGAATAGAATAAATTCAAATTTGGATAGAAAATAACAGAATAGAAAATAAAAGAATAGAATTAAAAAAAAATAGACTACATAGAATATAACCATTTCCCAAAATGTGAATAGAATAAAGTCAAATAGATTAGAATAGAATAGAAAATAAAAGAATAAAAAACAAAATAAGAATAGAATATAACCATTTCCCAAAATTTGAATAGAATACATTTAAATACAATAGGATAGAAAAAAAACAATAGGATAGAAAGAATATAGACATTTCCCAAAATTTGAATAGAATACATTCAAATAGATTAGAATAGAAAATAGAAGAATAGAATAATGTAATAGAATATAACCATTTCTTAAAATTTGAATCGACTACATTTGAATAGAATAGGATAGAAAGAATATAACCATCTTCCGAAAGTCTAATTTCGAATAGAATTAATTAAAATTTGTCTAGAAAATAGAATAGAAAATAAAACCAATTTGAATAGAATAGAAAATAAATCAATAGAATTAAATAAAAGAATAGAAAGGAATATAACCATTTCCCCAAAATTTGAATAGAAAAAATTTGAATAGAAAAAAATAGATTGGAATGGGATAGAAAATAAAAGAACAGAATAGAGAAAAAAACAATAGAATAGAAAAGAATATAACCATCTTCCGAAATTTTAATTTTGAATAGAATAAATTAGAAATAGAACTAAAAATAATAGAACAGAATAAAACCATTTTCTGAAATTCAAATTTCAAATAGAATACAAATGAATTTGCAAAGAATAGAAAAGGGAAGGAAAGAAAGACTAGAACAGATAATAAAAGAATCGAATAGAAAAAAAACAATAGAATAGAATGGAATAGAAAGCATATAACCATCTTCCAAATTTGGAATTTCGAATAGAATACATTTGGATTTGAATTCGATTTAATTCAAATTTTTCATGAACGATCGTTCAGTATTGATGGGTGTGTCCTCTCCTCCACAGGCCGCCGCCCAGGAAGAGCACGTGTCCCGGCTGGAGGGGGAGGTCCTCTCAGAGACGTTCGACTTCCTCTCCAAAGAGCTGGTCCGCCTACAAGAAGAACGCAGGATCCACGCCTTCGCCGTGCTCGCCGAACGCCACCGCCGCATCCGAGAGGCGGAAGAAAGCGGGAGGAGACAGGTGGAGGAGCGGCGGAGGCGGGAGGAGGACGAGATCTTCCGACAGGTACGCAAAGAGGCAAAAGGGGGCGGGTCAAGTTTTATCAGAAACTGGATACAAAGTAAATACAACAGAAAAGAACGTGGAATTTATGCTTAGGGGGTAAGTGTTAGGATTAGTGCTCACATAATGCTCATACATTTTGGGGGGGGGGGGGAGGGTTGATTGCACTGTTTGGCTACTTCACACTGGGTGCTAGATGACCTGGTCCCAGCACTGGCAAGAGGCACTAGTAAAGGAGGGCCTAAATACCCTCCCAGCAGCCAGCATCAGGTGGAAATTGATTGCTGGGAGACGCCTGCTGATGGACACTGGAACTACAACCTTCCACATTGGGAAGCACGGTGCCACCAGGTCCTGACACAGACTTTAAGGGGCACACCTACCACCTTGAGGGGTATAAGAGTGAAGCATTTCCATAGCATTCCTTGATTGGACTGTTTGGCTACTTCACCTTGGGCGCTAGATGACCTTGTCTCGGCACTCACAAGAGCCACTAGTAAAGGAGGACCTAAATACCCTCCCAGCAGCCAGCATCAGATAGAAACTGATTGCTGGGATCTGCTGAAAGACACTTGCTGGTGGACACTGGAACTACAACCTTCCACTCTGGGAAGCACGGTGCCACCAGCAGGTCCTGACACAGACTTTAAGGGACGCGCCTACCAACGGGCGCACCTACCACCTTAGGGGTATAAGAGTGAAGCATTTCCATAGCATTCCTTGATTGAACTGTTTGGCTACTTCACCTTGGGCGCTAGATGACCTTGTCCCAGCATTGGCAAGAGGCACTAGTAAAGGAGGTCCTAAATACCCTCTGAGCAGCCAGCATCAGATGGAAACTGGTTGCTGGGATTTGCTGGGTGACACCTGCTGGTGGGCACTGGAACTACAACCTTCCATTTTGGGAAGCATAGTGCCACCAGCAGGATCCAGGTCCTGACACAGACTTTGAGGGGCGCACCTACCACCTGAGGGGTATAAGAGTGAAGCATTTCCATAGAATTCCTTGATTGCACGGTTTGGTTACTTCTGATGACCTAGTCCCGGCACTGGCAAGAGGCACTAGTAAAGGAGGACCTGAATACCCTCCCAGCAGCCAGCATCAGGTCAAAACTGATTGCTGGGACCTGCTGGTGGACACCGGAACTACAACCTTCAACCTTCCACTCTGGGAAGCACGGTGCGACCAGCAGGCACGGACACAGACTTTGAGGGGCGCACCTACCACCTTAGGGGTATGAGAGTGAAGCATTTCCATAGCATTCCTTGATTGAACTGTTTGGCTACTTCACCTTGGGTTCTAGATGACCTGGTCACAGCACTGGCAAGAGGCACTAGTAAAGGAGGGCCTAAATACCCTCCGAGCAGCCAGCATCAGATGGAAACTGGTTGCTGGGATCTGCTGGGTGACACCTGCTGGTGGGCACTGGAACTACAACCTTCCTCTTTGGGAAGCATAGTGCCACCAGCAGGATCCTGGTCCTGACACAGACTTTAAGGGGCGCGCCTACCAGCGGGTGCACCTATCACCTAAGGGTTATAAGAGTGAAGCATTTCCATAGCATTGCTTGATTGGACTGTTTGGCTACTCCACCTTGGGCGCCAGGTGACCTGGTCCCCGCACTAGGAAGATGCACTAGTAAAGGAGGGCCTAAATACCCACCCAGCAGCCAGCATCAGGTGGAAACTGATTGCTGGGAGACACCTGCTGACGGACACTGGAACTACAACCTTCCACATTGGGAAGCACAGTGCCACCAGCAGGTGATCCAGGTCCTGACACAGACTTTAAGGGGCACACCTACCACCTGAGGGGTATAAGAGGGAAGCATTTCCATAGCATTCCTTGATTGGACTGTTTGGCTTCTCCACATTGGGCACCAGATGACCTTGTCCCCGCCCTGGGAAGAGGAACTAGTAAAGGAGGGCCTAAATACCCTCCCGGCACCAGGTGGAAACTGATTGCTGGGATCTGCTGAGAGACACCTGCTGGTGGACTCCGGAACTCCGTGGCTTCTCCACCTTGGGCACCAGATGACCTTGTCCCCGCCCTGGGAAGAGGAACTAGTAAAGGAGGGCCTAAATACCCTCCCAGCAGCAAGCGTGTTGATCTGGTTGTTGAGTTGAACGGTCCGTGATTCCCATAATGCATTGTTGTGTGCCGCAGGTTGTGAACATTCACCAGAGCACCGTGGACTCGTACCTGGAGGACGTCATCCTCGGCGCCACCCGGGACACGGCGGAGGAGCAGGCGCGGGAGGAGATCCAACGCAGAGCCCAGGAGATCAACGAGATCGCTTACCAGATGGAGAGCAGGTGAGAGCGCTGCCCATCCCCCCCCAACTTACCTCTGACCTTCCCTCCAGTCTTGTACCGGATCCTCTCCTGGCTGGAGGACGTCCAGCATCATCTAGCTCTATGTGTGGCTCATCCCTGCCCCCTGCAGGTCACTATAATGGCTGCAGTAAGCATTGGAGTAACCTTGTCCCTCCTTTCCCCAGCCGGACTCGGTTGCAGTCGGAGGAGATCGTGGCGGAGTTGGTGTACAGCTTCCTCATCCCGGAAATCCAGAAGACCGCCGTCCGGGGGAGAGGTAAGTGCGCCCGGCGCAGAGTGATCAGACTGTTCATTGTAACAAGGTCATCAAATCTGCATGCTTACCCCCCCTTCGTATAAATTCCTCCTCTCTCAGGACAAATCCACAGCTGCCCCCCACCTGCTGAAATCTCCCCTCCCAGCACCTCCCCCCAACACAAATGCCCCCCCCAAAAAAGAAAAATCACCCCTCCCAACACAAATCTTTTACCCCTCAAATCTCTCCTCCCAGATCCTCTCCTCCCCCACTCCAAATCCCCCCGCCCCCTTTATTTACCCCTCCAGGTACTAATATGCTACCACCCCCCCCCCCCCCAAATGTTCCCTTTCTAACACAAATACTCCATAATCAACTTTATTCACACAAATCCCCCCCCCCCCCTAAAAAAAAAACCGAACCACATCCTGTCTTCTAGCACTAATTCCCCCCAATTGCCCCTCCAGGCGCTAATACCCCCCCCCTCCCCCAATGTACAAAATCTACATGCTCACCCCCCTTTCGTATAAATTCCTCATTTCTCAGGACAAATCCACAACTGCCCACCACCTGCTGAAATCTCCCCTCCTAGCACCTCCCCCCAACACAAATGCCCCCCCCAAAAAAGAAAAATCACCCCTCCCAACACAAATCTTTTACCCCTCAAATCTCCCCTCCCAGATCCTCTCCTCCCCCACTCCAAATCCCCCCCCTTTATTTACCCCTCCAGGTACTAATACGCTCCCCCCCCCCCCCCAAAATGTTCCCTTTCTAACACAAATACTCCCCAATCAACTTTATTCACACAAATCCCCCCCCCCCCAAAAAAACGAACCATATCACGTCTTCTAGCAATAATTCCCCCCAATTGCCCCTCCAGGCGCTAATACCCCCCCCCCCCCCTCCCCCAATGTACAAGCATTCTGTGTCGGCTTAAATTTTCCCCCACACAAATCTACATGCTTACCCCCTAAGCATCGATTCCCCCCCCCCCCCCAAGACAAAACCACAACCCCCCCCCCCCCCCCACTGAAATCCTCACTACCAGCACAAATCACCAACCCTCCCCGAAAAAAATCGCCCCTCCTAGCACAAATCTTCTTCCTCTCAAAAATGCATTCCCCCCCGCTCCAAATCCTTCCTCCCAGCACAATCCCCCCCCCCCCAAAAAAAAATCCCCACCCAGCACAAATCTTTTACCCCTCAAATATCCCCTCCGAGTAAACATTCTCTCTCTCTCTCTCTTCCCCCCTCCCAGCACAAATACTCCGTAATCGGCTGTATTCACAAAAATCCCCCCCGCCCCCAAAAAAACACCATATCACATCTTCTAGCACTAATTCCCCCCAATTGCCCCTCCAGGCGCTAATACCCCCCCCCCCTCCCCCAATGTACAAGCATTCTGTGTCAGCTTAAATTCCCCCACAAAAATGTAACACAAATCTACATGCTTACCCCCTAAGCATCGATTCCCCCCTCCCCCAGGACAAAACCACAACCCCCCCCCCCCCCCCCACTGAAATCCTCACTCCCAGCACAAATCACCAACCCCCATCCCCCAACACTAATGTCCCCAACCCTCCCCGAAAAAAAAAAAAAATGGCCCCTCCTAGCACAAATCTTCTTCCTCTCAAAAATGCATCCCCCCCCGCTCCAAATCCTCCCTCCCAGCACAACCCCCCCCCCCCCAGCGCTATTACTCCAACCCCCCCAGCACAATTTCCCCTCCAAGCACTATTACTCCCACTCCCCCCCCCCCCCCAAAAAAAATCCCCTTCTACCACAAATACTGGCCTATCATCCTTACTCACACAACCCCCCCCCCCCACCACCACCATTTCACCTCTATTACCACAAACCTTCCAAATTCCCCCCCCCCCGCAACAAATCCTCCTCTCCCATCCCCCGCTCAACACAAATCACCTCTCCAAGGACTTCCACAAATTCTCCCTCTCAACACAAATACACCTCCCTCCCCCAATATCCTCATAGCGCCCCACATGATGCCGCCGTGTCCCGGGCAGTCGCCCCTCCTGCCCCCCCCCCAGCCCTGATTGTAGCTTTGTGGCAAGTTAATAGGGTGCAGCAGGGGCTGATCTGTGTCAGACATTTGTGAACACGGAGATTTACACGTCTGTGTCACCTCTGAGCCGACACCTCAGTCCAGGAAGTAGAAGGTGATCCTGGATGATGCCTGAACAAAGATGGCGCGGTCCTTCTGGAGAGGAAAGCATTGTGGGGAGGAGTCCTGCGATCTCTGTGGGCGGTCCTCCTCTCTCATTAAACCTTCCCCTTCGTTGTCCTGCAGTGAGGAGCTCCCAGAGGAGACACATTGCGGCCGCCCATCGGATCATTCATGGAAATACCGAGACCTTACTGAGCGCCGAGGAGAACCAATCACAGCCGACTACAGAGGCGGAGGGAGAAGGGGAGGAGCCGCAGTGACGTCACAACGCCATGCTCCGCCTCTAATCACCGGAGGAAGAGAGAACAAGATCCAAAGATTACAACCAATCCGCCTCATGTGACGCAACGCTGACCAGAACAGCCAATCAGAGGCCAGGAGACTTGGGTGGGATTTGATTGGCTGGCGTGGAGGCGGAGCTCAGGAGGTTTTACAGAGTTTGTTCTTGTATGGAATTCAAATAAACTCCGCCCAGAACTGGGATTTTCATTTGTATTTATTATCTCCCCATTGTGGGAGGGGCAGAGACACAAACTACTGCAGGAAATCTCACCATTGTGGGAGGGGCAGAGACACAAACTACTGCAGGGAAATCTCATCATTGTGGGAGGGGCAGAGACACAAACTACTGCAGGAAATCTCATCATTGTGGGAGGGGCAGAGACACAAACTACTGCAGGAAATCTCACCATGGTGGGAGGGGCAGAGACACAAACTACTGCAGGGAAATCTCATCATTGTGGGAGGGGCAGAGACACAAACTACTGCAGGAAATCTCATCATTGTGGGAGGGGCAGAGACACAAACTACTGCAGGAAATCTCTCCATTGTGGGAGGGGCAGAGACACAAACTACTGCAGGAAATCTCATCATTGTGGGAGGGGCAGAGACACAAACTACTGCAGGGAAATCTCATCATTGTGGGAGGGGCAGAGACACAAACTACTGCAGGAAATCTCACCATTGTGGGAGGGGCAGAGACACAAACTACTGGTAGGGTGGTACGTCTGGTACCAAAGGTAGGTAGTCTCGCCCTATATACACGGAGGAGGGTTATGACACACACAGTCTCCGTATACTGAGATTCCTCCCCCGCTCTCTGTCATTACTCTCCATTACTTCTCACATCCACTTCACCCCAATCATCTCCTTCATCTCTAGAGTCAGTGATGTGATGATATGAGGGGGGAGGGGGGGGGAAGAGATCGGGCCTCCTGTTATTGTGTGATATGATCGGCGTCTCTGTGTATATTATCTACAACTTTATATATATAATGTATATACTGTTTATTATCTCTCTCTGTATATATTTAAAATAAAAAATGTACCCCAACCCCAGTGGCACCGGTCGTGCCGGCGCCCTACAAGCACTTTAGTATCTGAGGTGCTTTATCAGGAGCCCCCCCCCCCAAAAAAAAACGCGTTCAATACTGACGTGCAACAGGCTCTTCAATACTCCTGGTGCCCAGTAGGGGGTGCCTACAAGGCTTATCTATCATCTACCCCCCCCCCTCCCCCCAAGTAAAGGGTCACCCGCCCCTCCGCCACACATCCGGGGAACTCCAACACTGGCTTTTGGGACAAAACTGTGAAGAACGGGAGCAGCAATAATAATAAAAATAATAATAATTAATAGTCAGAACTACAAAAATGGTACTACTGCTAATAAAAATCATAATACTACTACTACAGTACTACCAATAATAATAAAATGAATAACAACAACAGTACTACTACTAATAATAAATTAGCAACATTACTACTGCTAACATTAACAATACTACTAAAATTAATAATAAATAGCATTAATGCTTCTAATAATAGCAACAATACTACTAATAACAACGCTACTACTAAAAAATAATAATCATAACAGCAACAATACTAATAATACTTCTACTACTAATAATAAGAACAACAACGCTACTACTAAAAATATTAATAACCGCAACAATACTACTACTACTAATAACAACACTTTTACTAATACTACTAATAATAATAACAATACATTTTCTACTACTAGTAATAATAATGGCAATGCTACTAACAATATTACTACTACTAATAAAAATAATAATAACAACATTACTACATTACTAATAATAAGAACAATACTTTTACTACTAATAATAATAATAATAATAAACAACAATACTACTAATAATAACAATACTTCTACTAATAATAATAGTAACAATATTACTATTACTACTAATAATAAAAACACTACTATTATTATTATTATTATTATTATTATTAAAAACAACATTTCTATTACTACTAATAATAATAACAACAACAAAAATGCTACTACTAAAAATAATAATAATGGCAACAATACTACTACTAATAATAATAATGGCAATACTACTACTAATAATAACAATAATACTTCTACTACTATTACTAATAATAGTAACAATATTACTACTAATAATAATAACAACACTACTACTATTATTATTATTATTATTAACAACAACAATACTACTACTACTTAGAATAATAATACTAATACTACTAATGATAATAACAACAATACTTCTACTACTAATAATAATAATACTACTAATGAAAACGAACACACCAACACTTCTACTACTACTGCTAATAATAATAACAACAACAACAATACTACTACTAATAAAAAATATAATAATAACAATACTACTACTACTAATAATAATAATAATAACAATACTTCTACTACTACTAATAATAATAGCAAGGATACTACTGCTATTACTACTACTAACAACAACAATACCTCTACTACTTAGAATAATACTACTAATGATAATAACAACAATACTTCTACTACTACTAATAATAATAATAATAATAGCAAAGATACTACTGCTATTACTAGTACTAACAACAAACATACTTCTACTACTAAATATAATAGTCTTAATAATAGCAACAATACTACTATTACTAATAATAACAACACTTCTAATAATAATAATAGTAGAAACAATACTACAAGTACTAATAATGATAATAATGACAATCCTCGCATTGCTACAACTAGTAATAATAATAAATGATTATTTTCATGTAAAATGTGGGATAATTTTCCTCCTGCGGATGTTTTTCCTCCACTTTTCTCCTGCACAGCACTCCACACTGGAGGACGCCCCCCTTCCAGCATCATCTCGCCCTTTCCTCCCCAACCTGGCCCCTCCCCTGTCCTCTTATAGATATCAGATCATTCCATCGCGGAGGCGTGGCATCGCATGTGGGTGTGACCTGCCTAGGAACGCCCACTCCTCCAGGCTAACACCCACCCATCCAGGTGTTTTGATATTTTGCATAACTCCTCCCACTGCCTGCATCAGGACTGAGATCTCTGGAGAGGAGGAGTGCTGAGGCCCAGGGGGGCTGGGATGTTGTCAGGAAGATATGTACAGGCCCCTCCCACCAGCCGTGATCTGCCTGCAACTGCATAGAGAAGCGCAGAGCCCCGGTGATGACATCATTGGGTCTATAATAAAAAGAGAAAAGCTTTATGTAAAAATTGTCGGTAGCATAATAATGAGGGTGGGGGTGGGGGGGTTGATCAGGTCTCCTGTAATTGAACTGTGATGGCAGCAGAGATAGAAAACGGTCATCGGTCTGACGCACCCGGCGCCCGGGAAATATCTCCAGGCGTTGGAGACGTATTTTCCGATGTTCTGCAGATATGAGGGGGCGGGGCTCCCCGCCGAGTCACGCGATGGAATGCTGAAAGTCGCACGGCGTTCTGATTGCGAGGAATTTGTGGTGAGATAAGAGCCGCCCATTATAGAGGGGTGTGGGGGCGGGGCCTGGCGGAGATACAGAATCAGAGACTGCAGACATAGTACAGGAGATGGTCAGAGACTGCAGACATAGTACAGGAGATGGTCAGAGACTGCAGACATAGTACAGGAGACGGTCAGAGACTGCAGACATAGTACAGGAGACGGTCAGAGACTGCAGACATAGTACAGGAGATGGTCAGAGACTGCAGACATAGTACAGGAGACAGTCAGAGACTGCAGACATAGTACAGGAGATGGTCAGAGACTGCAGACATAGTACAGGAGATGGTCAGAGACTGCATACATAGTACAGGAGATGGTCAGAGACTGCATACATAGTACAGGAGATGGTCAGAGACTGCAGACATAATACAGGAGATGGTCAGAGACTGCAGACATAGTACAGGAGATGATCAGAGACTGCAGACATAGTACAGGAGATGATCAGAGACTGCAGACATAGTACAGGAGATGGTCAGAGACTGCAGACATGATACAGGAGATGGTCAGAGACTGCAGACATGATACAGGAGATGGTCAGAGACTGCAGACATGATACAGGAGATGATCAGAGACTGCAGACATAGTACAGGAGATGGTCAGAGACTGCAGACATAATACAGGAGATGGTCAGAGACTGCAGACATACTACAGGAGATGGTCAGAGACTGCAGACATGATACAGGAGATGGTCAGAGACTGCAGACATGATACAGGAGATGGTCAGAGACTGCAGACATGATACAGGAGATGGTCAGAGACTGCAGACATGATACAGGAGATGATCAGAGACTGCAGACATGATACAGGAGATGATCAGAGACTGCAGACATAGTACAGGAGATGGTCAGAGACTGCAGACATAATACAGGAGATGGTCAGAGACTGCAGACATACTACAGGAGATGGTCAGAGACTGCAGACATGATACAGGAGATGGTCAGAGACTGCAGACATGATACAGGAGATGGTCAGAGACTGCAGACATGATACAGGAGATGGTCAGAGACTGCAGACATGATACAGGAGATGGTCAGAGACTGCAGACATGATACAGGAGATGATCAGAGACTGCAGACATAGTACAGGAGATGGTCAGAGACTGCAGACATAATACAGGAGATGGTCAGAGACTGCAGACATACTACAGGAGATGGTCAGAGACTGCAGACATGATACAGGAGATGGTCAGAGACTGCAGACATGATACAGGAGATGGTCAGAGACTGCAGACATGATACAGGAGATGGTCAGAGACTGCAGACATGATACAGGAGATGATCAGAGACTGCAGACATGATACAGGAGATGATCAGAGACTGCAGACATAGTACAGGAGATGGTCAGAGACTGCAGACATAATACAGGAGATGGTCAGAGACTGCAGACATACTACAGGAGATGGTCAGAGACTGCAGACATGATACAGGAGATGGTCAGAGACTGCAGACATGATACAGGAGATGGTCAGAGACTGCAGACATGATACAGGAGATGGTCAGAGACTGCAGACATAATACAAGAGATGGTCAGAGACTGCAGACATAGTACAGGAGATGGTCAGAGACTGCAGACATAATACAGGAGATGATCAGAGACTGCAGACATAATACAGGAGATGGTCAGAGACTGCAGACATAGTACAGGAGATGGTCAGAGACTGCAGACATAGTACAGGAGATGGTCAGAGACTGCAGACATAGTACAGGAGATGGTCAGAGACTGCAGACATGGTACAGGAGATGATCAGAGACTGCAGACATACTACAAGAGATGGTCAGAGACTGCAGACATAGTACAAGAGATGGTCAGAGACTGCAGACATGATACAGGAGATGATCAGAGACTGCAGACATAATACAAGAGATGGTCAGAGACTGCAGACATAGTACAGGAGATGGTCAGAGACTGCAGACATGATACAGGAGATGATCAGAGACTGCAGACATAATACAAGAGATGGTCAGAGACTGCAGACATAGTACAGGAGATGGTCAGAGACTGCAGACATGATACAGGAGATGGTCAGAGACTGCAGATATAGTACAGGAGACGGTCAGAGACTGCAGACATAGTACAAGAGATGGTCAGAGACTGCAGACATGATACAGGAGATGGTCAGAGACTGCAGATATAGTACAGGAGACGGTCAGAGACTGCAGACATAATACAGGAGATGGTGAGAGACTGCAGACATAGTACAGGAGATGGTCAGAGACTGCAGACATGATACAGGAGATGGTCAGAGACTGCAGACATAGTACAGGAGATGGTCAGAGACTGCAGACATAGTACAGGAGATGGTCAGAGACTGCAGACATAGTACAGGAGATGGTCAGAGACTGCAGACATAGTACAGGAGATGGTCAGAGACTGCAGACATGGTACAGGAGATGATCAGAGACTGCAGACATACTACAAGAGATGGTCAGAGACTGCAGACATAGTACAAGAGATGGTCAGAGACTGCAGACATGATACAGGAGATGATCAGAGACTGCAGACATAATACAAGAGATGGTCAGAGACTGCAGACATAGTACAGGAGATGGTCAGAGACTGCAGACATGATACAGGAGATGATCAGAGACTGCAGACATAATACAAGAGATGGTCAGAGACTGCAGACATAGTACAGGAGATGGTCAGAGACTGCAGACATGATACAGGAGATGGTCAGAGACTGCAGATATAGTACAGGAGACGGTCAGAGACTGCAGACATAGTACAAGAGATGGTCAGAGACTGCAGACATGATACAGGAGATGGTCAGAGACTGCAGATATAGTACAGGAGACGGTCAGAGACTGCAGACATAATACAGGAGATGGTGAGAGACTGCAGACATAGTACAGGAGATGGTCAGAGACTGCAGACATGATACAGGAGATGGTCAGAGACTGCAGACATAGTACAGGAGATGGTCAGAGACTGCAGACATGATACAGGAGATGGTCAGAGACTGCAAACATAGTACAGGAGATGGTCAGAGACTGCAGACATGATACAGGAGATGGTCAGAGACTGCAGATATAGTACAGGAGACGGTCAGAGACTGCAGACATAATACAGGAGATGGTGAGAGACTGCAGACATAGTACAGGAGATGGTCAGAGACTGCAGACATGATACAGGAGATGGTCAGAGACTGCAGACATAGTACAGGAGTTGGTCAGAGACTGCAGACATAGTACAGGAGATGGTCAGAGACTGCAGACATAATACAGGAGATGGTCAGAGACTGCAGACATGATACAAGAGATGGTCAGAGACTGCAGACATAATACAAGAGATGGTCAGAGACTGCAGACATAGTACAGGAGATGGTCAGAGACTGCAGACAGTACAGGAGATGGTCAGAGACTGCAGACATTATACAAGAGATGGTCAGAGACTGCAGACATAGTACAGGAGATGGTCAGAGACTGCAGACATAGTACAGGAGATGGTCAGAGACTGCAGACATAGTACAAGAGATGGTCAGAGACTGCAGACATGATACAGGAGATGATCAGAGACTGCAGACATAGTACAGGAGATGGTCAGAGACTGCAGACATGATACAGGAGATGATCAGAGACTGCAGACATAGTACAGGAGATGGTCAGAGACTGCAGACAAAGTACAGGAGATAGTCAGAGACTGCAGACATAGTACAGGAGATAGTCAGAGACTGCAGACATGATACAGGAGATGGTCAGAGACTGCAGACATAGTACAGGAGATGGTCAGAGACTGCAGACAGTACAGGAGATGGTCAGAGACTGCAGACATTATACAAGAGATGGTCAGAGACTGCAGACATAGTACAGGAGATGGTCAGAGACTGCAGACATAGTACAGGAGATGGTCAGAGACTGCAGACATAGTACAAGAGATGGTCAGAGACTGCAGACATGATACAGGAGATGGTCAGAGACTGCAGATATAGTACAGGAGACGGTCAGAGACTGCAGACATAATACAGGAGATGGTGAGAGACTGCAGACATAGTACAGGAGATGGTCAGAGACTGCAGACATGATACAGGAGATGGTCAGAGACTGCAGACATAGTACAGGAGATGGTCAGAGACTGCAGACATGATACAGGAGATGGTCAGAGACTGCAAACATAGTACAGGAGATGGTCAGAGACTGCAGACATGATACAGGAGATGGTCAGAGACTGCAGATATAGTACAGGAGATGGTCAGAGACTGCAGACATAGTACAGGAGATGGTCAGAGACTGCAGACATGATACAGGAGATGGTCAGAGACTGCAAACATAGTACAGGAGATGGTCAGAGACTGCAGACATGATACAGGAGATGGTCAGAGACTGCAGACATGATACAGGAGATGGTCAGAGACTGCAGACATAGTACAGGAGATGGTCAGAGACTGCAGACATGATACAGGAGATGGTCAGAGACTGCAAACATAGTACAGGAGATGGTCAGAGACTGCAGACATGATACAGGAGATGGTCAGAGACTGCAGATATAGTACAGGAGACGGTCAGAGACTGCAGACATAATACAGGAGATGGTGAGAGACTGCAGACATAGTACAGGAGATGGTCAGAGACTGCAGACATGATACAGGAGATGGTCAGAGACTGCAGACATAGTACAGGAGTTGGTCAGAGACTGCAGACATAGTACAGGAGATGGTCAGAGACTGCAGACATAATACAGGAGATGGTCAGAGACTGCAGACATGATACAGGAGATGATCAGAGACTGCAGACATAATACAAGAGATGGTCAGAGACTGCAGACATAGTACAGGAGATGGTCAGAGACTGCAGACAGTACAGGAGATGGTCAGAGACTGCAGACATTATACAAGAGATGGTCAGAGACTGCAGACATAGTACAGGAGATGGTCAGAGACTGCAGACATAGTACAGGAGATGGTCAGAGACTGCAGACATAGTACAAGAGATGGTCAGAGACTGCAGACATGATACAGGAGATGATCAGAGACTGCAGACATAGTACAGGAGATGGTCAGAGACTGCAGACATGATACAGGAGATGGTCAGAGACTGCAGACAAAGTACAGGAGATAGTCAGAGACTGCAGACATGATACAGGAGATGGTCAGAGACTGCAGACATAGTACAGGAGATGGTCAGAGACTGCAGACATGATACAGGAGATGGTCAGAGACTGCAGACATAGTACAGGAGATGGTCAGAGACTGCAGACATGATACAGGAGATGGTCAGAGACTGCAGACATAGTACAGGAGATGGTCAGAGACTGCAGACATAGTACAGGAGCTGGTCAGAGACTGCAGACATAGTACAAGAGATGGTCAGAGACTGCAGACATACTACAGGAGATGGTCAGAGACTGCAGACATGATACAAGAGATGGTCAGAGACTGCAGACATACTACAGGAGATGGTCAGAGACTGCAGATATAGTACAAGAGATGGTCAGAGACTGCAGACATGAACAATATTCATTAGCAAGGAATTTTCCCGGACGGACTCATTGCACAGGTACCAGGCTTGTACTCACTGAGCTCCTGAGAGCGCCCCCCATCCTTTCACAAATGTTTGTAGAAGCCGCCTGCATGCCGAGGTGCTTCATTCTGTGACCATGGAGGTGATTGGATCATCGGAATTCAATGATTTGGAGGGGTGTACCAATACTTTTGGCAATATAGTGTGTATATATAAATATATATATATATACACACACACTCTATGTTGTCAAAAGTATTGGGACGCCTGCCTTTACACACACATGAACTTTAATGACATCCCAGTCTTAGTCCGGAGGGTTCAATATTGAGTTGGCTCCGCCCTTTGCACCTATAACACCTTCAACTCTTCTGGGAAGACCGTCCACAAGGTTTAGGAGGGTGTCTATGGGAAGGTTTCTCCATTCTTCCAGAATCTTACCAAAGACACCAATGATGGGGCATGATTCCTCCCAATGACACCAACAATGGGGCACAATGACACCAATGATGTTGCTCAATTCCTCCCAAAGACACCACAGATGGGGGACTATTCCTCCCAATGACACCAACAATGGGCCACTACTCCTTCCAATTACACCAATGATGGGGCACAATGACATAGCAATGATGGGGGACTATTCCTCCCAATGACACCAATGATGAGGCATATTTCCTACCAAAGACACCAAAGATGGGGCACTATTCCTCCCAACGAAACCAACAATGTAGCACAATTCCTTCCAATTACACCAATGATGGGGCACAATGATACCAATGATGGGGAACCCTTCCACCCACTGACACAAAAGATGGGGGACTATTCCTCCCAAAAAACACCAACTATGGGGCACAATGACACCAATGATGGGGCGTATTTCCTACCAAAGATGGGGCACAATTCTTCCCAATGACATCAACAATGTAGCACAATTCCTTCCAATTACACCAATGATGGGGCACAATGACACCCACGATGGGGAACCCTTCCACCCACTGACACCAAAGATGGGGGACTATTCCTCCCAATGACATCAACAATGGGGCTCAATGACACCAATGATGGGGCACAATTCCTGCCAAAGACACCAACGATGAGGCATGATTCCTCCCAATGACACCAAAGATGGGGGACTATTCCTCCCAATGACACCAACAATGGGGCACAATGACACCAATGATGGGGCGTATTTCCTACCAAAGATGGGGCACAATTCTTCCCAATGACATCAACAATGGAGCACAATTCCTTCCAATTACACCAACGATGGGGCACAATGACACCAATGATGGAGGACTATTCTCCCCAATGACATCAACAATGGGGCATGATTCCTACCAATGACACCAATGATGGGGCATTTTCTACTCCCGTGGCCACAGTCCTGCCCTCCTAAAGTCTGAAGGACAGTAAACTGACCCTTCGTATAGAAAGTTTGGAGACCCCCGCTGTGGCCCATCCATGATGATAACAGAAGAGTCCCGGGTGGTCAGTGTTCTGTATACTGCCCAGAGAGAACGTATCCTTCATATCAGGGGGAGGCAACCTGGGGCCCTCCAGCTGTTGTGGAACTACATTTCCCATGAGGCATTGCAAGGCCGGCAGTTACAAATTCCTCCCAGAGGCATGATGGGACTTGTAGTTCTGCAACAGCTGGAACGCCCCCAGGTTGCCTACCCCTGCTTTATTTATATTGTATTACTACACTGACACACTGCCATCTACTGTCACCACTGAGTACTGCCACTGACAGAGTCAGGTGACAGCGGACATCTGCGGGCAGGGCTGGACTTACCATTGGGCTTGACTGGGCTCAAGGCCATGGGCCCCGCCCAATGGGGGACCTCGGGCCCAATCACGGCAACCCCCTCCTGCAAGCGGCAGTCGTGGCAACCCCCTCCCGCAATTTTGCGGCAATCGTGGGTGGCAACCTCCTCCCGCAATTTCGGCATTCCCCCGCACAACAAATTCGATGGATGTAATCCTTGGCACCACCCCCCCCCCCCGCTCAAATGCTGTGGCGGATGGATGGAATCCTCGGCAGCTGCCCCCCCCCCCCCTCGATCTCAACAACTTCAATGCTCCAGGGGGCCCCTTTACTGCTGCTGTGTATGGGGCCCCAAAATTACTGAAGGCGACCCTTGGAAGAGGTAAGGAGTCCAACCAGCGACTGCCCCCCCCCCCCCCCCCCACTCAACAACTTTGATCGGTTGGTCCGGTCGGCGAACCCCCCCCCCCCCCCCCCCCGCTCAACAAGTATGCTCGGCCGCATGCGCGAACTGATGCGCTGAGATGGTTCCGGCTATCGAGAAAGTTCCTTCAAGCACTGCGCAGGTGCAAACTTGCTGACGGAAATCCCCGAACGGCGGCCGGCATCCAGGGCGACGTGGAGTTTGGGGTAAGTGGCCAGTCGGCCTCACGTCCTCGCTGCGCTCGGACGGCTCGCTCCGCTCGCTCGGCCTCCTGGCTCTTTTTTTTTTAACATCCTCCAATCCACGGGGATGTTAAAGAATGAGCCTGGATGCCGGGCGAGGTTCGGAGATTTCCGTCGGGAAGTTTGCGCCTGCGCAGTCAGTGAAGGAACTTCCCCCATAGGTGAACATTGAGGACAAGTCACCGGCGCACTGTACCTCAACAACTTCGATATGTCAGTCGGTGGATCCAGACCCCCCATCCCCCCTCAACAACTATGATCGGTCCGCGGTAACAACCCACCAACCCCCCCCCCGCTTCTCTGCTCCAGGGGGCCCCTTCGATTATTAAGCCCAGGGGCCCCCACCACCCCAAGTCCTGCCCTGTCTGCGGGTCTTGTGCTTCGGACGGTCCTGAGAGCTCACAATCTCCGCTTTGTTACTCGCAGTGATTGCAGCCGGTGGTGACGTCTTCCGGAGACAACCAGCGAATTGTTATTTTATTATATTCCGGGAAATAGAGAGACAGACGAGACAGGAAACAACGTGTGAGACCCGAGGAGAGGAAATCCCGATAGAAGATGTATAATACAGGAGTGACATCACCGCTCTCCAGATATAAGATATATTATACAGGGTATATATTATTGCTGGTCCTGCCATCACAGCGCCCCCCTGTGGGGCAGATTATAGCACACAAGAAGATCGAATGGGTTCTGTGATTGGGCCTTGGGTGACGGGTTACCTTGGAAGCAAGATAACGATGTCGCGTCTCGGTCCGCCCTGAAGATTGCCAGGGAAACCGGAGTGATGTTGGCCTTGGCCCCGGGGGCGGTCCTTGGCTACGCACTTATAAGACGTCAATAAATAGATTATTCGTCTTCTATATTTATGTATTCATTTATTTCAGGTACTTGTAGAGCGCCGTCAATTTACATATACGTTGTACGTTCACCTCTGTCCCCCGACCTCAAGGAGCCTCCAGTTTGGCCCCTCTACACCCCAGATATCCCCCCAGCACTGTGACCCATCTACATCCCAGATATCCCCCCAGCACTCTGACCCCTCTACACCCCAGATATCCCCCCAGCACTCTGACCCCTCTACACCCCAGATATCCCCCCAGCACTCTGACCCCTCTACACCCCAGATATCCCCCCAGCACTCTGACCCCTCTACACCCCAGATATCCCCCCAGCACTCTGACCCCTCTACATCCCAGATATCCCCCCAGCACTCTGACCCCTCTACACCCCAGATATCCCCCCAGCACTCTGACCTCTCTACACCCCAGATATCCCCCCAGCACTCTGACCCCTCTACACCCCAGATATCCCCCCAGCACTGTGACCCTTCTACATCCCAGATATCCTCCCAGCACTCTGACCCCTCTACACCCCAGATATCCCCCCAGCACTCTGACCCCTCTACACCCCAGATATCCCCCCAGCACTCTGACCCCTCTACACCCCAGATATCCCCCCAGCATTCTGACCCCTCTACACCCCAGATATCCCCCCAGCACTCTGTCCCCTCTACACCCCAGATATCTCCCCAGCACTCTGACCCCTCTACACCCCAGATATCCCCCCAGCACTCTGACCCCTCTACACCCCAGATATCCCCCCAGCACTCTGATCCCTCTACACCCCAGATATTCCCCCAGCACTCTGACCCCTCTACACCCCAGATATCCCCCCAGCACTCTGTCCCCTCTACACCCCAGATATCCCCCCAGCACTGTGACCCTTCTACATCCCAGATATCCTCCCAGCACTCTGACCCCTCTACACCCCAGATATCCCCCCAGCACTCTGACCCCTCTACACCCCAGATATCCCCCCAGCACTCTGACCTCTCTACACCCCAGATATCCCCCCAGCACTCTGACCCCTCTACACCCCAGATATCCCCCCAGCACTCTGACCCCTCTACACCCCAGATATCCCCCCAGCACTCTGACCCCTCTACACCCCAGATATCCCCCCAGCACTCTGACCCCTCTACACCCCAGATATCCCCCCAGCACTCTGACCCCTCTACATCCCAGATATCCCCCCAGCACTCTGACCCCTCTACACCCCAGATATCCCCCCAGCACTCTGACCCCTCTACATCCCAGATATCCCCCCAGCACTCTGACCCCTCTACACCCCAGATATCCCCCCAGCACTCTGACCCCTCTACATCCCAGATATTCTCCCAGCACTCTGACCTCTCTACACCCCAGATATCCCCCCAGCACTCTGACCCCTCTACACCCCAGATATCCCCCCAGCACTCTGACCCCTCTACACCCCAGATATCCCCCCAGCACTCTGACCCCTCTACACCCCGGATATCCCCCCAGCACTCTGACCCCTCTACACCCCAGATATCTCCCCAGCACTCTGACCCCTCTACATCCCAGATATCCCCCCAGCACTCTGACCCCTCTACACCCCAGATATCCCCCCAGCACACTGACCCCTCTACACCCCAGATATCCCCCCAGCACTCTGACCCCTCTACACCCCAGATATCCCCCCAGCACTCTGACCCCTCTACACCCCAGATATCCCCCCAGCACACTGACCCCTCTACACCCCAGATATCCCCCCAGCACTCTGACCCCTCTACACCCCAGATATCCCCCCAGCACTCTGACCCCTCTACACCCCAGATATCCCCCCAGCACTCTGACCCCTCTACACCCCAGATATCCCCCCAGCACTCTGACCCCTCTACACCCCAGATATCCCCCCAGCACTCTGACCCCTCTACATCCCAGATATCCCCCCAGCACTCTGACCCCTCTACACCCCAGATATCCCCCAGCACTCTGACCCATCTACACCCCAGATATCCCCCCAGCACTCTGACCCCTCTACATCCCAGATATCCCCCCAGCACTCTGACCCCTCTATACCCCAGATACCCCCCCAGCACTCTGACCTCTCTACACCCCAGATATCCCCCCAGCACTCTGACCCCTCTACACCCTAGATATCCCCCAGCACTCTGACCCCTCTACACCCCAGATATCCCCCAGCACTCTGACCCCTCTACACCCCAGATATCCCCCCTGCACTCTGACCCATCTACACCCCAGATATCCCCCAGCACTCTGACCCCTCTACACCCCAGATATCCCCCCAGCACTCTGACCCCTCTACACCCTAGATATCCCCCCAGCACTCTGACCCCTCTACACCCCAGATATCCCCCCAGCACTCTGACCCCTCTACACCCCAGATATCCCCCCAGCACTCTGACCCCTCTACACCCCAGATATCCCCCCAGCACTCTGACCCCTCTACATCCCAGATATCCCCCCAGCACTCTGACCCCTCTATACCCCAGATACCCCCCCCAGCACTCTGACCTCTCTACACCCCAGATATCCCCCCAGCACTCTGACCCCTCTACACCCTAGATATCCCCCAGCACTCTGACCCCTCTACACCCCAGATATCCCCCAGCACTCTGACCCCTCTACACCCCAGATATCCCCCCTGCACTCTGACCCATCTACACCCCAGATATCCCCCCAGCACTCTGACCCCTCTACATCCCAGATACCCCCCAGCACTCTGACCCCTCTACATCCCAGATACCCCCCAGCACTCTGACCCCTCTACACCCCAGATATCCCCCCAGCACTCTGACCCCTCTACATCCCAGATATCCCCTCAGTACTCTGACCCCTCTACACCCCAGATATCCCCCCCAGCACTCTGACCCCTCTACACCCCAGATATCCCCCCCAGCACTCTGACCCCTCTATACCCCAGATATCCCCCCAGCACTCTGACCCCTCTATATCCCAGATATCCCCCCAGCACTCTGACCCCTCTACACCCCAGATATCCCCCCAGCACTCTGACCCCTCTACACCCCAGATATCCTCCCAGCACTCTGACCCCTCTACACCCCAGATATCCCCCCAGCACTCTGACCCCTCTACACCCCAGATATCCCCCAGCACTCTGACCCATCTACACCCCAGATATCCCCCCAGCACTCTGACCCCTCTACACCCCAGATATCCCCCCAGCACTCTGACCCCTCTATACCCCAGATATCCCCCCAGCACTCTGACCTCTCTACACCCCAGATATCCCCCCAGCACTCTGACCTCTCTACACCCCAGATATCCCCCCAGCACTCTGACCCCTCTATACCCCAGATATCCCCCCCAGCACTCTGACCTCTCTACACCCCAGATATCCCCCCAGCACTCTGACCTCTCTACACCCCAGATATCCCCCAGCACTCTGACCCCTCTACACCCCAGATATCCCCCAGCACTCTGACCCCTCTACACCCCAGATATCCCCCCTGCACTCTGACCCATCTACACCCCAGATATCCCCCCAGCACTCTGACCCCTCTACACCCCAGATACCCCCCAGCACTCTGACCCCTCTACATCCCAGGTACCCCCCAGCACTCTGACCCCTCTACATCCCAGATATCCCCTCAGTACTCTGACCTCTCTACACCCCAGATATCCCCTCAGCACTCTGACCCCTCTACACCCCAGATATCCCCCCAGCACTCTGACCCCTCTACATCCCAGATATCTCCCCAGCACTCTGACCCCTCTACACCCCAGATATCCCCCCCAGCACTCTGACCTCCAGGGATGGACTGGCCATTGGGACTACAGGGAGTTTCCCGGTGGGCCGATGGCTCAGTGGGCCGGCTTCAGTGACAGCGGACTGCCGCCCCCCTCTGCTCCTCTGTCTCTCCCCTCCCACAGCACTCACCTGGGGGGAACAGAGAAGCAAGGGGAGGACCAGAGGAGCAGGGGGGACGACAGAGGAGCATGGGGGAGGGGACAGACAGCTGACTCAACAGCTATGGCCTGGGAGTTTCTCACTTCTGCCTAATCTTGTCCCATAAGGGGGGGGGCACGGAACCGATTCTTTGCCCCGGGTGAAATAATGTCTAGCTTCCCCACTGGTACTGCCTATAAGAGTACCAGTACCAGCCGTTCTACTCTAATAAAAGTAGAATGGCTAGTAGCTAGTGAAGGGGGAGAGGGGGCTTGGGTGGCTGGGGGGGGGGGAGGTGCGGGAGTTGCCCGGCTGCCATGGGAGAGACCTGTTAAAGTGGGCCAGTCTGGATGAAGTCCAGGGCCAAATTTCTGTCCCAGTCCAGCCCTGCTGACCTCTCTACACCCCAGATATCCCCTCAGCACTCTGACCCCTCTACACCCCAGATATCCCCCCAGCACTCTGACCCCTCTACACCCCAGATATCCCCCCAGCACTCTGACCCCTCTACATCCCAGATATCTCCCCAGCACTCTGACCCCTCTACACCCCAGATATCCCCCCAGCACTCTGACCCCTCTACATCCCAGATATCTCCCCAGCACTCTGACCCCTCTACACCCCAGATATCCCCCCCAGCACTCTGACCCCTCTACACCCCAGATATCCCCCCAGCACTCTGACCCCTCTACACCCCGGATATCCCCCCAGCACTCTGACCCCTCTACACCCCAGATATCCCCCCAGCACTCTGACCCCTCTACACCCCAGATATCCCCCCAGCACTCTGACCCCTCTACACCCCGGATATCCCCCCAGCACTCTGACCCCTCTACACCCCAGATATCCCCCCAGCACTCTGACCCCTCTACACCCCAGATATCCCCCCAGCACTCTGACCCCTCTACACCCCAGATATCCCCCAGCACTCTGACCCATCTACACCCCAGATATCCCCCCAGCACTCTGACCCCTCTACATCCCAGATATCCCCCCAGCACTCTGACCCCTCTATACCCCAGATACCCCCCCAGCACTCTGACCTCTCTACACCCCAGATATCCCCCCAGCACTCTGACCCCTCTACACCCTAGATATCCCCCAGCACTCTGACCCCTCTACACCCCAGATATCCCCCAGCACTCTGACCCCTCTACACCCCAGATATCCCCCCTGCACTCTGACCCATCTACACCCCAGATATCCCCCCAGCACTCTGACCCCTCTACACCCCAGATATCCCCCCAGCACTCTGACCCCTCTACACCCCAGATATCCCCCCAGCACTCTGACCCCTCTACACCCCAGATATCCCCCCAGCACTCTGACCCCTCTACACCCCAGATATCCCCCCAGCACTCTGACCCCACTACACCCCCGATATCCCCCAGCACTCTGACCCCTCTACACCCCAGATATCCCCCCAGCACTCTGACCCCTCTACACCCCAGATATCCCCCCAGCACTCTGACCCCTCTACTCCCCGGATATCCCCCCCAGCACTCTGACCCCTCTACACCCCAGATATCCCCCCCAACACTCTGACCCCTCTACACCCCAGATATCCCCCCAGCACTCTGACCCCTCTACACCCCAGATATCCCCCCAGCACTCTGACCCCTCTACATCCCAGATATCCCCTCAGTACTCTGACCCCTCTACACCCCAGATATCCCCCCCAGCACTCTGACCCCTCTACACCCCAGATATCCCCCCCAGCACTCTGACCCCTCTATACCCCAGATATCCCCCCAGCACTCTGACCCCTCTATATCCCAGATATCCCCCCAGCACTCTGACCCCTCTACACCCCAGATATCCCCCAGCACTCTGACCCCTCTACACCCCAGATATCCTCCCAGCACTCTGACCCCTCTACACCCCAGATATCCCCCCAGCACTCTGACCCCTCTACACCCCAGATATCCCCCAGCACTCTGACCCATCTACACCCCAGATATCCCCCCAGCACTCTGACCCCTCTACATCCCAGATATCCCCCCAGCACTCTGACCCCTCTATACCCCAGATATCCCCCCAGCACTCTGACCTCTCTACACCCCAGATATCCCCCCAGCACTCTGACCCCTCTATACCCCAGATATCCCCCCAGCACTCTGACCTCTCTACACCCCAGATATCCCCCCAGCACTCTGACCTCTCTACACCCCAGATATCCCCCAGCACTCTGACCCCTCTACACCCCAGATATCCCCCAGCACTCTGACCCCTCTACACCCCAGATATCCCCCCTGCACTCTGACCCATCTACACCCCAGATATCCCCCCAGCACTCTGACCCCTCTACATCCCAGATACCCCCCAGCACTCTGACCCCTCTACATCCCAGGTACCCCCCAGCACTCTGACCCCTCTACATCCCAGATATCCCCTCAGTACTCTGACCTCTCTACACCCCAGATATCCCCTCAGCACTCTGACCCCTCTACACCCCAGATATCCCCCCAGCACTCTGACCCCTCTACATCCCAGATATCTCCCCAGCACTCTGACCCCTCTACACCCCAGATATCCCCCCCAGCACTCTGACCTCTCTACACCCCAGATATCCCCTCAGCACTCTGACCCCTCTACACCCCAGATATCCCCCCAGCACTCTGACCCCTCTACATCCCAGATATTCTCCCAGCACTCTGACCTCTCTACACCCCAGATATCCCCCCAGCACTCTGACCCCTCTACACCCCAGATATCCCCCCAGCACTCTGACCCCTCTACACCCCAGATATCCCCCCAGCACTCTGACCCCTCTACACCCCGGATATCCCCCCAGCACTCTGACCCCTCTACACCCCAGATATCTCCCCAGCACTCTGACCCCTCTACATCCCAGATATCCCCCCAGCACTCTGACCCCTCTACACCCCAGATATCCCCCCAGCACACTGACCCCTCTACACCCCAGATATCCCCCCAGCACTCTGACCCCTCTACACCCCAGATATCCCCCCAGCACTCTGACCCCTCTACACCCCAGATATCCCCCCAGCACACTGACCCCTCTACACCCCAGATATCCCCCCAGCACTCTGACCCCTCTACACCCCAGATATCCCCCCAGCACTCTGACCCCTCTACACCCCAGATATCCCCCCAGCACTCTGACCCCTCTACACCCCAGATATCCCCCCAGCACTCTGACCCCTCTACACCCCAGATATCCCCCCAGCACTCTGACCCCTCTACACCCCAGATATCCCCCAGCACTCTGACCCATCTACACCCCAGATATCCCCCCAGCACTCTGACCCCTCTACATCCCAGATATCCCCCCAGCACTCTGACCCCTCTATACCCCAGATATCCCCCCAGCACTCTGACCTCTCTACACCCCAGATATCCCCCCAGCACTCTGACCCCTCTACACCCTAGATATCCCCCAGCACTCTGACCCCTCTACACCCCAGATATCCCCCAGCACTCTGACCCCTCTACACCCCAGATATCCCCCCTGCACTCTGACCCATCTACACCCCAGATATCCCCCCAGCACTCTGACCCCTCTACACCCCAGATATCCCCCCAGCACTCTGACCCCTCTACACCCCAGATATCCCCCCAGCACTCTGACCCCTCTACACCCCAGATATCCCCCAGCACTCTGACCCATCTACACCCCAGATATCCCC
This sequence comes from Rana temporaria, assembly GCF_905171775.1. Classification (NCBI taxonomy): domain Eukaryota; kingdom Metazoa; phylum Chordata; class Amphibia; order Anura; family Ranidae; genus Rana; species Rana temporaria. Next base: position 537,171,195 of record NC_053490.1, on the reverse strand, counting down.
CCAGCACTCTGACCCCTCTACATCCCAGATATCCCCCCAGCACTCTGACCCCTCTATACCCCAGATACCCCCCCAGCACTCTGACCTCTCTACACCCCAGATATCCCCCCAGCACTCTGACCCCTCTACACCCTAGATATCCCCCAGCACTCTGACCCCTCTACACCCCAGATATCCCCCAGCACTCTGACCCCTCTACACCCCAGATATCCCCCCTGCACTCTGACCCATCTACACCCCAGATACCCCCCCAGCACTCTGACCCCTCTACATCCCAGATACCCCCCAGCACTCTGACCCCTCTACATCCCAGATACCCCCAGCACTCTGACCCCTCTACACCCCAGATATCCCCCCAGCACTCTGACCCCTCTACATCCCAGATATCCCCTCAGTACTCTGACCCCTCTACACCCCAGATATCCCCCCCAGCACTCTGACCCCTCTACACCCCAGATATCCCCCCCAGCACTCTGACCCCTCTATACCCCAGATATCCCCCCAGCACTCTGACCCCTCTATATCCCAGATATCCCCCCAGCACTCTGACCCCTCTACACCCCAGATATCCCCCCAGCACTCTGACCCCTCTACACCCCAGATATCCTCCCAGCACTCTGACCCCTCTACACCCCAGATATCCCCCCAGCACTCTGACCCCTCTACACCCCAGATTTCCCCCAGCACTCTGACCCATCTACACCCCAGATATCCCCCCAGCACTCTGACCCCTCTACATCCCAGATATCCCCCCAGCACTCTGACCCCTCTATACCCCAGATATCCCCCCAGCACTCTGACCTCTCTACACCCCAGATATCCCCCCAGCACTCTGACCTCTCTACACCCCAGATATCCCCCCAGCACTCTGACCCCTCTATACCCCAGATATCCCCCCCAGCACTCTGACCTCTCTACACCCCAGATATCCCCCCAGCACTCTGACCTCTCTACACCCCAGATATCCCCCAGCACTCTGACCCCTCTACACCCCAGATATCCCCCAGCACTCTGACCCCTCTACACCCCAGATATCCCCCCTGCACTCTGACCCATCTACACCCCAGATATCCCCCCAGCACTCTGACCCCTCTACATCCCAGATACCCCCCAGCACTCTGACCCCTCTACATCCCAGGTACCCCCCCAGCACTCTGACCCCTCTACATCCCAGATATCCCCTCAGTACTCTGACCTCTCTACACCCCAGATATCCCCTCAGCACTCTGACCCCTCTACACCCCAGATATCCCCCCAGCACTCTGACCCCTCTACATCCCAGATATCTCCCAGCACTCTGACCCCTCTACACCCCAGATATCCCCCCCAGCACTCTGACCTCCAGGGATGGACTGGCCATTGGGACTACAGGGAGTTTCCCGGTGGGCCGATGGCTCAGTGGGCCGGCTTCAGTGACAGCGGACTGCCGCCCCCCTCTGCTCCTCTGTCTCTCCCCTCCCACAGCACTCACCTGGGGGGAACAGAGAAGCAAGGGGAGGACCAGAGGAGCAGGGGGGACGACAGAGGAGCATGGGGGAGGGGACAGACAGCTGACTCAACAGCTATGGCCTGGGAGTTTCTCACTTCTGCCTAATCTTGTCCCATAAGGGGGGGGGGCACGGAACCGATTCTTTCCCCCTGGGTGAAATAATGTCTAGCTTCCCCACTGGTACTGCCTATAAGAGTACCAGTACCAGCCGTTCTACTCTAATAAAAGTAGAATGGCTAGTAGCTAGTGAAGGGGGAGAGGGGGCTTGGGTGGCTGGGGGGGGGGGAGGTGCGGGAGTTGCCCGGCTGCCATGGGAGAGACCTGTTAAAGTGGGCCAGTCTGGATGAAGTCCAGGGCCAAATTTCTGTCCCAGTCCAGCCCTGCTGACCTCTCTACACCCCAGATATCCCCTCAGCACTCTGACCCCTCTACACCCCAGATATCCCCCCAGCACTCTGACCCCTCTACACCCCAGATATCCCCCCAGCACTCTGACCCCTCTACATCCCAGATATCTCCCCAGCACTCTGACCCCTCTACACCCCAGATATCCCCCCCAGCACTCTGACCCCTCTACACCCCAGATATCCCCCCAGCACTCTGACCCCTCTACACCCCAGATATCCCCCCAGCACTGTGACCCTTCTACATCCCAGATATTCTCCCAGCACTCTGACCCCTCTACACCCCAGATATCCCCCCAGCACTCTGACCCCTCTACACCCCGGATATCCCCCCAGCACTCTGACCCCTCTACACCCCAGATATCCCCCCAGCACTCTGACCCCTCTACACCCCAGATATCCCCCCAGCACTCTGACCCCTCTACACCCCGGATATCCCCCCAGCACTCTGACCCCTCTACACCCCAGATATCCCCCCAGCACTCTGACCCCTCTACACCCCAGATATCCCCCCAGCACTCTGACCCCTCTACACCCCGGATATCCCCCCAGCACTCTGACCCCTCTACACCCCAGATATCCCCCCAGCACACTGACCCCTCTACACCCCAGATATCCCCCCAGCACACTGACCCCTCTACACCCCAGATATCCCCCCAGCACTCTGACCCCTCTACACCCCAGATATCCCCCCAGCACTCTGACCCCTCTACACCCCAGATATCCCCCCAGCACTCTGACCCCTCTACACCCCAGATATCCCCCCAGCACTCTGACCCCTCTACACCCCAGATATCCCCCAGCACTCTGACCCATCTACACCCCAGATATCCCCCCAGCACTCTGACCCCTCTACATCCCAGATATCCCCCCAGCACTCTGACCCCTCTATACCCCAGATACCCCCCCAGCACTCTGACCTCTCTACACCCCAGATATCCCCCCAGCACTCTGACCCCTCTACACCCTAGATATCCCCCAGCACTCTGACCCCTCTACACCCCAGATATCCCCCAGCACTCTGACCCCTCTACACCCCAGATATCCCCCCTACACTCTGACCCATCTACACCCCAGATATCCCCCCAGCACTCTGACCCCTCTACACCCCAGATATCCCCCCAGCACTCTGACCCCTCTACACCCCAGATATCCCCCCAGCACTCTGACCCCTCTACACCCCAGATATCGCCCCAGCACTCTGACCCCTCTACACCCCAGATATCCCCCAGCACTCTGACCCATCTACACCCCAGATATCCCCCCAGCACTCTGACCCCTCTACATCCCAGATATCCCCCCAGCACTCTGACCCCTCTATACCCCAGATACCCCCCCAGCACTCTGACCTCTCTACACCCCAGATATCCCCCCAGCACTCTGACCCCTCTACACCCTAGATATCCCCCAGCACTCTGACCCCTCTACACCCCAGATATCCCCCAGCACTCTGACCCCTCTACACCCCAGATATCCCCCCTGCACTCTGACCCATCTACACCCCAGATATCCCCCCAGCACTCTGACCCCTCTACATCCCAGATACCCCCCAGCACTCTGACCCCTCTACATCCCAGATACCCCCCAGCACTCTGACCCCTCTACACCCCAGATATCCCCCCAGCACTCTGACCCCTCTACATCCCAGATATCCCCTCAGTACTCTGACCCCTCTACACCCCAGATATCCCCCCCAGCACTCTGACCCCTCTACACCCCAGATATCCCCCCCAGCACTCTGACCCCTCTATACCCCAGATATCCCCCAGCACTCTGACCCCTCTATATCCCAGATATCCCCCCAGCACTCTGACCCCTCTACACCCCAGATATCCCCCCAGCACTCTGACCCCTCTACACCCCAGATATCCTCCCAGCACTCTGACCCCTCTACACCCCAGATATCCCCCCAGCACTCTGACCCCTCTACACCCCAGATATCCCCCAGCACTCTGACCCATCTACACCCCAGATATCCCCCCAGCACTCTGACCCCTCTACATCCCAGATATCCCCCCAGCACTCTGACCCCTCTATACCCCAGATATCCCCCCAGCACTCTGACCCCTCTACACCCCAGATATCCCCCCAGCACTCTGACCCCTCTATACCCCAGATATCCCCCCAGCACTCTGACCTCTCTACACCCCAGATATCCCCCCAGCACTCTGACCTCTCTACACCCCAGATATCCCCCAGCACTCTGACCCCTCTACACCCCAGATATCCCCCAGCACTCTGACCCCTCTACACCCCAGATATCCCCCCTGCACTCTGACCCATCTACACCCCAGATATCCCCCCAGCACTCTGACCCCTCTACATCCCAGATACCCCCCAGCACTCTGACCCCTCTACATCCCAGGTACCCCCCAGCACTCTGACCCCTCTACATCCCAGATATCCCCTCAGTACTCTGACCTCTCTACACCCCAGATATCCCCTCAGCACTCTGACCCCTCTACACCCCAGATATCCTCCCAGCACTCTGACCCCTCTACATCCCAGATATCTCCCCAGCACTCTGACCCCTCTACACCCCAGATATCCCCCCCAGCACTCTGACCTCTCTACACCCCAGATATCCCCTCAGCACTCTGACCCCTCTACACCCCAGATATCCCCCCAGCACTCTGACCCCTCTACATCCCAGATATCTCCCCAGCACTCTGACCCCTCTACACCCCAGATATCCCCCCCAGCACTCTGACCCCTCTACACCCCAGATATCCCCCCAGCACTCTGACCCCTCTACACCCCAGATATCCCCCCCAGCACTCTGACCCCTCTACACCCCAGATATCCCCCCAGCTCTCTGACCCCTCTACACCCTAGATATTCCCCCAGCACTCTGACCCCTCTACACCCCCAGATATATCCCCAGCACTCTGACCCCTCTACATCCCAGATATCCCCCCAGCACCCTGACCCCTCTACACCCCCAGATATCCCCCCAGCACTCTGACCCCTCTACACCCCAGATATCCCCCCAGCCCTCTGACCCCTCTACACCCCAGATATCCCCCCAGCACTCTGACCCCTCTACACCCCAGATATCCTCCCAGCACTCTGACCCCTCTACACCCCAGATATCCCCCCAGCACTCTGACCCCTCTACACCCCAGATATCCCCCAGCACTCTGACCCATCTACACCCAGATATCCCCCCAGCACTCTGACCCCTCTACATCCCAGATATCCCCCCAGCACTCTGACCCCTCTATACCCCAGATATCCCCCAGCACTCTGACCTCTCTACACCCCAGATATCCCCCCAGCACTCTGACCTCTCTACACCCCAGATATCCCCCCAGCACTCTGACCCCTCTATACCCCAGATATCCCCCCAGCACTCTGACCTCTCTACACCCCAGATATCCCCCCAGCACTCTGACCTCTCTACACCCCAGATATCCCCCCCAGCACTCTGACCCCTCTACACCCCAGATATCCCCCCTGCACTCTGACCCCTCTACACCCCAGATATCCCCCCAGCACTCTGACCCCTCTATACCCCAGATATCCCCCCTGCACTCTGACCCCTCTACACCCCAGATATCCCCCCAGCACTCTGACCCCTCTACACCCCAGATATCCCCCAGCACTCTGACCCCTCTACACCCCAGATATTCCCCCAGCACTCTGACCCCTCTACACCCCAGATATCCCCCCCAGCACTCTGACCCCTCTACACCCCAGATATCCCCCCAGCACTCTGACCCCTCTACACCCCAGATATCCCCCCTGCACTCTGACCCATCTACACCCCAGATATCCCCCCAGCACTCTGACCCCTCTACATCCCAGATACCCCCCAGCACTCTGACCCCTCTACATCCCAGATATCCCCTCAGTACTCTGACCTCTCTACACCCCAGATATCCCCCCAGCACTCTGACCCCTCTACACCCCAGATATCCCCCCAGCACTCTGACCCCTCTATACCCCAGATATCCCCCCAGCACTCTGACCCCTCTACACCCCAGATATCCCCCCCAGCACTCTGACCCCTCTACACCCCAGATATCCCCCCAGCTCTCTGACCCCTCTACACCCTAGATATTCCCCCAGCACTCTGACCCCTCTACACCCCCAGATATATCCCCAGCACTCTGACCCCTCTACACCCCAGATATCCCCCCAGCACTCTGACCCCTCTACATCCCAGATATCCCCCCAGCACTCTGACCCCTCTACACCCCAGATATCCCCCAGCACTCTGACCCCTCTACACCCCAGATATCCCCCCCAGCACTCTGACCCCTCTACACCCCAGATATCCCCCCAGTACTCTGACCCCTCTACATCCCAGATATCCCCTCAGCACTCTGACCCCTCTACACCCCAGATATCCCTCCAGCACTCTGACCCCTCTACACCCCAGATATCCCCCCTCAGCACTCTGACCCCTCTACACCCCAGATATCCCCCCCAGCACTCTGACCCCTCTACACCCCAGATATCCCCCCAGTACTCTGACCCCTCTACATCCCAGATATCCCCTCAGCACTCTGACCCCTCTACACCCTAGATATCCCCCCAGCACTCTGACCCCTCTATATCCCAGATATCCCCCCAGCACTCTGACCCCTCTACACCCCAGCCTTGAAAACGCATTAATACCCCTTGAAATGTTCCATATTTTGTCCCTCGGAGGTTTGTTAGAGATTCTTAGTGAACAAACAGCATCATGAAGGCCGAGGAACACACCAGACAGGTCAGGGATAAAGTTGTGGAGAAGTATAAAGCAGGGTTAGGATAAAAAGAATCTCCCAAGCTTTGAAGATCTCACGGAGCTTCTGTTCAATCCATCATCGGAAAATAGAAAGAGTATGGCACAACTGCAAACCTACCAAGACATGGCCGTCCACCTAAACTGACCGGGCCGGGCAAGGAGAGCATTCATTAGAGAAGCAGCCAAGAGACCCATGGTAACTCTGGAGGAGCTGCAGAAATCCACAGCTCAGGGGGGAGAATCTGTCCACAGGACAACTATTAGTGGTCTCTCCACAAATCTGCCCTTTATGGAAGAGGGACAAGAAGAAAGACATTGGGGAAAGAAAGACATAATAAGTCCTGTTTGCAGTTTGTGAGAAGCCATGTGGGGGAGGGAACACAGCAAACATGTGGAAGAAGGTGCTCTGGTCACATGACACCAACATTTTACTTTCTTGGCCAAATAAGTTTATTTTAACAGTGGCAAAACCCTTGTTGGCGATCACAGAGCTCTGACGTTTCTTGGAGTTGGCCTCCAGGTTCGCACACATCTCAGGAGGGGTTTTGTCCTCTTTGCAGATCCTCTCCAACTCATTAAGGTTTCCAGGCTGACGTTGGGTAACTCGAACCTTCAGCTCCCTCCACATTATTTTCTATGGGATTAAGGTCTGGACACTGGCTAGGCCACTCCAGGACCTTAATGTGTTTCTTCGTGAGCCACTCCTTTGTTGCCCTGGCCGTGTGTTTTGGGTTGTTGTCATGCTGGAATACCCATCCATGACCCATTATCAGTGTTCTGGCTGAGGGAAGGAGGTTCTCATCCAAGATTTGATGGTACATGGCCCCGTCTATCGTCCCTTTGATGCAGTGAAGTTGTCCTGTCCCCTTAGCAGAAAACCTCCCCTAAAGAATAATGTTTCCCCCTCCATGAATGACGGTGGGGGATGGTGTTCTCCATGTATGACGGTGGGGCATGGTGTTCTCCATGTATGACGGTGGGGGATGGTGTTCTCCATGTATGACGGTGGGGGATGGTGTTCTCCATGTATGACAGTGGGGGATGGTGTTCTCCATGTATGACGGTGGGGGATGGTGTTCTCCATGTATGACGGTGGGGGGATGGTGTTCTCCATGTATGACGGTGGGGGGATGGTGTTCTCCATGTATGACGGTGGGGGGATGGTGTTCTCCATGTATGACGGTGGGGGGATGGTGTTCTCCATGTATGACGGTGGGGGGATGGTGTTCTCCATGTATGACGGTGGGGGATGGTGTTCTCCATGTATGACGGTAGGGGATGGTGTTCTCCATGTATGACGGTGGGGGGTGGTGTTCTCCATGTATGATGGTAGGGGATGGTGTTCTCCATGTATGACGGTGGGGGATGGTGTTCTCCATGTATGACGGTGGGGATGGTGTTCTCCATGTATGACGGTGGGGGATGGTGTCCTCCATGTATGACGGTGGGGGACGGTGTTCTCCATGTATGACGGTGAGGGATGATGTTCTCCATGTATAACGGAGGGGGATGGTGTTCTCCATGTATGACGGTGGGGGGATGGTGTTCTCCATGTATGACGGTGGGGGGTGGTGTTCTCCATGTATGACGGTGGGGGGATGGTGTTCTTGGGGTCATAGGCGGCATTCCTCCTCCTCCAAACACGGTGATTTGAGTTGATGTCAAAGAGCTTGATTTTGGTCTCCTCTGACCACAACACTTTCCCCCGGTTCTCCTCTGAATCATTCAGATGTTCATTAGTAAACCTCAGACAGGTCTGTACATGTGATTTCCTGAGCAGAGGGACCTTGTGGGGGCTGCAGGATTTCAGTCCTTCCCGGTGTAGTGTGTTACCGATTGTTTCCTTGGTGACTTTGGTCCCAGCTGAGATCATTGACAAGATTCTCCCGTGTAGTTCTGGGCGGATTCCTCACCGTTCTCATCATTGAAACTCCACGAGGTGAGATCTTCCATGGAGCCCCAGACCGAGTAGGGTTGCCACCTCATCCCTTTAAACCCGAACACCTCTTTATCTTCATTAATGTTCGGTTAGTTCAATATCCCCTCCTCTTTGGGGACCAAAGAATTCAAGTGGGGGGGCAGAATGTAGCCATGAAGTACACAGGTTCCGAGGCTGATTAAGGTGGTGATTAAACTCTGCATTACAGTAATAAACCGACCAATAAAATTATAGACTGATCGTTTCTTTGTCAGTGGGGCAAACGTACAAAATCAGCAGGGGAGCAAATACTTTTTTCCCTCACTGTAGATAAAAGATAGATAGATAATAGATTCCTATTGACGGGACCCTTCATATTCATCAGACATGGGGGCCCATCTGATATAGATATTCCATAGATAGATAGATGGATAGGTTTATAGATAATAGATAGAAAAATAGAAAGATAGATAGATAGATAGATAGATAGATAGATAGATAGATAGATAGATAGATAGATAAAATAATAGATAGAAAGACAGAAAGATAGATAGATAGATAGATAGATAGATAGATAGATAGATAGATAGATAGCAAAACATCAATTGCAGCCTCACTGTGCCCATCAAATACCACCACTATGCTCCTCAATTGGAGCCACTGTGCCATCAAATGCTCCCAATGTTGCCATTGTGCCATCAAATACCGTCACTGTGCTCATCAATTGCAGCCACTGTGCCCATCAAACACTGCCACTGTGCCATCCAATGCTGCCACTGTGCCATCCAATGCTCCCACTGTGCCATCCAATGCTGTCACTGTGCCATCCAATGCTGCCACTGTGCCCATCAAACACTGCCACTGTGCCATCAAATGCTGCCACTGTGCCATCCAATGCTGTCACTGTGCCATCCAATGCTCCCACTGTGCCATCCAATGCTCCCACTGTGCCATCCAATGCTGTCACTGTGCCATCCAATGCTCCCACTGTGCCATCCAATGCTGCCACTGTGCCATCCAATGCTGCCACTGTGCCCATCAAATGTTGCCACTGTGCCATCAAATACCGTCATTGTGCTCATCAATTGCAGCCCCTGTGCCCATCCATGAATGGATGTGAGGCATCCATTCATAGGAGAGGAGGACGGGAGAAGACGCATGGAGGGGAGAAGACACAGCTCGCCGTCACCCGCTGACCCACCGAGACAGGGTAAGTGCCGGGCAGATGGCGAGTGGGTAGGGGGGATCACAGTGGCAGCATTGGATGGCACAGTGGGAGCATTTGATGGCACAGTGGCAGCATTGGGAGCATTTGATGGTACAGTGGCAGCATTGGGAGCATTTGATGGCACAGTGGCAAGCATTGGATGGCACAGTGGCAGCATTTGATGGCACAGTGGCAGCATTGGGAGCATTTGATGGCACAGTGGCAGCATTGGATGGCACAGTGGCAGCATTGGATGGCACAGTGGGAGCATTTGATGGCACAGTGGAAGCATTGTATGGCACAGTGGGAGCATTTGATGGCACAGTGGCAGCATTGGGAGCATTTGATGGCACAGTGGCAGCATTTGATGGCACAGTGGGAGCATTTAATGGCACAGTGACAGCATTTGATGGCACAGTGGCAAAATTGGATGGCACAGTGGCAGTGTTTGATGGGCACAGTGGCTGCAATTGATGAGCACAATGATGGTATTTGATGGCACAGTGGCAACATTTGATGGCACAGTGGCAACATTTGATGGCACAGTTGCAACATAGGATGGCACAGTGGGAGCATTTGATGGCACAGTGGCAGCATTGGGAGCATTTGATGGCACAGTGGGAGCATTTAATGGCACAGTGACAGCATTTGATGGCACAGTGGCAGCATTGAATGGCACAGTGGCAGTGTTTGATGGGCACAGTGGCTGCAATTGATGAGCACAATGATGGTATTTGATGGCACAGTGGCAACATTTGATGGCACAGTGGCAACATTTGATGGCACAGTTGCAACATAGGATGGCACAGTGGGAGCATTTGATGGCACAGTGGCAGCATTGGGAGCATTTGATGGCACAGTGGCAGCATTTGATGGCACAGTGGGAGCATTTAATGGCACAGTGACAGCATTTGATGGCACATTGGCAGCATTGGATGGCACAGTGGCAGTGTTTGATGGGCACAGTGGCTGCAATTTATGAGCACAATGATGGTATTTGATGGCACAGTGGCAACATTTGATGGCACAGTTGCAGCATAGGATGGCACAGTGGGAGCATTTGATGGCACAGTGGCAGCATTGGGAGCATTTGATGGCACAGTGGCAGCATTGGATGGCACAGTGGGAGCATTTGATGGCACAGTGGCAGCATTGGATGGCACAGTGGCAGTATTTGATGGGCACAGTGGCTGCAATTGATGAGCACAATGACGGTATTTGATGGCACAATGGCAAAATTGGGAGCATTTAATGGCACAGTGGCAATGTTTGATGGCACAGTGGCTGCAATTGAGGAGCACAGTGGTGGTACTTGATAGGCACAATGAGGCTGCAATTGATGTTTTTTTTTAAGAATGTTTCAATTTGTTTGCGCCCCCCCCCCAAAAAAAATGTGAGCACCAGCCGCCACTGCAATTGACGGGACGCCTCACATTCATCAGGCATGGGGGCCCATCTGATATAGATATTCCATAGATAGATAGATAGATAGATAGATAGATAGATAGATAGACAGACAATGAGGAGTGGACGGTGTCAGCTTGGTTGATAATGAATATATTAGCCCCTTCCCTGGATTATGGGGTATTCGGGGGGTGCTCAGCGGGGGTGCTAACACTGCATACAGGTACCTGGAGGTCCTCACTCTTCCTTCACCTGGATGACACTGACAGTTCCTGTATACAGTATGTGGAGTGCAGGGAGTTCATGTACAGCCAACCCCCCCGACCCACCCCCCACCGATGGGACCAACAAGCCCTCTTCATTAATTACAATGATGAAATAATAAGGGTCACCATGGGAACGGATACAATTCTCTGTATCCTTCATTCTGGGTACCACTTCCAGAACATTCTATGAATGGGTAGTAATTACTATGATGGGGGGGATAATGAAGGCGGATGGGGGTTGTAGAACAACAATTAATGTATCGCCAAATTGTGGTATAATTATTGATATTCTGATCATTATTGTCTGCAGTGATTCTGTTCTTGGCAAATATGTTGCAAATGTTGTGTCTCTACTTGAGACATTGTTTAAATCTTTGTATACATTCACCTTAGGCCTTGTGCCCACGGGGGGGGTATCAAAAAACGAGCTGTAAAGCTAGAACCGACGCCAGGATAAAAAAGCGATGCTGAAAACGCGATTTTATCAGCGTTTTGCATTGGCGTCAATGAGCGTTTAGCCGCGTTTCTCTGCCTCTACTCAAATAATTCAATAGTTGCCAATGGGTGCCCAATGATTTGAGTAGAAGTCGTTCCAGAAGTGTCCTGAGGATATTGAAGGAGTAACCCCCACCAAAAAAAAAAATTGGATAAGGGTCTGGTATGGATTTTGGGGGGACCCCATGCCATTTTTTTCGGCCTGGGGGTTCCCCTTAAAATCCATACCAGACCGAAGGGTCTGATATCATCCTGGGGGGGGGGGGGGCCTCAGATAAGGGTCTGGAATGGATTTTGGGAGGGACCCCATGCCATTTTTTTTCGGCCTGGGGGTTCCCCTTAAAATCCATACCAGACCGAAGGGTCTGATATCATCCTGGGAGGGGGGGGCCTCAGATAAGGGTCTGGAATGGATTTTGGGGGGGGGCCACGCCAGTTTTTACCCGGCCTGGGAGTTCCCCTTAAAACCCATACCAGCCCGAATGGTCTGGTATCATCCCGGGGGGGGGGGGACCACCACGCCCCCAAAAAAATGGCGTGGGGTCCCACCCAAATCCATACCAGACCCTCATCTGAGGCCCCCCCCAGGATGATATCAGACCCTTTGGTCTGGTATGGATTTTAAGGGGAACCCCCGTGGCAAAAAAATAAATGGCATGGGGTTTCTCGTCGAAACCATACCTGACCCTTATCCGAGCACGCAGGTCAGGAAAGGGGGGGGGGAGCGAGTTCCCCCCCCTGGACCATACCAGGCCACATGCCCTTAACATGGGGGGGGGGTAGGTGCTTTGGGGCAGGGAGGCCCTGCGCCCCCCACACCATAGCACCTTGTCCCCATCAAGGCCCTCTTCCCGACAACCCTGGACGGTGGTTGTCAGGGTCTTATCGGAATCTGAAAGCCCCCTTTAACAAGATCCCAGCCCCCACCCTATGTGAATGAATATGGGGTACAGTGTACCCCTACCCATTCACTAAAAAAGTGACAAAAATAAACACAGTACACAGGTTTGTATTAAGGCAGCTCCGGCGTCTCTTCCAATGTCTTCTCCCCTCTCCGGCTCTTCTCCCTATTTCTCTCCCGGTTCTTCTCCCTCTCCCGGTTCTTCTCCCTCTCCCGGTTCTTTTGCCGGGTCTTCGCCACTGTATTCTCCCTCCGTTCCTCTTCCGATGTTGACCCATCCACTGACGTCATCCGGAGGCCCCCCACCCATTTGTGACATCCCTGCTGAGGCATGATGGGGCGGTGACGAAGGACCGGAGAGGGAGAAGGACCGGAGAGGGAGAAGGACCGGAGAGGGAGAAGAACCAGCAGAGGGAGAAGAACCGGAGAGGGAGAAGGACCGGAGAGGGAGAAGGACCGGAGAGGGAGAAGAACCAGCAGAGGGAGAAGAACCGGAGAGGGAGAAGAACCGGAGAGGGAGAAGGACCGGAGAGGGAGAAGGACCGGAGAGGGAGAAGATCCGGAGAGGGAGAAGGACTGGAGAGGGAGAAGGACCAGCAGAGGGAGAAGAACCGGAGAGGGAGAAGGAACAGCAGAGGGAGAAGAACCGGAGAGGGAGAAGGACCGGAGAGGGAGAAGAACCGGAGAGGGAGAAGGACCGGAGAGGGAGAAGGACCAGCAGAGGGAGAAGAACCGGAGAGGGAGAAGGAACAGCAGAGGGAGAAGGACCGGGGAGGGAGAAGGAACAGCAGAGGGAGAAGGACCAGAGAGGGAGAAGAACCAGCAGACGGAGAAGGACAGGAGAGGGAGAAGGACAGGAGAGGGAGAAGGACAGGAGAGGGAGAAGGAACAGCAGAGGGAGAAGCACCGGAGAAGGAAAAGAACTGGAGATGGAGAAGGACCAGCAGAGGGAGACGAACCGGCGAGGGAGAAGGACAGGAGAGGGAGAAGAACCGGAGAGGGAGAAGGACCGGAGAGAGAGAAGGACCAGCAGAGGGAGAAGGACCAGCAGAGGGAGAAGGATCGGAGAGGGAGAAGAACCGGAGAGGGAGAAGGACCGGAGAGGGAGAAGGACCAGCAGAGGGAGAAGAACCAGCAGAGGGAGAAGGACCGGAGAGGAAGAAGGACCAGCAGAGGGAAAAGAACCGGAGAGGGAGAAGGACCAGCAGAGGGAGAAGAACCGGAGAGGGAGAAGGACCGGAGAGGGAGAAGAACCGGAGAGGGAGAAGGACCGGAGAGGGAGAAGGACCAGCAGAGGGAGAAGAACCGGAGAGGGAGAAGGAACAGCAGAGGGAGAAGGACCGGGAGAGGGAGAAGGAACAGCAGAGGGAGAAGGACCAGAGAGGGAGAAGAACCAGCAGACGGAGAAGGACAGGAGAGGGAGAAGGACAGGAGAGGGAGAAGGAACAGCAGAGGGAGAAGGACCGGAGAAGGAAAAGAACTGGAGATGGAGAAGGACCAGCAGAGGGAGAAGACATCACCAGAAGAGGGAGAAGAGCTGGAGAGGGGAGAAGAAATTGGAAGAGATACCGGAGCTGCCTTAAAAAAATACTTTCCGATAAGCCCCCGCCCTCAGACCCCGACAACCACCATCCAGGGTTGTCGGGAAGAGGCCCTTGACCTCATCAACATCAACGGAGAGGGAGAAAAACCAGAGAGGGAGAAGGACCGGAGAGGGAGAAGAACCGGAGAGGGAGAAGAACCGGAGAGGGAGAAGGACCAGCAGAGGGAGAAGAACCGGAGAGGGAGAAGAACCGGAGAGGGAGAAGAACCGGAGAGGGAGAAGGACCGGAGAGGGAGAGGGAGAAGGAACAGCAGAGGGAGAAGAACCGGAGAGGGAGAAGGACCGGAGAGGGAGAAGGACCGGAGAGGGAGAAGGACCGAAGAGGGAGAAGGACCAGCAGAGGGAGAAGAACCGGAGAGGGAGAAGAACCAGCAGAGGGAGAAGGACCGGAGAGAGGGAGAAGAACCAGCATAGGGAGAAGGACCGGAGAGGGAGAAGGACCAGAGAGGGAGAAGAACCGGAGAGGGAGAAGGACCGGAACGGGAGAAGGACCAGCAGAGGGAGAAGAACCGGAGAGGGAGAAGGAACAGCAGAGGGAGAAGAACCGGAGAGGGAGAAAAACTGGAGAGGGAGAAGAACCAGCAGAGGGAGAAGGACCGGAGAGGGAGAAGAACCAGCATAGGGAGAAGGACCGGAGAGGGAGAAGGACCGGAGAGGGAGAAGAACCGGAGAGGGAGAAGGACCGGAAAGGGAGAAGGACCAGCAGAGGGAGAAGAACCGGAGAGGGAGAAGGAACAGCAGAGGGAGAAGAACCGGAGAGGGAAAAGAACTGGAGAGGGAGAAGGACCAGCAGAGGGAGAAGAACCAGCGGAGGGAGAAGAACCGGAGAGAGAGAAGGACCAGCAGAGGGAGAAGGACCAGCAGAGGGAGAAGGACCGGAGAGGGAGAAGAACCGGAGAGGGAGAAGGACCGGAGAGGGAGAAGGACCAGCAGAGGGAGAAGAACCAGCAGAGGGAGAATAGGCCCGGAGAGGGAGAAGAACCGGAGAGGGAGAAGGACCGGAGAGGAAGAAGGACCAGCAGAGGGAAAAGAACCGGAGAGGGAGAAGGACCAGCAGAGGGAGAAGAACCGGAGAGGGCGAAGGACCAGAGAGGGAGAAGTACCGGAGAGGGAGAAGGACCGGAGAGGGAGAAGGACCAGCAGAGGGAGAAGAACCGGAGAGGGAGAAGGACCGGAGAGGGAGAAGGACCAGCAGAGGGAGAAGACATCGCCAGAAGAGGGAGAAGAGCTGGAGAGGGGAGAAGAAATCGGAAGAGATACCGGAGCTGCCTTAAAAAAATACTTTGCGATAAGCCCCCGCCCTCAGACCCCGACAACCACCATCCAGGGTTGTCGGGAAGAGGCCCCCTTACCTCATCAACATGGGGAAAAGGTGCTTTGGGGTGGGAGGTCCCCCTGCCCCAAAGCTCCCACCCCCCCATGTTGAGGGCATGTGGCCTGGTATGGTCCAGGAGGGGGGGGGCGCTCGCTCATCCACCCCCCTTTCCTGACCTGCCGGACAGTGTGCTCGGGAAAAGGGTCTGGTACACATTTGGGGGGGGGGGGGGGGGGGACGACCCATGTGCCATTTTTGATTTGGCGTGGGAATTCCCCTTAAAATCCATACCAGGGTCTGGTATCGTCCTGTGGAGGGAACCCCACGCCAGTTGTTTTTTTTTTTTGCGGGGGGGGGGGTTCCCCCTTCAAGATCCTCAGCACACAAGTCGCACCGCAAGTCGGATCATCGTGATCCGACTTCTGCTGCGACTTCTATTCAAATCAATGGGCTCCCCATAGGGAACCATTGATTTTTGAATAGAGGCAGAGAAACGCCCGATGAGGCTTAGCGCCCTGTATACAGCGCTAAAACGCGTTGAACAGCTTTTACTGGCGTTTTTACAGTTCAAGATCTATCTATCTACCTACCTACCTACCTACCTACCTACTATCTATCTATCTATCTATCTATCTATCTATCTATCTATCTATCTATCTATCTATCTATCATAATCACATTGCAGGGTGACAAATTAGCAGCTATTAAAGTGAAGGGCGGAGTAATGGGCGGTGATTATAGTGTAGGGCGGAGTAATGGGCGGAGACATGGGCGGCGTTTTTTCCGCCTCTCAGGTGTCTATCCCTAGGCTTCCCGAAGGTTTACCTGCGTGTGATGACGTCACGTGTATACAAATACCCGCCCCTTGTCTGCTCCTGATTCGCTCTCCCCGTTTTGAGTCCCGCCCCCCCACGCAGCTTTGATTGGCTCCGGCGCTCCAGTCTGGATTACGGCTGGTGGCCGCTGTCAGTGCGGAGATCTCCGGGGAGAGTGAGAGCCGGACGGAGGTGAGAGCCGGACCGGGGGGGGCCACACCGAGCCAGGTGAGGGGGACACACCTCCCGGGGACACTGCCCACACCTCCAGACACTGACACCGCCCACACCTGTGTGACCGGACTTCCTGATCACCGAACATACGGGACACCCAACACCTATTCCCCCCTTTACTTAACAGTGTCCTCCCCCCCTCTCCCACTGATCACTGCCCCCCCCTTTACTGATCACTGTCCCCCCCCCTTTACTGATCACTGTCCCCCCCCCTTTACTGATCACTGTCCCCCCCCCCTTTACTGATCACTGCCCCCCCCCTTTACTGATCACTGTCCCCCCCCCTTTACTGATCACTGTCCCCCCCCTTTACTGATCACTGTCCCCCCCCTTTACTGATCACTGTCCCCCCCCCTTTACTGATCAGTGCCCCCCCCTTTACTGATCACTGTCCCCCCCCCTTTACTGATCACTGTCCCCCCCCTTTACTGATCACTGCCCCCCCCCTTTACTGATCACTGCCCCCCCCCCTTTACTGATCACTGTCCCCCCCCCTTTACTGATCACTGCCCCCCCCTTTACTGATCACTGTCCCCCCCCTTTACTGATCACTGTCCCCCCCCCTTTACTGATCACTGTCCCCCCCCCCTTTACTGATCACTGTCCCCCCCCTTTACTGATCACTGTCCCCCCCCCTTTACTGATCAGTGTCCCCCCTCCTTTACTGATCAGTGTCCCCCCCCCCTTTACTGATCAGTGTCCCCCCCCCCTTTACTGATCACTGTCCCCCCCTTTACTGATCACTGCCCCCCCCCCCTTTACTGATCACTGTCCTCCCCCCCCTCCTTTACTGATCACTGTCCCCCCCCCCTTTACTGATCACTGTCCTCCTCCCCCTTTACTGATCACTGTCCTCCTCCCCCTTTACTGATCAGTGTCCTCCCCCCTTTACTGATCAGTGTCCCCCTCCCCCTTTACTGATCAGTGTCCTCCCCCCCCTTTACTGATCAGTGTCCCCCCCCTTTACTGATCAGTGTCCCCCCCCCTTTACTGATCAGTGTCCCCCCCCCTTTACTGATCAGTGTCCCCCCCCCCTTTACTGATCAGTGTCCTCCCCCCCCTTTACTGATCACTGTCCCCCCCCCTTTACTGATCAGTGTCCCCCCCCCCTTTACTGATCAGTGTCCCCCCCCCTTTACTGATCACTGTCCTCCCCCCCCTTTACCGATCACTGCCCCCCCTTTACCGATCACTGTCCTCCCCCCCCCCCCCCCATACTGATCACTGTCCTCCCCCCCCTCTTTACTGATCAATACCCCCCCCTCTTTACTGATCACTGTCCTCCCCCCCCCTCTTTACTGATCACTGTCCTCCCCCCCCTTTACCGATCACTGTCCCCCCCCTTTACTGATCACTGTCCTCCCCTACCCCCCACCAATCCTGATCACTGATGGATACATTGTAATAATATTCCTTCCAGTCACACCTGACTTTACCTCATTATTATTATTATTATTATTAGTTGTTCTATTAATATCTGTCCTGATCACACCCCTCCCCCTCCCCCAACATACAGACCGCGATTTATATATTTTTTTTATTATCATTTTTAAAGCAAAACTCCAATTGCATTAAAAACCTGCAAATTCACTTTTAACTTCAGAGAAGATTGTTATTTTTTTATCTTTTGCAAGAAATGATTTCTCCGCTTGGATCTGCGGAGGGATTTGAGCGCAGATTCCCGTCGCTGCCAGAGAACAGGAATGTGCTTTTCCTGTAACCACGGCAACCAGGAGAGTCCTGTACATGGAGCGCCGCCGCCGCCACAAAATGTATCGTCCCCTGTGATTGGTTCGTTTTTGTTTTCCCGGCTGTTCTCTCACCTGATCATGTGACTGTGGAGTTTAGACACGGGGGGGGGGCCCCACTCCTCCTATCCAGGCACACAGTTGGGCAGCACGGCCGGGCGCTCACTTTCTCTCTGGGCGGCACGGCCGGGCGCTCACTTTCTCTCTGGGCGGCGCGGCCTGGCGCTCACTTTCTCTCTGGGCGGCGCGGCCGGGCGCTCACTTTCTCTCTGGGCGGCGCGGCCGGGCGCTCACTTTCTCTCTGGGCGGCGCGGCCGGGCGCTCACTTTCTCTCTGGGCGGCGCGGCCGGGCGCTCACTTTCTCTCTCTGGGCGGCACGGCGGGGCGCTCACTTTTTCTCTCTGGGCGGCGCGGCCGGGCGCTCACTTTCTCTCTGGGCGGCACGGCCGGGCGCTCACTTTCTCTCTGGGCGGTCGGCCGGGCGCTGGGATGGGATTCATCCTCCGGGGCTCCTCCTTCCCCCTTCACAAACAGTCATAGGGCAGCCGGATAGTTCCCCCCCCCCCCCCCCCCCCACCTGACCCGGGCAGACGCGGAGAGAGGCCAGGTGAGCGGCGCGGGCCGAAGGAGCCACTCGGCTGCTTTAGGGCCCCACATGGACTTGCGGCGCCTTTTTACAGATGGCCCCTGGAGCCAGTTGGTCAGTCCGCGTTGGTGACTGAGCACAGGCAAATTAGGCGGCCGTGAGGCCCCTGTGAGTGCGAGGCCTTAGGCGGCCTCCTCTGTCTGTATTCCATACTATGCAGCCGTGATTACACCTTAATTACTACATCAGTACTCCTGTGTATTGTATCCCCTCTATCGGCACTGCTGGGTTTGGGGTTATTTTTTATTATTATATATTGTTACTTTAATAGACAGTTGATACATTTTGTATACATTGTTACTTCCCCCCCCCCCCCCCCCCATACACAGATCAGCCATTGTCTTCTAGTGCTCCGCACACCACAGATAGTGGCCAGCTTGGCACGGGGAATTTAAAGCAGAGCTCCACCCTTTTGTTTTAGCAGACACCCTGTGGAATAAAATGGCGGTCATTGCAACTTTTTTTTTTTTCCAGCGCGGTATTTGCGCAATCATTTTTCAAACGTCTTTTTTTTTTTTTTGGGGGGGGAACGGTTTCATGAATTAAAAAATAACAAAGCAGTAAAGTTAGCCCAATTTTTTTTTTTGCATAATGCGAAAGATGACGTTACGCCGAGTAAATAGATACCCAACATGTCACGCTTTTAAAGTTGCGCGCACTCATGGAATGGCGCCAAACTTCGGTACTTAAAAATCTCCATAGGCGACGCTTTAACTTTTTATTTTTTTTACAGGTTACTATTTTCAAGATACAGAGGAGGTCTAGTGCTAGAATTGTTGCACACGCTGTAACGCAGGCGACAACACCTCACGTGTGGGGTTTGAACGGCGTTTACATGTGTGGGCGGGACTTGCATGCATGTTCGCTTCTGCGCGCGAGCTACCGGGGACAGGGGCGTTTTAAAAAATTTTTCTATCACTTTTATTCCTATTACAAGGAATGTAATGGGAATAGTGTGTGACAGGTCCTCTTTATGGAGAGAGGCGGTTGCGGCTTTGTTTACTTCCCGGTACCGGGCGTGACGTCATAACGTCGCGCCCGGGCCTCCGACGGTCATAGAGATGACTGGTGACCATCTGGTCACCAGTCATCTCTATGCTTCCCAGGCAGCGCCGACTGATGGCACGGGAGAGCCCGGAGAAACACCGGATGGCGGCGGGAGGGGGGGAGGATTGGGGGCTACGAGCGTCGCTCTACTGAGCATGTGCGAGATCGAGAGGTGCACGCCAGGTTACCCAGCATGCACCTCTTCACGAAAACAAGAGAAAAAAAATATATATATGTACTGGGCTTCAGATGCCCACACATAGGATGGCAACGGCCACATCATGAGCTGCCGCAAATAAGGCAAGTGTAAGATTGATTTACCGATCGATTGGCGATCTATCACTAAAGATAATGTCACGTTTAATGTAATTTAAATTTAAATTGCCAAATATATATATATATATATATATATATATATATATATATATATATATATATATATATATATAGTTTGGGGGTTCTAAGTAATTTTTCTAGCGAAAAAAAACGTGTTTTTAACTTATAAACACCAAATCTCAGAAAGAGGCTTGGTCCTTAAGTGGTTAAGTAACAATGTATACAAAATGTATAAACTGTCAAATAAGTAACAATATAAATCGGCATATATATCAAAAACAGCAGCTGTAGAATTTAAAGGTTCCGGTCACATTATATATATATATATATATATATATATAATTTTTTTTTTTTTTTTTCTAACACCCTTGAGAATAAAATGGTGGTCGTGGCAATACTTTCTGTCGCACCGTATTTGCGCAGCGGTCTTACAAGCGCACTTTTTTTTTTTTTTTTTACAAAAATACACTTTTTTGAATTAAATAAGACCACAGTAAAGTTGGCCCAATTTTTTTTTTTTATATATAGATTGTGTGAAAGATAATGTTACGCCGAGTAAATTGATACCCAACACGTCACGCTTCAAAGTTGCGCCAAACTTTTACCCTTAAAAATCTCCATAGGCGACGTTTAAATAAAAAAATAAAAAATACTACAGGTTGCATGTTTTTGAGTTAGAGGAGGTCTAGGGCTAGAATTATTGCTCTCGCTCTGATGATCGCGGTGACACCTCACGTGTGGTTTGAACAACTTTTTCATACGCGGCCGCTGCTCACGTGTGCGTTCGCTTCAGCGCGCAAGCTCGGAGGGACGGAGCACGTTTTTAAAAAATGTATTTAAATTTTTTTTTTTTATTATTATTTATTTTACCTTTTTTTTTTTTTAGTTTTTACACTGTTATTTAAACACTTAAGACCCGGACCTTTAGGCAGGTAAAGGACCCGGCCAGTTTTTGCGATTCGGCACTACGTCGCTTTAATTGACAATTGCGCGGTCGTGCGACGTTGTTTTCCAAACAAAATTGGCGCCTTTTTTTTTCTCCTCACAAATAGAGCTTTCTTTTGGTGGTATTTGATCACCTCTGCGGTTTTTATTTTTTGCGCTATAAACAAAAATAGAGCGACAATTTTAAAAAAAAACTCAATATTTTTTCCTTTTTGCTGTAATAAATATCCCCCAAAAATATATAAAAAACTATTTTTTTTCTCCTCAGTTTAGGCTGATACGTATTCTTCTACATATTTTTGGTAAAAAAAAATCGCAATAAGCGTTTATCGGTTGGCTTGCGCAAGTTACAGCGTTTACAAAATAGGGGATATTTTTATTGCATTTTTATTAATGTTTTTTTTTTTTTTACTAGTAATGGTGGCGATCAGCTTTTTTTTTTTTTTTTTTTTTTTTTGTGACTGCGACATTATGGCGGACACATCGGACAATTTTGACACATTTTTGGGACCATTGTCATTTTCACAGCTAAAAATGCTTTAAAAATGCACCGATTACTGTGAAAATGACAATTGCAGTTTGGGAGTTAACCACAAGGGGGCACTGTAGGGGTTATGTGTGACCTCATATGTTTTTCTACTAACTGTAGGGGGGCGGGGCTGGACGTGTGATGTCATTGATCGCCTTTCCCTATATCAGGGAACAGACGATCGATGACGGCGCCACAGTGAAGAACGTGGAAGGTGTGCTTACACACGGCTCTCCCCGTTCTTCAGCTCCGGCGACCGATCGCGGGACTCCAGCGGCAATCGGGTCCGCTGGAGGATGTACCTGTATGTGCTTGTGCCCAGCCGTGCCATTCTGCGGACGTATATCTGCAGGAGGCGGTCCTTAAGTGGTTAAAAAAATAAATAAATTGTATCGCTTTTATTCCTTTTAAAGGGAATGTAAACATCCCTTGTAATAGGAAAAAAAGCATGACGTTTTGGGGGTCTCAGGCCAGAGCACCTTCCTCCATACGTTTTGGGGGTCTCAGGCCAGAGCACCTTCCTCCATACGTTTTGGGGCGTCTCGGACCAGAGCACCTTCCTCCGTACGTTTTTGGGGAGTCTCGGACCAGAGCACCTTCCTCCGTACGTTTTTGGGGAGTCTCGGACCAGAGCACCTTCCTCCGTACGTTTTTGGGGAGTCTCGGACCAGAGCACCTTCCTCCGTACGTTTTTGGGGAGTCTCAGGCCAGAGCACCTTCCTCCATACGTTTTTGGGGAGTCTCAGGCCAGAGCACCTTCCTCCATACGTTTTTGGGGAGTCTCAGGCCAGAGCACCTTCCTCCATACGTTTTTGGGGAGTCTCAGGCCAGAGCACCTTCCTCCATACGTTTTTGGGGAGTCTCGGACCAGAGCACCTTCCTCCATAAGTTTTTGGGGAGTCTCGGACCAGAGCACCTTCCTCCATACGTTTTTGGGGAGTCTCGGACCAGAGCACCTTCCTCCATACGTTTTTGGGGAGTCTCGGACCAGAGCACCTTCCTCCATACGTTTTGGGGAGTCTCGGACCAGAGCACCTTCCTCCATACGTTTTGGGGAGTCTCGGACCAGAGCACCTTCCTCCATACGTTTTTGGGGAGTCTCGGACCAGAGCACCTTCCTCCATACGTTTTGGGGAGTCTCGGACCAGAGCACCTTCCTCCATACGTTTTGGGGAGTCTCGGACCAGAGCACCTTCCTCCATACGTTTTGGGGAGTCTCAGGCCAGAGCACCTTCCTCCATACATTTTTGGGGAGTCTCAGACCAGAGCACCTTCCTCCATACGTTTTTGGGGAGTCTCAGGCCAGAGCACCTTCCTCCATACATTTTTGGGGAGTCTCGGACCAGAGCACCTTCCTCCATACGTTTTCGGGGTCTCGGACCAGAGCACCTTCCTCCATACATTTGGGGGTCTCAGACCAGAGCACCTTCCTCCATACATTTTTGGGGAGTCTCAGACCAGAGCACCTTCCTCCGTACGTTTTTTTGGGGTCTCCCACATGCCTTTTCGCAAACTCAGAACGCGCCATTTTTTTTCCTGAAAGTAATGTCTTTCTTCTGGCCACTCCCCCATAAAGCCCAACTCTATGGAGCGTACGGCTTATTGTCCCCCTATGTACAGATACTCCAGTCTCTACTGTGGAACTGTGCAGCTCCTCCAGGGTCACCTTAGGTCTCTGTGCTGCCTCTCTGGTTAACCGCTTATGGACCGCCGCATGCCTATTTTACGTCGCCAGAATGGCACGGCTGGGCAAATGGACGTATATGTACGTCCCCCCTTTAATTTGCCGGCCGCGTGGTCGCACGCGCAATGCGCCGCTGCGCTTGCAAACCCTGCCTGGGGGACTCGATGACAAAGCTGAAGAACGGGGGGAGATGCCGGTGTAAACACAACATCTCCCCGTTCTTCCTAGTGACACGTCACTGACCGCCTGTTCCATTGATAGCCTGTTCCCTGTCGGGGCTGGGCTCGGCCTTTCCTTCTCTGTGCTGTCAGCGAATCAGCAGCTCCCATCTCTCCACAGTGATCCACCTGTTGATGATCCTGCTCATCAGCTGTCTGAGTTTAGAAATAATAATATAATAATGCTTACACTTATATAGCGCCAATTACACCGTTGCCGATGTTATAGAAATGTTCTATCTTTTTTCCCGATGGGGGAATCTGATCGGATATTCCGATCGTCTGTGTGGAACTCCGACAGAGGAAAAAAAAACACGCATGCTTAGAATCAAGTCGACGCCTTGAACTTTATTTTTCTCGGCTTATCGTAGTGTGTGTGTGTCTGTGTGTGGTGGGTTCTTTCTTTCTTTCTTTCTTTTTCTTTCCCTTTCTTTTTTTCTTCTTTTTTTTTTTTTTTTTCTCTTTTTCTCTTTTTTTCTCTTTTTCTTTCTCTTTCTTTCTCTTTCTTTTTCGCTTTCTCTTTCTTTTTCGCTTTTTCTTTCTCTCTTTTTCTCTTCTGACAGTGTGTATGCAAGATGGCTTGAACGGAATTCTGACGGAAAATTCCATCGGTAATTGGTTGCACCAGAGCTTTTTATGGGCTTTATAACAAAAAGGGGGTGAATACTTACGCACATGCCAGTTATCATTATTATTATTTTTTATTTCTGAAAATTAGTTTTTTATGTATTTTTCAATTTTTTTTTTTTTACTTCACCAACCTAGACTTTTGTGTTCTGATCCGTCATTTATAATTCAGATAAAAAATAAAAAAAAAACATTCAACTAAAGGCTGCAATGTAACAAAATAGGTAAGAAGCCAAGGGGGTGAATACTTTTGCAAGGCACGTGTTCTTTTATATCCCTCGTATAGATAATCACTCCTGGCAGTGAAGAGACTCCCGCTGTGTTCTGTTATATCTGCCTATTATTCTACTTTTACACCATTTTATGGTAAGTACAGCCCAACCCCCCCCCCCCCCCTTGTCATCGTCTCTTGGAGACGTCAATCAAATGACAGCACAATCCGGAATTTGATGCACAGCTCTAATAATATGAGGAACATCCAGGCAGTGAAGGATCAACTAACGCGCTTCATGCTACATACTTTATGTGGTAAGTGTTATTTAGCATGAAACGCGTTGGCGATCCTTTTTTTTGCCGCCTGCATGTACCCCATTTACTAGCATTTGGCACCTAATGCTGGATTGTGCTGTCATTTTGATTGAAGTCTATGGGCTGTGATGACGGGGAGGAGGAAGGATGGCGGTACTTGCAGTGACTGCAGCGAGGAACGTGGGTTTTAACCACTTCAGATCCCCGCTATGGCCGAAAGACAGCCGCAGCGCGGTCCTGAACCGTCCCTGGACGTTCTGCTGTTTATTTTTTTTTCCGTGTTGCGCTCCGCCTTTGCGGGAAAAGCTGTGCCCGCTGCGTCGCACAGGTGCCGATGTGCTTGCCTGGCGGCCGCGATGTCCGCCAGGTACTCGCGATCGGCAGGGACGTGGATGTCTGCGTGTAAAGCAGACATCCACGTCCTGTCAGGGAGAGGAGACCGATGCTGTGTCCCTTGTACATAGGGACACCGACCCCCCCCCCCCCACACACACAGTTAGAATCAATACCTAGGGTACACATTTAACCCCTTCCATGCCAGTCACATTTATACAATAATCCGTGCATATTTATAGCACTGTTCGCTGTATAAATGTGAATGGTCCCAAAATAGCATCAAAAGTGTTCGATGTGTCCGCCGCAATATCGCAGTCCTGACAAAAATCGCAGATCGCCGCCATTACTAATAAAAAAAAAAATTAAATTTCATCTATCCCCTATTTTGTTGGCGCTATAACTTTTGCGCAAACCAATCATTATACGCTTATTGCGAATTATATTGTCAAGTGCCAATGAAAATGCGCCGCACCGAACCAGCACCACGTGATCTGGCGACTGCGAAAGTTTGCGGCTTTTCCAATAGGTGGGGGGCGCCATTAACAATGAATGACGTCGCTGTGCGTCTGCTAAATGACCGCGTTTCTCGGTGGGACGGGAAAGCGCACATTTTTGCACACAAGTCTGAAGCAGACGGTCACGTAGGGGGCTTTAGTTGTACTTTACAATGTTTCCTCTGCACGTTGTGTATTTTATCCTCTGTTGGACTTTCCCTGTATGGACGTCTTTCCATGTCACGGGTGCTGGACGTATGACAGATGGGTCACATGATGTTGCCTCCTCCTGCAAAGCATGTGTGAAGTCTGGAAAATGTTCTGTAAGCTGAGGTGGGGGTGGGGGGGGGGTCTGACTACACAGGGCACCACCTGTGGTTGGCAATGCACTCCTGCAGCGCTGGGGTCTTGATGTCGGTCCCCTCGAGGGCTCTAGCTTCATGAAGACCCTCAATCCTTTCTTTGGATCCTATCAGCAGACCATCCATGTCAACCCCGATCTTCTCATATGACGATGTTTGCATTGAACACATTCTATTTGTTACCAGTAACATCATCTTTTGTGTAGACAACCGAAAGCCCTGAGAGTGCTGCTGGGTGCCGCCATCTTGGATGTCGGCAGCCTCATAGCTGTCACTAAAGAGGCACTCTATAATATTCTCCCTCACTCCTCCCATGGGCAGCTACATAAATGGTTATCTAGACGGGTGAGGTATTGGGCAGAGGAGCTGGACCATCACAGGCAGTAACTAGACATTCCCTGCAGAGCAAAGGGGCTGTGACCTGCAAGGAGGGAGAGGGCTGTGACCTGCAAGGAGGGAGAGGGCTGTGACCTGCAAGGAGGGAGAGGGCTGTGCCAGTGAATTGACCCTTCCTAGAAAATGTGACTCTCCAGGAAGTTCAAAAGCACGTTGAAAGTCAATAATAATTAAAAAAAAAATGTATCCAAAAAAAAAAACTCTACAAGTTAGAATTGAATGTAGTTGATGTTCCTGGGCTTTTACCTGCAATTTAGGTTAGTGACAGGGTCTCTTTAAAGCTGATCTCCAGGAATTATTCTTATTGCATACCTGCATTCCCCGATGGTTTCTTCCGTGGTCTCCTTTCTGATGGGGTTTTCCTCGGTGGTCTCCCCTCTGATGGGGTTTTCCTCGGTGGTCTCCCCTCTGATGGGGTTTTCCTCGGTGGTCTCCCCTCCTGGTGGGGTTTTCCTCTGTGGTCTCCCCTCCTGATGGGGTTTTCCTCTGTGGTCTCCCCTCCTGATGGGGTTTTCCTCTGTGGTCTCCCCTCTGATGGGGGTTTTGCTCGGTGGTCTCCCCTCCTGATGGGGGTTTTGCTCGGTGGTCTCCCCTCCTGATGGGGGTTTTGCTCGGTGGTCTCCCCTCCTGATGGGGGTTTTGCTCGGTGGTCTCCCCTCCTGATGGGGTTTTCCTCGGTGGTCTCCCCTCCTGATGGGGTTTTCCTCGGTGGTCTCCCCTCTGATGGGGGTTTTCCTCGGTGGTCTCCCCTCTGATGGGGGTTTTGCTCGGTGGTCTCCCCTCCTGATGGGGGTTTTCCTCGGTGGTCTCCCCTCCTGATGAGGGTTTTGCTCGGTGGTCTCCCCTCCTGATGGGGTTTTCCTCGGTGGTCTCCCCTCCTGATGGGGTTTTCCTCGGTGGTCTCCCCTCTGATGGGGTTTTGCTCGGTGGTCTCCCCTCCTGATGGGGTTTTGCTTGGTGGTCTCCCCTCCTGATGAGGGTTTTGCTCGGTGGTCTCCCCTCCTGATGAGGGTTTTGCTCGGTGGTCTCCCCTCCTGATGAGGGTTTTGCTCGGTGGTCTCCCCTCCTGATGGGGGTTTTGCTCGGTGGTCTCCCCTCCTGATGGGGGTTTTGCTCGGTGGTCTCCCCTCCTGATGGGGGTTTTGCTCGGTGGTCTCCCCTCCTGATGGGGGTTTTCCTCGGTGGTCTCCCCTCCTGATGGGGGTTTTCCTCGGTGGTCTCCCCTCCTGATGGGGGTTTTCCTCGGTGGTCTCCCCTCTGATGGGGGTTTTCCTCCATGACCCCCAGTAATTTTTTCCTTCATGTCTCCCAATAAAACATTTTATGTCCCCCCCCCCCCCAGATGTTTTCCATGTCCCATTTATGAATTCCTCCAATGGTTTTCCACCATGTTTTTCCCTGATGGTTTTTACCTCCTATTGTTCCCCCTCTGATGGGTTTCCTCCATGGTCCTCCCCAATGGTTTCCTCCATGATGGTGTTGTGATTGGTTGGAGTCTCCATTTCTTCATCACCAGAGCGTAGCAGTCGTGGTGGGAACAATCGTGAACTCCAGACTGGACTATGCAAATGCCCTTTACCTCGGGCTCCCAAAGTACCAAATCTCTCGTCTGCAAGTCGTTCAGAATACGGCCGCCAGACTTGTGACTGGGGAAAAAACCATGGGAATCAATTTCACCTTCGCTGAGAACCCTTCACTGGTTGCCAGTAAAGGACATAACTGCATTTAAAGCACTCTGCCTGACGCATAAGTGCATCCATGGGAAGGCTCCGCAATATCTTTGCGACAAGATAGAACCCTATAATTCCAATCGCGTTCTGCGATCCACCGACCAAAATCTGGTCAAGGTACCCAAAGTAAGATACAAGTCCAAAGGAGAAAGAAGGTTTGCTTTCCAAGGTCCTAGACTATGGAACGCTTTACCAACCAGCATTCGGTTGGAGGAAAATCACCTGACTTTCAGAAGACGGATCAAAACTCTGCTCTTCTGATGTCAAGAGACAGAAACAACAAGCGCCCAGAGGCGATTCAGTTCGCATGTGCCGCGCTATATAAGTCTTTCTTTCTTTCTTTCTTTCTTTCTTTCTTTCTTCTTTCTTTCTTTCTTTCTTCTTTCTTTCTTTCTTTCTTTCTTTCTTTCTTTCTTTCTTTCTTTCTTTCTTTCTTTCTTTCTTTCTTTCTTTCTTTCTTTCTTTCTTTCTTTCTTTCTTTCTTTCTTTCTTTCTTTCTTTCTTTCTTTCTTTCTTTCTTTCTTTCTTTCTTTCTTTCTTTCTTTCTTTCTTTCTTTCTTTCTTTCTTTCTTTCTTTCTTTCTCCCACTCTTCCTGCTGGGTCTCTACGGATTATATAGTAGATGGGATGCCCGCGTACGCGTCATTGCTGGAACCCCAAAGTGATGTAAGGAGCCAGCAGGTGACACAGCCCATCGGACTTCACCTATAACCTGAAATATCACATTTTTTTGGGGTGGACAACCCTTTTCATGTGTCTCTAGAAAACCTTTGTGTGCCGTCATGGCGGAGAGCTCTGCCTGGTCCCTTCTTTAGCCTCTAAGGTGTTACCAGACAGCGGCCATGCCAGAGATTTGCACTTTCAATTGGGAAGTTTACATTGAGATGAATTGCAGATTCTCCCATCCCTGAACACCCTGATGGAGGAGTGGGGGGAGGGGACGCTAATTTTATGCTTCTATAGGGTAATGTATAGATAACATTGTCCTGGAGTGGGGCAGACAACCCCCCCCCCCCCCCCAGAAGATGTACTTTGTACGTCATATACTCCTCGTGCTCTGTCATTGAGTTCACCAACATTATGTAGCATTGAAGATTAGAAGATTCTCCCGATCCTTCCAGGTTCAGCTGCTATTCATGACTGCATTTAAATTATTTACTATTTTTTTTTATTATTATTATTATTATTATTATACAGGCTTTATATAGCGCCAACAGTTTGCGCAGCACTTAAAGCGGAGCTCCACCCTAAAGTGGAACTCCCGCTGATCGGAACCCTCCCCCCCCCCCCCCCTCCAGTGTCACATTTGACACCTTTCAGGGAGGAGGGGGGTGCAGATACCTGTCTAAACACAGGTATTTGCACGCACTTCCGGCCACACAGTCTCGGGCAGACTGCGGGCATGACGTCCCCTCCCGTTTGTGTTCTGGGAACACTCGGCTCCCAGTACACAGCGGGAGCCAATCGGCGGGCGTAGCGCGACTCGCGCATGCGCCGTAGGGAACCGGGCAGTGAAGCCGAATCGCTTCACTTCCTGGTTCCCTCACCGAGGATGGCGGGGGGGGGGGGGCAGCAGAGTGACGAGCGATCGCTCATCACTCTGCTGCGGACGGCGCTGGACTCCAGGACAGGTAAGTGTGCCGATATTAAAAGTCAGCAGCCGCAGTATTTGAAGCTGCTGGCTTTTAATATTTTTTTTTTTTTTTTTCAGCGGAGCTCCACTTTAACAAAATAAAGGTAGACTTTACAGTTACATTACAATTTGATACAAGAGGAATCGGAGGGCCCTGCTCATTAGAGCTTACGATCTAGGATACATAGCTCCGACATATACCGCAGTGCTGTACAGAGAACACTGAGACAATCACATCCGTCTCTGCACCAGAGGAGCTTACACTCTAATGTCCCCCCTCTGTCTTCACATATTAATAATAATAATAGCTCTGACATATACCGCAGTGTTGTACAGAGATCACTGAGCCAGTCAGAGTCCCGATAACAGAGGAGCTTACACTCTAATGTCCCCCCTCTGTCTTCACTCATTAAAGGGTCACTAAAGGAATTTTTTTTTTTAGCTAAATAGCTTCCTTTACCTTACTGCAGTCCTGGTTTCATGTCCTCATTGTTCGTTTTTGCTTTCATGTTGCTGTAAATCCTCTCTGTTCTGGACACTTCCTGGTTGCCTGTTTCCTGATAACCACAGTACTGGGAGATTTCTCACGGTGGTCACTAATCAAGGAGCTGTGTGTAAAACGAAACTGGATTGGTGCTGAGGAGTTTTAGACAAAGTATCACTGCTCTCTATTGGCTGACTGCCCTCTAGTGGCTCTCTGTACATCAGAGAACCAGCAAACAACAGCAAAAACGAAACTACACTGCAGGCACATTATATGATTGTTTTTTATCAATTTTTAATCATTTTTAAAAGGAATCAGTTAACTATTATGTCTCTATGTCCTGTAAACAGTCATTTCAGCTAAAAAAAAAATTTCCTTTAGTGACCCTTTAATAATAATAATAATAATAATAATAGCTCTGACATATACCGCAGTGTTGTACAGAGATCACTGAGCCAGTACCCGTACCAGAAGAGCTTACACTCTGTCTCTCCCCCCCCCCCCCCTCCCCCACAGTCACATAATAATAATAATAATAATAATATTCATTTATAAAGCTGTGACATATACCACAGCGCTGTACAGAGACATATACCGCAGTGTTGTTGGCCCTCTCGGACAGCCCCCCCCCCCCGTATTGGACAGCCTTTGCCCCTCCTGCACCTGTTTGGAAAGACGATCAGTGAAGGACACGCCCACTCTGTGTTGTCACCGCTCTGTATGTACAGTTGTTGTCACTTCATTCATCAGCTGGTGGAAGATCTTCTACAAGCTAAACCAGTTTTCCTGACCCCACCGCCGGCATTCCGTTTTTTTTCTTTCTCTATTCATTGTCAGGAAACTGGAATGGTGACAATACCCGCAGTATTTTCTTTCGCATTTAAAAAATACGGGACGTGGGTCCTTTCTGCGGGGCCTCCATATAACATTGTGTTTGGTTGACCCCCCCCCGTCGCTGGCTAAATCTTCATGGATGGTGGTATGCACTGATGGTCGTAATATATAGGTGGCACGTTCTCTGGGGTTTTGGCTTCTCCTTCTCTCTCTGCGTCTGCCACAGCTTCACTTACACATCGAGAGGAAGGGGGAAGATCATGGGATCATGTAACAAGAGGCTGCAGACCCAGCAGGAAGAACTGAGAGAAATCTGTTGTACCCGACCATGCTGGATTTAAGAGGAACTAGGAATGAGATAATCCTATGGGGAGTGCGAATACGCAATGGTGGAGGGTTCCAGTGCCTGGTTTGAGGTGTAGCTTGAGCCCCACTTGACCGTGGCAGTACTACAGATACCCGAGGGGGGGGGGGGGAACAAATACAGCCGCCACTTCTGAGGGCTGGAATCTGCTAAATATGTTTGGTTGGGTGCTGGTGTTTGGGTGCTGGTGGTGTTGTTGTTTGGGTGCTGGTGGTGGTGTTGTTATTGTTTGGGTGTTGTTGTTGTTTGGGTGTTGTTGTTGTTTGGGTGCTGGTGTTGTTTGGGTGCTGGTGTTGTTTGGGTGCTGGTGTTGTTGTTGTTTTGGTGCTGGTGTTGTTGTTGTTTGGGTGCTGGTGTTGTTGTTGTTGTTTGGGTGCTGGTGTTGTTGTTGTTGTTTGGGTGCTGGTGTTGTTGTTGTTGTTGTTTGGGTGCTGGTGTTGTTGTTGTTGTTGTTTGGGTGCTGGTGGTGGTGTTGTTGTTGCTGTTTGGGTGGTGGTGGTGTTGTTGTTGTTTGGGCGCTGGTGTTGTTGTTTGGGTGCTGTGCTGGTGGTGTTGTTGTTGTTTGGGTGCTGGTGTTGTTGTTGTTGTTTGGGTGCTGGTGTTGTTGTTGTTGTTTGGTGGTGTTGTTTTGGTGGTGGTGTTGTTTGGGTGCTGGTGTTGTGGTGCTGTTGGTGTTTGGGTGGTGGTGTTGTTGTTGTTGTTGTTTGGTGGTGGTGGTGTTGTTGTTTGGGTGGTGGTGTTGTTTTGGTGGTGGTGTTGTTTTGGTGGTGGTGTTGTTTGGGTGGTGGTGGTGTTGTTTGGGTGGTGGTGGTGTTGTTTGGGTGGTGGTGCTGTTGGTGTTTGGGTGGTGGTGTTGTGGTGCTGTTGGTGTTTGGGTGGTGGTGTTGTTGTTGTTTGTTTGGGTGGTGGTGGTGTTGTTGTTGGTTTTGGTGTGTGTGTGTTGGGGGAGGGGAGTTTAGATACGCTTTAATGTAGACGGCGCAAGTTAAAGACGTCTTGTTCTCCGGCCTTCACCGGAGCGAGTTCAGCAAATTTTGCTGGAGTATTCACGTCCTTCCATAGTGTTTGTTAAGGAAACCTCTTCCCTTGGTAGCGTCTTCTTCCATCCCTGCAGCCCCCGTGGTCAGATCACGGTCCTGTTCTGGTAGTTTGCCCCTTTTTGTTCTCGACAAACCTCAACACTCTCCGTGGGTCACGAATGACACTCTCTCCTATCCATCACGGAGGTCCAGGCAGATATTTTTAAAGCATCTGTGGAATATTTCCGCATTAATGCAGACTCCGTGTCGTCCCCCCGTAACTCTCTGGGAGGCCTATAAGGCGGTTCTACGCGCCACATTATACAGCTGGCTTCAAGACGTAATGTGGGAACGATGTCTAAAACGAAAAGACCTAGAGCAGGGGTGTCAAACTGGCGGCCCTCCAGCTGTTCCGAAACTACAAGTCCCATCATGCCTCTGCCTGTGAGAGTCATGCTTGTAACTGTTAGCCTTATGCGGTATGCTAAGGGGAATTGACCAACTCAGACGCTTGCCAATAGGCTTAGTACCTTTACTCCTAAATTCACCCCTATCACTTTGCATACCCAACAGTGGTGGTGCGTCTATAAGGGACGCACGGGCGCCGCCCCCTCTCTCCTGCTACCCCTCTATCGCCATAGATGGATTCATGCATGGTATGTGTAACGGTCAGGGATTAACGCCGTTACGATATTCCATTCCACCAACCCAAGACAGCTTCCGACACTCCCAACAATCCAGCAGACACGATCCATTGGATTTTCCCCAGAATAACGAGACACAGCTCTGTTCTCTGGTTCCAAACAGACAGGATACTTTAATGGTAAACTCAGGCTTGTTATATACAGTTAGAGGCCCCAAGAAACAATGGCTTAACTCCACCCACAGCATGGCACAATGGATGCTCAATACACATTCCTTTAGATAATGTCATTCAGATAATCTACATGAACTAATTACTAGTCATTTACCCAGACGTTCTGACTCCGCAATAAGCTATTCTCACCTGATACACAATACACATTCCTTTTGTAGACGTAATTGACATGCTAATCCACTACAGCTGAAAAGTCAGCCATCTGACCTTTCAGACTGCCAACACACATCTATCATTAATAGACTTTCACACAATGAAATATCTTAGGAGCCAGACTCAATTAACACCTCAACAGTCTGTGTCCCCACATGAATGAGTCACTCTGCTATTGACCTGTTGGGGGTCAGAATTATTCACCTGTAATATTTCAAGATATCCTGCAATACATGAATTATCATTACTGTCCCATCTCATGTAATCCGAGATATCATTTCTCAGTCATCCGATGCCCCTATTGGACATAGGATGACCCTAGACCCAAGAGTCATTGGTGAAGCTGGCACAGGAGTACCCCACATCCTTCAAAAAACTCTGGGTATCACGGGCCATTCCGTTACAGTATGAATCTATGGTGGAGTATTTTTTTCAAAGCCGTAGGCTCTAATAGGCATCCAAAAAAGGTGAACAGCGGGCGCCATGCTGAGCGCTCACAGTTCACTCAGCGTTGTGTTAGGAAAGCGAATATTCATTCGCTTTCCTAACACTGAACTGCCTCAGCCAATCCAGTGCTCGGGTCTGTTTTGTTGGGTCTGTTACCTGTTGCCTTATTGGCTGAAACGACAGGCGCTGTGATTGGATGCCTATCAGGTGTCCAATCATAGCAGAGGATGGGAAGAGAGGACTGGAAAAGACATCGAGAAGCGTGGAGGACATGGTCGCCGTGACCCGCTGAGACGGGTAAGTGCCGGGTGGGCGGGGGATGCACAGTGGCTGCGTTTGATGGGCACAGTCGTGGCAATGTGTGTTGGTGTTTTTTTTTTTTTTTTTCAGTTTCCCAATTTTATTAAATGCGACGCCTGATTTATTGATCGGTGTGACATTTCCCGGGAAGTTCTGATCATGTCTAAGTCGTAAATCCCATATGCCGATCGGTGGCTGTCTATTGATTTTTTTTTTTTTTTTTTTGTTATCACTTCTGAAAATTAAAATTTTTGGCTTTTCCTGTGTCCCCACCTGGGGAGATTCCCATCACTTCCTGTGCTGACGGAGGAATAAAAACCTCAAACCCCTCCCCCCGCTTCTGCAGCCAAGCGTTCTCCGCGGGTCTAAACTATTACAAACTCTCTGTGTGGTAAACCGATGGCTGTTGCAGGGGATGGCTGGGATTTGAGCTTCTGCGCAGACGACTTGTGAAAGAGGCACCTGAGTGTTTTGTATTCTGATTGGGGAAATGAAATGGAAAGGGAATCTCCTCCCTAAAGAGATACAAATGTGCAACTAAATGTTTGTTGGCTGCAATTCCGTGTTTCAAGTTGCAACATTTTTGTCAGTTCTAGAAAGATGCAGATTGATGCAGACCAGGCACGCTTTTCATACCTGAAACACGAGACAGTCAGAGCTGGGTCGTGTTTTTCTTCTTCATCTCTCAATCAGACACCCAGTGCGGTCAGCCTAACCTGTTCTTTCAGCTGGTGTGTGTAGAGGGTGATGAGAGTTTAGTATAAAGAAAATCCGTAGGCCATTTGTTGACTAGTAAATGGTGTTGTTTTGTTTTTCTCCCCCAGACTCCGCACTGACCCCCTGGTTATCCTTTTGCGATTTCACCGTGCGTAGGAGGAAGCCGCACTCTCCGGACGAGAAGTGGCGGGGTCCCCGGCCTCCACCGCCCAGCCATGTCCCTGGAGCAGAGAACCGTCCTACTGGAGGAAGACGAGGAGGAGGAAGAAGAAACCTCCAACAGCCCCGGAACCTGGGACGACGATGAGGAGGACGACGACGGCGAGCCGAAAATCTGCCGCGCCTGCGGGGACAAGGCCACCGGCTATCACTTCAACGCCATGACCTGCGAGGGCTGCAAAGGCTTCTTCAGGTGGGTCCTCTGAATATAACATCCCATACCCACATTTAAAAAATAAATAAATTATATATATATATATATACCCTAAAATGGAACTTCTGCTTTTCAGTATCCTTTTGCGCCTGCAGTGCCCCCCTAATGGCAGAAATACATATTTCTCTTGTTTTGAAAACTGCATTGAGAAGTACAGTGTTACTTGAACTGTGTTCCAGGATTTGCTTGGCTTCAGCTGAGAGAACTGAGAATAATTTAAGACTTTACAGTATGCCATGTCCGGCCCCTCCTCTGCCCCCCCTGCTGTCTTCTATAGTTACAC
The DNA here is from genome assembly GCF_905171775.1 of Rana temporaria. NCBI lineage: Eukaryota > Metazoa > Chordata > Amphibia > Anura > Ranidae > Rana > Rana temporaria. The sequence goes on along the minus strand of NC_053490.1, from coordinate 537,135,239 downwards.
CCTAAAATGGAACTTCTGCTTTTCAGTATCCTTTTGCTCCTGCAGTGCCTCCCTAATGGCAGAAATACATATTTCTCTTGTTTTGAAAACTGCATTGAGAAGTACAGTGTTACTTGAACTGTATTCCAGGATTTGCTTGGCTTCAGCTGAGAGAACAGAGAATAATTTAAGACTTTACAGTAGGCCATGTCCGGCCCCTCCTCTGCCCCCCTCCCCCGCTGTCTTCTGGGAGACGCACAGGTCCCAGAAGACAGCAGGGACCAGTCAGATAACCCAGCGCGACTCTCGCATTGCACAGTAGGGAACCAGCGGCTTCTCTTCCTGATTCCCTTAACGAAGATGGCGGCGGCAGCATCAGATATATCGGCCTCGGTGCCGACATCGCGGGCGCCGTAGACAGATAAGTGTCCGTTTTTTTAAAAAAACATTTCGGCGGAACTCCACTTTTAATTAAAAAAAAGATAAAATTGTGGGTCACACAAACACAATTTATTACCCAATTTTTTGGGGTAAAATTATAAAAGATGAGGTTGTGCCGAGTAATTAGATACCAAACACGTCAGACCCTAAAACTGCATGCACATTAATAGGAATCATTTAAAGGTCATAACAATAAACAAATTTGTTGGATAAATGTGCCCTCTTACCTGTCAGTTAAGGCCTGAGAAGACAGAAACGATCATCTACTGTAACCCAACAATCGCCCAACTGTAGGAGGTACAAGAGAGCAAACAACCAAACTAAACTGGAGCCTTTCCCCTGCAGTGCCCCCTAGTGGATGAAATGCATATTTCCCTTTTGTTTGAGAACTGCATTGAGAAGTACAGTGTTACTTGAACTGTATTCCAGGATTCGCTTGGCTTGCTTCAGCTGAGAGAACTGAGAATAATTGAAAGCGGAGGTTCCGGCAATTTTTTTATTTTTTTTTAAAAAGCCAGCAGCTACAAATACTGCAGCTGCTGACTTTTAAATTATGGACACTTACCTGTCCAGTGCGCCCGCGATGTCGGCAGCCGAGGACGAGCAATTGGTGAGGGAGTCGGGAAGTGAAGCGTGGCGTCTTCACTGCCCGGTTCCCTACTGCGCATGCGCGAGTAGCGCAGCGCTCGGTCACTGGTCCCTGCTCTCTCCTGGGAACAGTGTGTTTCCCAGAAGACATCGGGGGGGAGGTGTGGGCGTGACTGCCGCAGTGGTGTATTCCTGGTAGTGGGTGCAAATGCCTGTATTACACAGGTATCTGCACCCCCTCCCCCCTGAAAGGTGCCAAATGTGACACCTGAGGGGGGGGGGAGAGGGTTCCGAAAAGCGCAAGTTACATTTTTGGGTGGAATTCCACTTTAGAGCGGAGTTCCATCCAAAAATGTACTTCCGCTTTTTGGATTCCTACCCCCCTCCGGTGTCACATTTGACACGTTTCAGGGTGGAGGGGGTAGCAGATACCTGTGTAATACAGGCATTTGCTCCCACTTCTGGGCATAGATGGTTGCAGTATCCGCAGGTATCTATGCCATGTCTGGCCCCTCCTCCGTGCATCTATCTCTTGTTTGAGAAGTACAGTGTTACTTGAACTGTATTCCAGGATTTGCTTGGCTTCAGCTGAGGGAACTGAGAATAATTTAAGACTTTACAGTCTCCAAAATCTTTCAGTAAGGTCTTCATGGTACAGTGGGGGGGAAAAAATGATTTGATCCTCTGCAGATTTTGTAACTTTGCCCACTTACATAGAAATGAAGGGTCTATAATTTTTTATCATAGGTGTATTTTATGTGATAGAGACAGAATATCAACCAAAAATCCAGAAAAATCACACGATACAAATGTACAAACTTTATTTGAAGTGTACAAAATGCCATGTGATTACTGTGCCATGCGATTATGTACAGTGCACTGCGATAAAACGCAGCATGTCTGCATTTTTTTGTAACACGCTGCAGCGGTACCATTGGGTGTTAATGGCACCCCACCCCCTGGCATCTGCAAACATGTGCCAAACTGCCTGGTGCTGCAGCACACCTCCCAACTATTTTGAGATGGGAATGAGCGACGCCTATCGGCTAGAGCTGCACCAATAATTGTGAAGAATCAAAATCACAATTCGCTTTCCTAACACTGAACCGCTTTTCCGCCAATCAGGTGCTCGGGTCTGTTACCTGTCACCTGAAGGCGCTGTGATAGGCGTCCAATCATAGCAGAGGACAGGAAGGGAGGACAGCGCCGCTGTGACCCACTGCCCCACTGAGACAGGGTAAGTGCCGAGCGGGCGGGGGATGCACGGTGGCTGCGTCTGGTTGGCACAGTGGCTGCGTTTTTATTGGCACAGTGGCTGCGTCTGGTTGGCACAGTGGCTGCGTCTTTATGGGCACAGTGGCTGCGTCTTTATGGGCACAGTGGCTGCGTCTTTATGGGCACAGTGGCTGCGTCTTTATGGGCACAGTGGCTGCGTCTTTATGGGCACAGTGGCTGCGTCTGGTTGGCACAGTGGCTGCGTCTGGTTGGCACAGTGGCTGCGTCTGGTTGGCACAGTGGCTGCGTCTGGTTGGCACAGTGGCTGCGTCTGGTTGGCACAGTGGCTGCGTTGTTTTGATGGGCACAGTGGCTGCGTTGTTTTTATGGGCACAGTGGCTGCGTTGTTTTTATGGGCACAGTGGCTGTGTTGTTTTTATGGGCACAGTGGCTGTGTTGTTTTTATGGGCACAGTGGCTGCGTTTGTTTTTATGGGCACAGTGGCTGTGTTGTTTTTATGGGCACAGTGGCTGCGTTGTTTTTATGGGCACAGTGGCTGCGTTGTTTTTATGGGCACAGTGGCTGCGTTGTTTTTATGGGCACAGTGGCTGCGTTTGTTTTTATGGGCACAGTGGCTGCGTTTGTTTTTATGGGCACAGTGGCTGCGTTTGTTTTTATGGGCACAGTGGCTGCGTTTGTTTTTATGGGCACAGTGGCTGCGTTTGTTTTTATGGGCACAGTGGCTGCTTTTCTTTTATGGGCACAGTGGCTGCTTTTCTTTTATGGGCACAGTGGCTGCTTTTCTTTTATGGGCACAGTGGCTGCTTTTCTTTTATGGGCACAGTGGCTGCTTTTCTTTTATGGGCACAGTGGCTGCGTGTGATGGGCACAGTGGCTGTGTGTGTGTGTTTTTTTTTTTTTTTGCGCCCCCCCCCCCCAAAAAAATTTGCGCACCAGCCGGACACTGCTCTGCAGAGTGTGCTTCCTAATGCTAGACAAAGCACCCTTTTGATTTTTGAACATTGCATTCCTTTTCTCGGATCTCTAATTGGATATAATATCCTTGTGTTCTTCTATAGAGGGAATGTCGGTGTTCAGACTCCTCCAGCCCCTCCATACTTTGCTGTCATGGTGATCACCCTCCGTATCTGGGAATCTTGCTCTGCGGGGAGTGTGTGGGTGGGGGTTGGTCCAGCTGGAACAGGTACTCAGAGGTGTCGGGAACAATGACAGCTTCCAGGATGTGACCGCTCAGGCGGAGGATTGTGGTGGTTATAATAAGAAAATGTTCGTTTAGGTCAAATGTAGGTCAGGAACGAGATCTGAATCTTCAACTTCGTTCTCAACTGGGTGGACACGTTTAAGAAACCCCCTGATTACTGACATACGTATATATACTCACCGGCCACTTTATTAGGTACATCTTGCTTGGACCCCCTTTATTAGGTCCCCCTTGCTAGTAGTGGGTTTGGACGCCCTTTATTGGGTCCCCCTTGCTAGTAGCGGGTTTGGACGCCCTTTATTGGGTCCCCCTTGCTAGTAGCGGGTTTGGACGCCCTTTATTGGGTCCCCCTTGCTAGTAGCGGGTTTGGACGCCCTTTATTGGGTCCCCCTTGCTAGCAGCGGGTTTGGACGCCCTTTATAGGGTCCCCCTTGCTAGCAGCGGGTTTGGACGCCCTTTATAGGGTCCCCCTTGCTAGCAGCAGGTTTGGACGCCCTTTATTAGGTCACCCTTGCTAGCAGCGGGTTGGACGCCCTTTATAGGGTCCCCCTTGCTAGCAGCGGGTTGGACGCCCTTTATAGGGTCCCCCTTGCTAGCAGCGGGTTGGACGCCCTTTATAGGGTCCCCCTTGCTAGCAGCGGGTTTGGACGCCCTTTATAGGGTCCCCCTTGCTAGCAGCGGGTTTGGACGCCCTTTATAGGGTCCCCCTTGCTAGCAGCGGGTTTGGACGCCCTTTATAGGGTCCCCCTTGCTAGCAGCGGGTTTGGACGCCCTTTATTGGGTCCCCCTTGCTAGCAGCGGGTTTGGACGCCCTTTATTGGGTCCCCCTTGCTAGCAGCGGGTTTGGACGCCCTTTATTGGGTCCCCCTTGCTAGCAGCGGGTTTGGACGCCCTTTATTGGGTCCCCCTTGCTAGTAGCGGGTTTGGACGCCCTTTATTGGGTCCCCCTTGCTAGCAGCGGGTTGGACGCCCTTTATAGGGTCCCCCTTGCTAGCAGCGGGTTGGACGCCCTTTATAGGGTCCCCCTTGCTAGCAGCGGGTTGGACGCCCTTTATAGGGTCCCCCTTGCTAGCAGCGGGTTGGACGCCCTTTATTGGCCCCCCCCTTGCTAGCAGCGGGTTGGACGCCCTTTATTGGGCCCCCCCTTGCTAGCAGCGGGTTGGACGCCCTTTATTGGGCCCCCCCTTGCTAGCAGCGGGTTGGACGCCCTTTATTGAGCCCCCCCTTGCTAGTAGCGGGTTGGACGCCCTTTATTGGGCCCCCCCTTGCTAGTAGCGGGTTGGACGCCCTTTATTGGGCCCCCCCTTGCTAGTAGCGGGTTGGACGCCCTTTATTGGGCCCCCCCTTGCTAGTAGCGGTTTGGACGCCCTTTATTGGGTCCCCCCTTGCTAGTCCCGGGTTGGACCCCCTTTGGCCTTCATTCTTGGTGGCATGGATACAACAAGGTGTTGGAAACGTTCCTCAGAGATTTCGCTCCGTAGTAACATAACATCACACAGTTGCTGCAGATTTATCGGCTGCACATCCACAATGCGAATCTCCCATTCCACCACATCACAAAGGTCCTCTATTGGATGAGATGTGGTGAGTGGGGAGGCCATTGGAGGACAGTGACCTCATTGTCCAGTGGTGAGAGGATTGGAGCTTTGTGACCTGGTGCATTATCCTGCTGGAAGGAGCCATCAGAAGATGGGGACACTGTAGTCATAAAGGGATGGACATGGTCACCAACAATTCTCAAGTAGGCCGTGGTGACCATGCTTAAATGGTAGTTAGGGGCCCAAAGTGTGCCAAATTCTGACCCCACCATCTGAATGTCGCAGCTGAAATCCAGACTCCTCAGACCAGGTAATGTTTTTCCAATTTTGGTGATCCTGTGCCAATTGCAAAAGATTGGATTGGATCTCTGAGCTGGGTTTGGAAGATTGGAGCTCTGGGCTGGGGTTGGAAGATTGGTGCTCTGGGCTGGGGTTGGAAGATTGGTGCTCTGGGTTTGGACGCCCTTTATTGGGTCCCCCTTGCTAGTAGCGGGTTTGGACGCCCTTTATTGGGTCCCCCTTGCTAGCAGCGGGTTTGGACGCCCTTTATAGGGTCCCCCTTGCTAGCAGCGGGTTTGGACGCCCTTTATTAGGTCCCCCTTGCTAGCAGCGGGTTGGACGCCCTTTATAGGGTCCCCCTTGCTAGCAGCGGGTTGGACGCCCTTTATAGGGTCCCCCTTGCTAGCAGCGGGTTGGACGCCCTTTATAGGGTCCCCCTTGCTAGCAGCGGGTTGGACGCCCTTTATAGGGTCCCCCTTGCTAGCAGCGGGTTGGACGCCCTTTATAGGGTCCCCCTTGCTAGCAGCGGGTTGGACGCCCTTTATAGGGTCCCCCTTGCTAGCAGCGGGTTGGACGCCCTTTATAGGGTCCCCCTTGCTAGCAGCGGGTTTGGACGCCCTTTATTGGGTCCCCCTTGCTAGTAGCGGGTTTGGACGCCCTTTATAGGGTCCCCCCTTGCTAGCAGCGGGTTTGGACGCCCTTTATTAGGTCACCCTTGCTAGCAGCGGGTTGGACGCCCTTTATAGGGTCCCCCTTGCTAGCAGCGGGTTGGACGCCCTTTATAGGGTCCCCCTTGCTAGCAGCGGGTTGGACGCCCTTTATTGGGCCCCCCCTTGCTAGCAGCGGGTTGGACGCCCTTTATTGGGCCCCCCCTTGCTAGCAGCGGGTTGGACGCCCTTTATTGGGCCCCCCCTTGCTAGCAGCGGGTTGGACGCCCTTTATTGGGCCCCCCCTTGCTAGCAGCGGGTTGGACGCCCTTTATTGGGCACCCCCTTGCTAGCAGCGGGTTGGACGCCCTTTATTGGGCCCCCCCTTGCTAGCAGCGGGTTGGACGCCCTTTATTGGGCCCCCCCTTGCTAGCAGCGGGTTGGACGCCCTTTATTGGGCCCCCCCTTGCTAGCAGCGGGTTGGACGCCCTTTATTGGGCCCCCCCTTGCTAGCAGCGGGTTGGACGCCCTTTATTGGGTCCCCCCTTGCTAGTCCCGGGTTGGACCCCCTTTAGCCTTCATTCTTGGTGGCATGGATACAACAAGGTGTTGGAAACGTTCCTCAGAGATTTCGCTCCGTAGTAACATAGCATCACACAGTTGCTGCAGATTTATCGGCTGCACATCCACAATGCGAATCTCCCATTCCACCACATCACAAAGGTCCTCTATTGGATGAGATGTGGTGAGTGGGGAGGCCATTGGAGGACAGTGACCTCATTGTCCAGTGGTGAGAGGATTGGAGCTTTGTGACCTGGTGCATTATCCTGCTGGAAGGAGCCATCAGAAGATGGGGACACTGTAGTCATAAAGGGATGGACATGGTCACCAACAATTCTCAAGTAGGCCGTGGTGACCATGCTTAAATGGTAGTTAGGGGCCCAAAGTGTGCCAAATTCTGACCCCACCATCTGAATGTCGCAGCTGAAATCCAGACTCCTCAGACCAGGTAATGTTTTTCCAATTTTGGTGATCCTGTGCCAATTGCAAAAGATTGGATTGGATCTCTGAGCTGGGTTTGGAAGATTGGAGCTCTGGGCTGGGGTTGGAAGATTGGAGCTCTGGGCTGGGGTTGGAAGATTGGTGCTCTGGGCTGGGGTTGGAAGATTGGTGCTCTGGGCTGGGGTTGGAAGATTGGAGCTCTGGGGTTGGAAGATTGGAGCTCTGGGGTTGGAAGATTGGAGCTCTGGGGTTGGAAGATTGGCGCTCTGGGGTCGGAAGATTGGCGCTCTGGGCTGGGGTCGTAAGATTGGCGCTCTGGGCTGGGGTCGTAAGATTGGCGCTCTGGGCTGGGGTCGTAAGATTGGCGCTCTGGGCTGGGGTCGTAAGATTGGTCGCTCTGGGCTGGGGTCGTAAGATTGGTCGCTCTGGGCTGGGGTCGTAAGATTGGTCGCTCTGGGCTGGGGTCGTAAGATTGGCGCTCTGGGCTGGGGTCGGACGATTGGCGCTCTGAGGTTTGATCCAAGTCTCAGAACTCCTGGAATATTTCTCTCTTTTTCTCTTTCTCTTAATTTTTGTTACTTTTTTTTACATTGTTACAGAATTGATAATAATCTTGTAACCGTGTTGGGGGAGGGAGATCGCTGTCGTTTCTTTGATGTTTCTAGAAGGTCCTCACTTTGCCATTTTTTGTATAATTACGACTCAATTGACCTTTAGAAATGTCAGTTTTGAGCGGCTGTCGATGTGAAGAGAGTCGGGTGGCCTTCTCAGAACCATTTGGCGAGCTCCTTGCCTCTTCTTCAAGGTATTGGCCTCTTCGGCTCTTGTCAGTCCTCCATTATATTCCCTGGTTACCTAATAAGGAGGCCGGTTGCTGGGTGACCAGGATGACTCCACTTCGACACAAATTCAATAGAACACTTCAATAAGGATGAAAAGCTCTCAAGCTTTTAATGAACGCGAGTGTACATTCCTGACTGAAGGTTCCTGGAAGAGCGGCGTATAGTCCGCATTAATTCTACACCGCCAAGAGCTTGCGTCTCGTTATCCCTGCCATTAATGGAAGGCTAATTATTCCAGGCAGTGAATGGGGGGGGAACACCTGGGGTGACTACCTTGTGGATTTTTTTCCTGTTGTCTGTGGCAACCCCCAATAGGGAGCCAGCACTCCATTGTGGCCTTAGAATTCTTCTCTTCCCATAGATCGGCCATCGGCAATACACCTGGAGACTTGGTGATTTCTCTTGATTTCTAGCACTCCCAGACTCATTTATTTTCCAGTCTTCTAAACTCTGCTAGAAATAATGGGCCAAAGCCCCAACCATGCCGGCCAAGGTATTTCCATCAATTTCTACAAGAGTAATCTTCTGGTTACCTGAAACTGGGATGTGATTGAAGCCGTATGGACTAGAGCGTGGGGGGTGTTGGCTGACCTTTAAATTTTTAAAGTGACAGCAAAATTGCCAACACTATCACTGTCATGAGATCCATGTTGGTAGCCCCCCTCCCTAACCAACCACCACCATTGAGTCTCGGGGGGTCCAAACAGTCTGGTTGAGATTAAACAGTCCAGCAGCCTTTACCATGGAGGAAACCTTGAAATACTTTTAGGTCTCGGGTAACCCCAATGTTGGTGGCCAGTGGGAGAAGGAGCCCCTGTCCATTGGTGGCCAGTGGGGGAAGGAGCCCCTGTCCATTGGTGGCCAGTGGGGGAAGGAGCCCCTGTCCATTGGTGGCCAGTGGGGGAAGGAGCCCCTGTCCATTGGTGGCCAGTGGGAGAAGGAGCCCCTGTCCATTGGTGGCCAGTGGGAGAAGGAGCCCCTGTCCATTGGTGGCCAGTGGGAGAAGGAGCCCCTGTCCATTGGTGGCCAGTGGGAGAAGGAGCCCCTGTCCATTGGTGGCCAGTGGGAGAAGGAGCCCCTGTCCATTGGTGGCCAGTGGGAGAAGGAGCCCCTGTCCATTGGTGGCCAGTGGGAGAAGGAGCCCCTGTCCATTGGTGGCCAGTGGGAGAAGGAGCCCCTGTCCATTGGTGGCCAGTGGGAGAAGGAGCCCCTGTCCATTGGTGGCCAGTGGGAGAAGGAGCCCCTGTCCACTGGTGGCCAGTGGGAGAAGGAGCCCCTGTCCCTTGGTGGCCAGTGGGAGAAGGAGCCCCTGTCCCTTGGTGGCCAGTGGGAGAAGGAGCCCCTGTCCATTGGTGGCCAGTGGGAGAAGGTGCCCCTGTCCATTGGTGGCCAGTGGGAGAAGGAGCCCCTGTCCATTGGTGGCCAGTGGGAGAAGGAGCCCCTGTCCATTGGTGGCCAGTGGGAGAAGGAGCCCCTGTCCATTGGTGGCCAGTGGGAGAAGGAGCCCCTGTCCATTGGTGGCCAGTGGGAGAAGGAGCCCCTGTCCATTGGTGGCCAGTGGGAGAAGGAGCCCCTGTCCATTGGTGGCCAGTGGGAGAAGGTGCCCCTGTCCATTGGTGGCCAGTGGGAGAAGGTGCCCCTGTCTATTGGTGGCCAGTGGGAGAAGGTGCCCCTGTCTATTGGTGGCCAGTGGGAGAAGGTGCCCCTGTCTATTGGTGGCCAGTGGGAGAAGGTGCCCCTGTCTATTGGTGGCCAGTGGGAGAGGGGCCCTGGGTTTCTGCTACAAAGTTACAATGTTGCAGTCTGATCTGCCAAGACTCTGCCTCTATGGGACCTTCTGGAATAAGCCACCCAGACCACCTGACCAGCAGACTCGGGCCATCAGGCGTCCTAAGCATGAGTCCTGGAGGATCACCGCCCCTTTCTTTGCTGTATATGTACACAAAGGCAGTACTACTATCTCTTTGCTGTGGCCTTTTGGGACTATTTATAAGTGCTGTCATACATTGTTGCCCTGCTGTCTATTTCTTTGTAAACGCCCGCACGTGTGATCCGCCTCCATGTTTTCTTGGTTCATCACACCCGCTCGCCCTCCTCCTCCTCTATGAATGTTCCTCGCCATTGTATCTGGTTTTATCCTTCAGTCAATTTAAAGCTGTAATATCCACAAAGAAAATTCTTTGAAAGCGTTTCCACATTCCGAAACCGAAAGAGCGCCGGATCAAAGCCAAGGCCAGGAAGCGGTTGCGAGACGCAATCCCAGGTGAAGGATGTGCGCTGTACAGGGGTTCAGGGTGTCCTTGTTTACTAAATGAATATTCACATCGCACAATGCCGCGGATCTGAGCGCCGCCTCCGCACACTGCCGATTTTTTTATAGAACTTGTATCCTTCACATGGAATACAAAATGTATAGAGAATTACAATGTATACAGTAAAGATGTATGCTCTACTTTATATACAGTGATGGGGGGGGGAACGTATTTGGCCCCCTGCAGATTTTGTACGTTTGCCCACTGACAAAGAAATGATCGGTCTATAATTTTTAATCGTCGGTTTATTTTAACCACTTGCCGACCAGCGCACGACCATATACGTTGGCACAATGGCTCGGCTGGGCATACAGGTATGTCCCCTTTTAAGACGCGGCATTGTGGGCGTTCGCCGCGGGTCCCGCGGTCTCGATGTCCGCCGGGAGTCCCGCGATCGTCTCACGTAACGGCATAACGTATAACATATCAGCCTAAACTGAGGAAAAAAACGTGTGTTTTTTTTGTGTGTGTGTGTATTTTTTATATCTTTTTGGGGATATTTATTATAGCAAAAAAAAAAAAAAAAAATATATATATATATATGTATGCATTTTTTTTTTTTTAAATTGTCACCCCCCCTCTCATTTTTTATTTTTTTTATTTAAATGTTTTTTGTTTATAGTGCAAAAAATAAAAACCACAGAGGTGATCAAATACCACCAAAATAAATCTCTATTTTGGGGGGGGGGAGGAGGACGTAAATTTTGTTTGAAAGCCACGTCGCGCAATTGTCAGTTAAAGCGACGCAGTGCCGAATCGCAAAAAAGTGCTCTGGTCTTTGGGCAGCCAAATGGTCCGGGGCTGAAGTGGTTAACAATAAGCGATAGAATAACAACAAAAATATTCAGAAAAAAGTTATAAATTGATTTTGCATTAAGACCCGGACCTTTAGGCAGCTAAAGGACCCGGACACTTTTTGCGATTCGGCACTGCGTCGCTTTAACTGACAATTGCGCGCTCGTGCGATGTGGCTCCCAAACAAAATTGGCGTCCTTTTTTCCCCACAAATAGAGCTTTCTTTTGGTGGTATTTGATCACCTCTGCGGTTTTTATTTTTTGCGCTACAAACAAAAATTGAGCGACAATTTTGAAAAAAAAATATTATTTTTTACTTTTTGCTATAATAAATATCCCCAAAAATATATAAAAAAAATTTTTTAGGCCGATACGTATTCTTCTACCTATTTTTGGTAAAAAAAAACGCAATAAGCGTTTATAGGTTGGTTTGCGCAAAATTTATAGCTTTTACAAAATAGGGGATAGTTTTATTGCATTTTTATTAATTTTTTATTTTTTTACTACTAATGGCGGCGATTTCCGTGACTGCGACATTATGGCGAACACTTCGGACAATTTTGACACATTTTTGGGACCATTGTCATTTTCACAGCAAAAAATGCATTTAAAATGCATTCTTTATTGTGAAAATGACAGTTGCAGTTTGGGAGTTAACCACATGGGGCGCTGTAGGAGTTTTGTGTTCCCTGAAGTGTGTTTACAACTGTAGGGGGATGTGGCTGTAGGTGTGACATCATCGATTGTGTCCCCCTATAAAAGGGATGACCCGATCGATACGCCGCCACAGTGAAGAACGAGGAAGCCGTGTTTACATACAGCTCTCCCCATTCTTCAGCTCCGGGGAGCGATCGCGGGACTCCAGCGGCGATCGGTTCCCGCGGTCCCGGAGCTTCGGACGGCGTCGCGGGAGCGTGCCCGCGACCCATGGCTGGGTACTAGTACAGGACGTACCTGTGCGTACATGTGCCCAGCCATGCCATTCTGCCGACGTATATGTGCAGGAGGCGGTCCTTAAGTGGTTAATGAGCGAAATAAGTATTTGATTTCCTATCAATCGGCACGATTTTTGGCTCTTCTATACAGGTAACGAGCTGAGATTCGGAGCACTCTCTCTCTCTTAAAGGGAGTGCTCCTAATCTCAGCTTGTCATCTGTATAAAAGACAGAAGCAATCAATCAATCCGGATTCCAATCTCTCCTCCATGGCCAAGACCAAAGATCGAAGGATGTCGGGGAGAAGATTGTAGACCTACACAAGGCTGGAATGGCCTACAAGTCCATCGCCGAGGGTCACCACAGTTGGGGCGATTATTGACAAATGGAGGAAACGCAAAATAAGTGTCACTCTCCCTCTGTCTGGGGCTCCTTTACAAGATCTCACCTCGTGGAGTTTCAATGATGAGAACGGTGAGGAATCCGCCCAGAACTACATGGGAGAATCTGGTCAATGATCTCAGCTGGGACCATCGTCACCAAGAAAACAATCGGTAACACACTACACCGGGAAGGACTGAAATCCTGCAGCCCCCCCCCAAGGTCCCCTGATCAGGAAATCACATGTACAGCCCGTCTGAAGTTCTAATGAACATCTGAATGATTCAGAGGAGAACCGGGGGAAAGTGTTGTGGTCAGAGGAGACCAAAATCGAGCTCTTTGACATCAACTCACCTCGCCGTGTTTGGAGGAGGAGGAATGCTGCCTATGACCCCAAGAACACCATCATACATGGAGAACACCACCCCTCACCGTCATACATGGAGAACACCGTCGTACATGGAGAACACCACCCCCACCGTCATACATGGAGGACACCATCCCCCCACCGTCATACATGGAGGACACCATCCCCCCACCGTCATACATGGAGAACACCATCCCCCCACCGTCATACATGGAGAACACCATCCCCCCCACCGTCATACATGGAGAACATCATCCCCCCACCGTCATACATGGAGAACACCATCCCCCCACCGTCATACATGGAGGGGGAAACGTAATGCTTTGGGGGTGTTTTTCTGCTAAGAAGACAATACTACTTCACCACATCAAAGGGACGATGGACGGGGCCATGTACCATCAAATCTTGGGTGAGAACCTCCTTCCCTCAGCCAGGGCATTGAAGATGGGTCATGAATGGGTCTTCCAGCACGACAATGACCCAAAACACACGGCCAAGGCAACAAAGGAGGGGCTCAAGAAGCACATTAAGGTCCTGGAGTGGCCTAGCCAGTGTCCAGACCTTGATCCCATAGAAAATAAGGTGGAGGGAGCTGAAGGTTCGAGTTGCCAAACGTCAGCCTGGAAACCTTAATGACTTGGAGAGGATCTACAAAGGAGGACAAAACCCCTCCTGAGATGTGTGCGAACCTGGAGGCCAACTCCAAGAAACGTCAGAGCTCTGTGATCGCCAACAAGGTTTTCTCCACCGACTACCAAGTCATGTTTTGTGAAGGGATTCAAATTTTATTTATTTCACTCCTTTTAAAATGCAAATCAATTTTATAACTTTTTGGAAATGTGTTTTTCTGGATATTTTTGTTGTTCTGTCTCCTTACTGGTAAAATAAACCGACCAATAAAATTATAGACTGATCGTTTCTTTGTCAGTGGGGCAAATGTACAAAATCGGCAGGGGTGTTAAAAACCAGTTTTGTTAAAAACTATATACAGCTATGTGGACAATCGGGTCATCTTCTCACGCACACTCCAAAGAATTTAAAATTTGACCAAAAAACATTTTAATTTAAAGGTAAACTCTGGTGTACGTCCAGTGAGCCACGAGTCCTTGTCCTAATAATTAAAATTATTTTCTTTTGCTTCCCCCCCCAGGCGTGCGATGAAGAAAAATGTGCGTCTCAGTTGTCCTTTCCAGAACTCCTGCGTCATTAACCAAAACAACCGACGTCACTGCCAGGCCTGCCGACTGAAGAAGTGCCTGGACATCGGGATGAGGAAGGAGTGTAAGTGTAGGAGAGCTGGAAAAACATAGGATTTGCCCCTCCCACAAATGTAGGATTTCCCCCAGTAGTTTGTGTCTCTGCCCCTTCCACATTGGTGGGATTTCCTGCAGTAGTTTGTGTCTCTGCCCCTCCCACAATGGGGAGATTTCCTGCAGTAGTTTGTGTCTCTGCCCCTCCCACAATGGTGAGATTTCCTGCAGTAGTTTGTGTCTCTGCCCCTTCCACATTGGTGGGATTTCCTGCAGTAGTTTGTGTCTCTGCCCCTCCCACAATGGGGAGATTTCCTGCAGTAGTTTGTGTCTCTGCCCCTCCCACAATGATGAGATTTCCTGCAGTAGTTTGTGTCTCTGCCCCTCCCACAATGGTGCGATTTCCTGCAGTAGTTTGTGTCTCTGCCCCTCCCACAATGATGAGATTTCCTGCAGTAGTTTGTGTCTCTGCCCCTCCCACAATGGTGAGATTTCCTGCAGTAGTTTGTGTCTCTGCCCCTCCCACAATGGTGAGATTTCCCTGCAGTAGTTTGTGTCTCTGCCCCTCCCACAATGGTGAGATTCCCTGCAGTAGTTTGTGTCTCTGCCCCTCCCACAATGGTGAGATTTCCTGCAGTAGTTTGTGTCTCTGCCCCTCCCACAATGGTGACATTTCCTGCAGTAGTTTGTGTCTCTGCCCCTCCCACAATGGTGACATTTCCTGCAGTAGTTTGTGTCTCTGCCCCTCCCACATTAGAGAGATTTCCCTGAAATAGTTTGTCTTTGACCCTCCCACAATGGGGAGATATCCCCACAGTAGTTTGTGTCTCTGCCCCTCCCACAATGGGGAGATTTCCACCAGTAGCATTCTCATCCCCTCCAATAATTTACATACTATTGGTGTTAGGCTGACAGCCCGACCAGATATACATATCTCAGACATTTTTTTTTTAATATAGGTACCACATTGGCTGGTACTTTTCCAGTCACTAAGCTGTTCTTAAAAATTAGGAAGATTGGTCTGGCTATATCTTGGCTAAGTTCTTTGAGGACTCTTGGGTGCAAGTCATCTTGTCCTGGTGATTTATAAAAAAAAAATGTAAACTCCTTCTTTTCTTTTTTTTTTCTTATTCACCTCCAATAATTTACATACTATTCATGTTAGGTTGACAGGTTTGTGATTACCAGCTATACATATCTCTGCCCTTTTTTAAATATTGACACCACATCGGCTTTTCTCCAATCAGCTGGTACTTTTTCCAGTCACTAAGCAGTTCTTAAAAATTAGGAACAATGGTTTGGCTATAGCTTGGCTAAGTTCTTTGAGGACTCTTGGGTGCTGGTCCTGGTGTATTATTTGTTGCGCTTTTTTCAAGTCCTTTTCTATTTTTATTACATTTTTTGTTTTTACTCCTTTCTTTTTCTTTGTACAGTTGCCTTCTTCTCATCATTTGTAACCAACTTCCCCTGATCATCCTTCATGGGGCCCAATAGGTTCTGACCTCGTTTTCTTACTAATAGTCACTGGGCTGGATTCAGGTAGAATTGCGCATTTTTTACGGAGGCGCAGGGCAACGTTTTTGCCCTGCGCCCCCTGCAAATTTGCTGCGCTGCCCTTGATTCACGGAGCAGGAGCGCGTGCAATTTAAATGATCCCGTAGGGGGCGGGAATCATTTAAATTAGGCGCGTTCCCGCGCTGATCGTAGAGCGCATGCTCCGTCGGGAAACTTTCCCGAGGTGCATTGCGGCAAATGACGTCGCAATGACGTCATTTGCTTCAAAGTGAACGTGAATGGCATCCAGCGCCATTCACGATTCACTTACGCAAACTACGTGATTTTTCAAATTTCGCGACGCGGGAACGGCGGGTATACGTAACATTGTCTGCCCCTGCTAATAGCAGGGGCAGCCTTATGCAAAAACCGCCGTACGGAAACGACGTAAATTGCGTACGCAGGGCTCGCGCAACGTTGTGAATCGGCGTTAGTATGCAATTTGCATACTATACGCTGAGCACAACGGGAACGCCACCTAGCGGCCATCGCAAGAATGCAGCCTAAGATATGCGGGCATAAGAGCCTTATGCCGCGCATATCTTAGGCTGCAGTCGGCGTAACGAGGTTCCTGAATTGGGAGCACTCGTAACGCCGGGGCAAGTAAGCAATTGCGCTGTGTAACCTATGGTTACACAGGCGCAATTGCTTCTTGAATCCAGGCCACTCTCTTCCACTATGTGCCTCTTATGATTTATTCTATCTGCCCTGATGCTTACATTTTTTATTATTGCATTTCTTGTTGTTTATAATGCCGTTGATGACCCCCTTGGCATTATCGTTTTTGAAGGCCATTTTATTATCTCTTTTTTTTTATATGCCTTTTTATGCTACAGTTTAACCTTGGCTCTTCTATATTTTGTTGCCCATTGGAATTCACTGGCTAATGCCACAATTTTAACCCTTTCGCTGCCAAGTCCGTACAGCGCGGGGGGGGGGGGGGCTTCACACACAATCTAATGGCTGCAAACGCCGTAAATTGGGTGTCAAACTGAGAAGCAGACTACTGCTCGTCAGGTGGAAGCATTCGGGCAGCTGCTTGCACTCCCCCCAGTAATGAGGAGACCTCCCGCGCAGGGTATGACGCCACTTCCAGGTCACCCTGTCCCTTTCCCTGGTCAGCATAGCCGGATAGGGATGTATTGTAATGCAATGTATCTAGTAGAGCCCTGCAAGTCATATTAAAGAGTACCTGTCACCAAAAATCATCACAGCGACTCTGCTATGTGATGGAAAAACAAAAGTTAAAAAAAAGTTTTTTTTTTTTTTTATTGCAAACAAAGTTACACCCAAGCACATAAAATCTCCCCACCCCCAATCTAGCACAAGACCTCCTCCATAACACTAAACTGATGACCTATAGGAGGCTTTTAAAGCGCCACCTATAGAAAATTTAGGGTACTGAAGTTTGTCACTATTTCCATGGGCCCTCACAAATTTTAAGGTTCGGCATCTTTGGGTATCTATTTACTCGGTGCAACCTTGTCTTTTATCTTTTACCAAAAATGTAGATAGTTTTATTGCGTTTTTGTTCGCAGAAAATTCACTTTTAGTGTCTTCTTCTTTCTTTCTCCTTTCTTTCTTTCTTTCTTTCTTTCTTTCTTTCTTTCTTTCTTTCTTTCTTTCTTTCTTTTTTTTTTTTTTTTTCCTTCCTTTCTTTTTTTTTTTTTCTTTTTTTTTTTTTTTTTTTTTTTTTTTCTTTTTTTTTTTTTTTTTTTTTCTTTTTTCTTTTTTTTCTCTTTCTTTTTTTTCTCTTTCTTTTTTTTCTCTTTCTTTTTTTTCTCTTTCTTTCTTTCTTTTCTTCTTCTTTTTCTTTTTTTCTCTTTCTTTTTTTCTCTTTCTTTTTCTTTCTTTCTTTCTTTCTTTCTTTCTTTCTTTCTTTCTTTCTTTCTTTCTTTCTTTCTTTCTTTCTTCCTTTTCTTCTTCTTTTTCTTCTTTCAGCTAATATCGTGTTGCATAAAAAATGTAACCACCACTGTTTTATTCTCTAGGGTGTCTTTCAGAAAATGTATATAATGTTTGGGGGTTTTGTATAATCTGATGTGCAAAAAAAAAAGGAAAAACTGTTCTGGCAGCAAAAAAGGTTAATAATGTCCTTTTAAACCACTCCCATTTTTTTTCCCCTCAGTATTCAATGTTTCTAGAACTTGATCCCATTCAATATCTTGTAGTATGGCGCGCAGTTTTGGAAAGTTGGGGTGTGTGTTTCAGTTTAGTGTTCTTGCTCTTGCCCTCATGCTTCCTATGATTTTATGGTGAAAGTAATTACTCTGTGATCGCTGTTTCCTAAGTTATCCCTTATCTCCCCCCCCCCCCCATCTGCAATCGGATCTTTTTGCTGTTTTTAATTGGTAGATCTCAGATTCTGAGATCCGAGTCTCTGGAAGGTCGGATTTCTCACGCTTTTTCTCTTTTCGGCGGCAGTGATCATGTCGGACGAGGCGGTGAAGATGCGACGGGCGCTCATTAGGAAGAAGCAGAGGTTGGTGCAGTTTCAGAGCGTGTCCCCCAATCCCGGCCTGACGGGGGAGCAGCGATCGCTGGTGGAGCAGCTCGCCGAAGCCCAGAAGAAGACCTTCGATTCCAACTTCGCCCATTTCAACAATTTTCGGGTAGGTGAGGTCGTGTGATGGATATCAAAGGTAGAATGAGGGAGGAATGTTGACTTTTTTTTTCCTGTACCGGTTCCAAGGCCGTCATTCTTCTCCGGGTCTTGATCCTGATGGGTCCCCTTTTTTAAATGTTACAACATTTTATAAATAATGGGGTAGATTCAGGTAGCAATTGCGTCTGCGTAACCATAGTTACGCAGCGCAATTGCTTACTTGCGCCGGCGTTTCGAATGCTCCTGATTCAGGAACCTCGATACGCCGACTGCAGCCTAAGATATGCGCGGCATAAGGCTCTTACGCCAGTCATATCGTAGGCTGCATTCTTACGATGGCCGCTAGGTGGCGTTCCCGTTGTGCTCAGCGTAGAGTATGCAAATTGCATACTAACGCCGATTCACTACCCTACGCGAGCCCTGCGTACGCAGTTTACGTCGTTTCCGTTCGTCGGGTTTCACGTAAGGCTGCTCCTGCTATTAGCAGGGGCAGCCAATGCTACGTATACCCGTCGTTCCCGCGTCGCGATGTTTGAAAATTACGTTGTTTGCGTAAGTGAATCGTGAATGGCGCTGGACGCCATTTACGTTCACTTTGAAGCAAATGACGTCCTTGCGACGTCATTTGCCGCAATGCACGTCTGGAAAGTTTCCCGACGGAGCATGCGCACGGAACGCGCCTAATTTAAATGATCCACGCCCCCCTACGGGATAATTTAAATTACGCGCCCTTACGCCGGGGCATTTTTGAGGTGCGCCCACGCAAATTACGTGGCTACTGCTTCATGAATGAAGCGTAGCGCAGATAATTTGCGGGGGGGCAGGGCAAAAAAGGTACGCTGCGCCTCCGTAAGAAGTGCGCAGCGGTACCTCAATCTAGCCCAATGTGTAAACCAGGTTGTACCAGGCTCCTCCCCCCCCTAGGACTGAAATGGCTTGCTCTGCTTACAATGCGACCTTCCCACAGTGTGCGTTAGAAGCTGCAGCAAGTCCAGATAGAGCCCTGCCTGGTTGGACATCCAGCATCATCTAGCCCCTTCCTTCTCAGCCTCCCATAACTAATTATTATTTATTATTTTTTTATATCTTTTAGCCCGTCAGACGACACATGAACCTCACAGACTTCTCGCAGCACTCCTCCTCCTCCTCCTCCCCCCACGTCTTTACCATGTTACCTCATATCTCCGACCTCGTCACCTATGTGATCGAGGGAGTCATCAGCTTCGCCAAAATCGTCCCTCGCTTCAGGTACCGTTCTCTGTACAGCGCTGCGGTATATGTCTGAGCTATATAAATGTATAATAATAGTGAGTGACTGTGGGGGGAGGGGACATTAGAGTGTAAGCTCCTCTGGTACAGAGACTCATGTGATTGGCTCAGTGTTCTCTGTACAGCGCTGCGGTATATGTCAGAGCTATATAAATATATAATAATAATGGTGTGTGTGACTGTGGGGGAGGGGACATTTAAGGCCAGATTCTCAGTCAGCGGCGTAAATGTAGGCGGGCGTAGCATATCGTAGTTTACGCTACGCCGCCGCAACTTAGAGAGGCAAGTGCTGTATTCACAAAGCACTTGCGTCTAAAGTTACGGCGGCGTATCGTAAATCTGCCGGCGTAAGCGCGCCTAAATCAAATGAGGAACAGGGGGGCGTGTTTTATGTAAATTAATCATGACCCCGCGTAAATTACGCTTTTTTCGAACGGCGCATGCGCAGTATCACGTCGAATTTTCAAATTAAATTACGCCCGCTCAATGCCGAGTCGACGTGAACGTAACTTGCGTCCCAGCCCCGTTCACGGACGACTTGCGCAAACGACGTAAAACACGACGCTGTTCCGACGTCCATACCGAACATGACTTACCCGGGTACTGCTTTACGAGGGGTAACTTTACGCCGGCGTATGTCTTACGTAAACGACATATCTTGCTACGCTGGGCTCACGTACGTTCGTGAATCGGCGTGAACGTAACTTGCGTCCAGCCCCATTCACGGACGACTTACGCAAACGACGTAAAACACGACACTGTTCCAGCGTTTCCGACGTCCATACTGAACATGACTTACTCCTGCTTTACGAGGGGTAACTTTACGCCGGCGTATGTCTTGCGTAAACGACGTATCTTGCTACGCCGGGCGCACGCGTACGTTGGTGAATCGGCGTATCTAGGCCATTAGCATATTCTACGCGGAAATCTACGGAAGCGCCACCTAGCGGCCAGCGTAAATATTGCACCCTAAGAGACTTACGCCGCTCGTATCTTAGCCGAATTTATGCGTAACTGGTTCTATGAATCGGCCGGATAGATACGACGGCTCTCGTTCGGACTTACGCCGGCGTACGTGGCGCTACGCCGTCGTAAGTCCTTTGAGAATCTGGGCCTTAGAGTGTAAGCTCCTCTGATACAGAGACTGATGTGATTGGCTCAGTGTTCTCTGTACAGCACTACGGTATATGTCAGAGCTTTATAATATGTATAATAATAATATGTGACTGTGGGGGAGGGGACATTAGAGTGTAAGCTCCTCTGGTACAGAGACTGATGTGACTGGCTCAGTGTTCTCTGTACAGCGCTGCAGTATATGTCAGAGCTATATACATGTATAATGATAATAGCGTGGTATCTAAATATTCCACCTTCAGTTATTGTATCTGTAGAGACTTGGCCCAGCTATTGAAGTGTCATCTGATTGCTCCCCTACAGGGGGCGCTCCGTGGTCCTGCAGAGGGATGTCATGCTGTTGTCTCTCTCTCTCTCTCGCTCTCTCTCTTCCTAGGACTCTGTCGATCGAGGATCAGATCGCGCTCCTGAAGGGAAGCGCACTGGAGCTGGCCATAATCCGATTCAACACCCCCTTTAACCCAAAGACGTGTAGCTGGGAGTGCGGCAAGATCACGTACAACCTCCGGGACATGGCGCTGGGTGCGTGGGAATTTTATTTTATTTTTTTGTAACCCGTAAAATTAGAAACTTGTTCCTGTGGGGCCCCCGAGGGCCCAGCTCTGAGCACTGTTCAGAGATTCTGGAGTGCCCCGTTAAATCTCCATTGACTTTATTCCTCTTTCTCCCTCCCAGCCGGATTCCGCCAAATCTTCCTGGAGCCGCTGATCAGATTTCACTGTATGCTGAAGAAGCTCAACCTGAACATGGAGGAATACGCACTGATGCAGGCCATCTGTCTGTTCTCCTCCGGTACGGGCAGAGGCGGCGGGCGCGCCGCTTCCGCATTCTCATCTTTTATACTATGTTTGGGTCGTGCATTGTTCTGTTTTCACGTTTAGACTCCTCCCCCACCGGTCTCCATTACCGATCCTTCACAGCCATGTGACCTTCCTCTCCCACTGACCACCCCATACCCGCCATTTGTGCCCTCATTGGTGTATGCCCTTCCTCTACCACTTACTACTCCCATATCCACCATCTGTGCTTTCATTGGCATGTGCCCCTCACCTACCACTGGCCACTCCATATCCACCATCGCTGCCCCTCGCCTACCACTGGCCACCCCATATCCACCATCGCTGCCCCTCATCTACCACTGGCCACCCCATATCCACCATCACTGCCCTTCATCTACCACTGGCCAGCCCATATCCACCATCGCTGCCTCTCGCCTACCACTGGCCACCCCATATCCACCATCGCTGCCCCTCGCCTACCACTGGCCACCCCATATCCACCATCGCTGCCCCTCATCTACCACTGGCCACCCCATATCCACCATCGCTGCCCCTCGCCTACCACTGGCCACCCCATATCCACCATCACTGCCCTTCATCTACCACTGGCCAGCCCATATCCACCATCGCTGCCTCTCGCCTACCACTGGCCACCCCATATCCACCATCGCTGCCCCTCGCCTACCACTGACCACTCCATATCCACCATCACTGCCCCTCGCTTACCACTGACCACTCCATATCCACCATCGCTGCCCCTCGCCTACCACTGACCACTCCATATCCACCATCGCTGCCCCTCGCCTACCACTGACCACTCCATATCCACCATCGCTGCCCCTCGCCTACCAATGACCACTCCATATCCACCATCACTGCCTCTCATCTACCACTGGCCACCCCATATCCACCATCGCTGCCCCTCGCCTACCACTGACCACTCCATATCCACCATCGCTGCCCCTCGCCTACCACTGACCACTCCATATCCACCATCGCTGCCCCTCGCCTACCAATGACCACTCCATATCCACCATCACTGCCTCTCATCTACCACTGGCCACCCCATATCCACCATAGCTGCCTCTCATCTACCACTGGCCACCCCATATCCACCATCACTGCCCCTCATCTACCACTGGCCACCCCATATCCACCATCACTGCCCCTCATCTACCACTGGCCACCCCATATCCACCATCGCTGCCCCTCGCCTACCACTGGCCACCCCATATCCACCATCGCTGCCCCTCGCCTACCACTGGCCACCCCATATCCACCATCACTGCCCCTCATCTACCACTGGCCACCCCATATCCACCATAGCTGCCTCTCATCTACCACTGGCCACCCCATATCCACCATCACTGCCCCTCCTCTACCACTGGCCACCCCATATCCACCATCGCTGCCCCTCGCCTACCACTGGCCACCCCATATCCACCATCGCTGCCCCTCATCTACCACTGACCACCCCATATCCACCATCGCTGCCCCTCATCTACCACTGACCACCCCATATCCACCATCGCTGCCCCTCGCCTACCAATGACCACCCCATATCCACCATCGCTGCCCCTCGCCTACCACTGGCCACTCCATATCCACCATCGCTGCCTCTCATCTACCACTGACCCCTCCATATGCACCATCGCTGCCCCTCATCTACCACTGACCACTCCATATGCACCATCGCTGCCCCTCATCTACCACTGACCACTCCATATGCACCATCGCTGCCCCTCATCTACCACTGACCACTCCATATGCACCATCGCTGCCCCTCGCCTACCACTGGCCACCCCATATCCACCATCGCTGCCCCTCATCTACCACTGGCCACTCCATATCCACCATTGCTGCCTCTCATCTACCACTGACCACTCCATATGCACCATCACTGCCCCTCGCCTACCACTGGCCACCCCATATCCACCATCGCTGCCCCTCGCCTACCACTGGCCCTAGCTCAAAATTTCAAGTCTTGAGCCACTAGCCAGGCCTCAAGGGTTACTCGCCATCAGTTGCCCAACTCAATACCTACACTGCTCCGCCCCTAATTCTGCCGCTAATCACGCCCTCATAAATCATCTCATGAAATGACACTTAAATGTTTTATGCAGAATTAAGTTACGGAAATAAATATTAAAAACAACTTTATCAGTTCCCCTCAGCACAGCCTCACCTGTGCTCATCAATGCAGCCTCACTGCGCCCCACATTTCAGCCCCACTGCATTTCAGCCCATTGCAAACTCATTGTGCCCCCCCAATTGTGGAGTCCTTATGCCCCCCCCCCCGCCCAATTGCGGAGTCCTTGTGCCCCCCCATTGGCGGCCAGATCATGACAGGATAAAGAGGAGAGCCGCGGATCGCCTGGGAGTGGGGGGGGGGGCGCGAACACCGCGGTGGGCTGGGTTGATGGGGAGCCGTCAGAGATCACGGAGGAAGAGGAGAGCTGCGGATCACAGAGCGGTATTGCCCGCTGTTGGAACTTACATTGAAATTCCCTCCGCTCTGCTCGCTCACACAGCCCCGCCTCCTCCTGACCCCGCGCCTGTGATAGACAACACGTCCTAGCATTGGACCCGCATTCTGTCTATCACAGGCGCGGGGTAAGGAGGAGGCGGGGCTGTGTGAAATTTCAATGTAAGTTCCAACAGCGGGCAATACCGCTCTGCGATCCGCAGCTCTCCTCTTCCTCTGTGTGTGTGTGTGTGTGTATGTATGTGTGATATATAATCATCACTGCCCATTGCCTACCAATGACCACCCTATGTCCACCAACACTGCCCTTTTGCCTACCAATGAGCCCCCCCCCATAACTGCCCTATTGCCTATCACTGACCACCCCATCTACACCATCACTGGCGCTCCTCTACTACTGACCGCCCCATAGCCGCCACCACCACTGCCCCTTGCCTACCACTGGCCACCCCATATACACCATCACTACCGCTCTTCTCTTCTACCACAGACCACCCCCCCCCCCACTGCCAATGGACCCCCCCTTCCCCATATTCACCATAACGACCCTTTGCCTACCACTGACCACACCATATTCACCATTACTGCCCCTTGTCTACCACAGATATCAATACCACACCATATCCATCATTCGTGCCCTCAATGCCATGTACTCCTCCTCTTCAACTGACCACCACATGTCCACTATCTGGGCCCTCATTGGCATCTGCCCCTTCTCTACCTCTGGCCACCCCCTATCCACCATCAGTACCCTCACTGCCATGTGCCCTTTGCCTACCACTGATCACCCCTATATCCACCATCAATGCCAATGCGCCCCGTCTCCACAACTGACTACCTCATATCCGCCATCCATGCCCTTATGCCACATTCCCTCCTCTGCCATTGGCCATACAATATCCACATTCTGTGCCCTTTGTCTACCACAGACCACAACCTATCCATCACTTGTGCTTTCACTGCATTTTGCCCCCTCCTCTACCACTGACAACCCCATATTCATAATTCCTTCCCTCACTGCAATGTGCCCCTCTCATTTGCCACTGAGCAGCCCATATATATCATCTGTGTCCTCACTGCCATGTTCACTGTGATCTGAACCTGACCACACTCTGATAGATGTTTGGGTCAGAGGCGGCTCTAGGATTTGTGAGGCCTTAGGCAAAACTTGACATGGGGCCCCACTCACATCCATTATGGGAAAAAATAATTCAAGGACGAGAGCCTCTTCCCCACAACACTGGCCTGTGATTGTGGGGGTCTGCAGGCAGGGGGCATATCGGAATCTGGAAATGCCCCCTTTAACCACTTAAGCCCCAGACCAATATGCTGGCTAAAGACCAAAGGTGTTTTTACAGTTCGGGACTGCGTCGCTTTAACAGACAATTGCGCGGTCGTGCGACGTGGCTCCCAAACAAAATTGGCGTCCTTTTTTCCCCACAAATAGAGCTTTCTTTTGGTGGTATTTGATCACCTCGGCGGTTTTTATTTTTTGCGCTATAAACAAAAATAGAGCGACAATTTTGAAAAAAAATCAATATTTTTTACTTTTTGCTATAATAAATATCCCCCAAAAACATATATAATATTTTTTTTTTCCTTAGTTTAGGCCGATACGTATTCTTCTACCTATTTTTGGTAAAAAAAAATCGCAATAATCGTTTATCGGTTGGTTTGCGCAAAATTTCTAGCGTTTACAAAATAGGGGATAGTTTTATTGCATTTTTTTTTTTTTTTTTTACTACTAATGGCGGCGATCATCGATTTTTTTTCGTGACTGCGACATTATGGCGGACACTTCGGACAATTTTGACACATTTTTGGGACCATTGTCATTTTCACAGCAAAAAATGCATTTAATTTGCATTCTTTATTGTGAAAATGACAGTTGCAGTTTGGGAGTTAACCACAGGGGGCGCTGTAGGAGTTAGGGTTCACTGTGTGAGTGTTTACAACTGTAGGGGGGTGTGGCTGTAGGTGTGACGTCATCGATCGTGTCTTCCCTATAAAGGGAATGACGCGATCGATACGCCGCCACAGTGAAGCACGGGGAAGCCGTGTTAACACACGGCTCTCCCCGTTCTTCAGCTCCGGGGACCGATCGCCGCACTCGAGCGGCGATCGGGTCCGCGGGACCCGCGGTCCCGGGAGCGTGCCCGCGACCCACGGCTGGGTACAAGTACAGGACGTGTATATATACGTGCTTGTGCCCAGCCGTGCCATTTTGCCGACGTATATGTGCAGGAGGCGGTCCTTAAGTGGTTAACAAGGTGGCCCCCAGATCCTGCTCTTTAATACCTAAGGGGCAGGGGCCACCCGGTGATGTCACCTGCTGGACCCGCCCCCTTGTGACGTCATTGACTGAGGGCATGCTGGGTCATTGACGTCACAAGGGGCGGTGTCACCGATATTCACTGGTTGTTAGGGACGCTGGCGGCCCCAGTGTCATCTTAAGAGCATTATAGGCCCCCGGGCAATACAGTGCACTGGGGCCCTGTCTACACAATCATGCACAAGAATTTACTGACAAAAATCATAAAATTTACTGGCAGAACCACATTTTTTACTGCCACTGCAAAAAAAGTACCTAAAATTACAGTTTTCAGTGCCGGACAATGCAAATGTCAGTATTTAAACTATAAACATATAGCTAGTGCTATTAGCAATGTTTTTAAGTTAAACAAAAGTAAAAGGTTACTATAACCCAGCCAGCACAGAGTTTCCTCCTACATCAGAGTCTGCAGGATTGCCCCTTACAGTGAAAGGGAACTCTTATGTAAAGGGGAACGCTGCAGATCATGATCTAAGGGGGGAAATCTGATGTGGAGGGGGGCTCTGGTGACCAGAGACCACCTTATATCAGAGTCCACTGCTTTCTCTTTCCCACTTACATCAGGGTCCGCAGACTGAGTTCCCTCTTGCATTGTAAGGGGGAATCCTGCAGACTCTAATGTAAAGGGGAACTCTGATGTGGGGGGCACTCTGGTGACCAGAGACCAGAGTAAATACACTAAGGTAAGGGGGGTCACTAATATAGGAGGGGGAACCTTTATATCAGTGCCCCCTTACATTTTTGCATTCACTTCCCCCTTACATCAGCAACCCCCCCCCCACTCGTGGAGGACCGGATCTTCTCTGTGATTTCCGCAAACTGGGCATGGGCAGTTCTAACCCGTCACTCTCCAAAAAATTTTACTGGGGTTGCTGGGCAGCCGGTGGGGCCCCCCAGGCAAGCGGGGCCCCCGGGCAACTGCCCAGCGTGCCCAATGGAAAAGATGGCCCTGGGCGGCCCCCGCTCCTGAGTCAGGGCTCTTAACGCTGCCTGAGCACAGCAACGTTCAGGTCCCCTGTCCCTCAAAACTGGCGTAATGCATTGGGTAAGTTAGGCAGCCGCGAGGCCCCTGTGAGTGTGAGGCCTTAGACGACCACCTAATTAAAGAGCCGCCTCTGGTTTGGGTTAAGGGTTTATATTCCAAGGTTGGTTCAGTAATGGGTTGAATGGGGAGAGGAAAGGTTGTTGGGTAAGGGCGATGAGTATCACCCTTGCCCAACAACCTTTCTCTCCCCATTCAACCGATTTACTGAACCAACCTTGGAATAATAAACCCTTAACCCAAATTCTTGTCAGAGTTCCAAGGCTTGAAGCCTGACAAACCAACATCCAGCTCCAGATTTCCATTATGGAAATGTACCTCAAACACAGGCGCCCCCCTCCTTCTTCTCTTCCTTCTTTTTCCTCCATTCCCGTGTTTGAGCTCACCTTGACCTTCTACTGCTGAGAAGATCACACAGATCTCAGTTTGCCACTTGCTGTAAGGTTACCAATGAAGTGTCTCAGGTTGAGAATCTATCCTGCTGTCCGATCTCCGGTCTCCCCCAAACGTTCCAGCAGGGCTGGACTGGGACAAAAATTTGGCCCTGGACTTCATCCAGACTGGCCCACTTTGACAGGTCTCTCCCATGGCGGCCGGACAACTCCCGCACCCCCCCCCCCCCCCCCCCGGCCACCCAAGCCCCCTCTCCCCCTTCACTAGCCACTAGCCGTTTTACTTTATTAGAGTAGAGCGGCTGGTACTGGTACTCTTATAGGCAGTACCAGTGGGGAAGCTAGACATTATTTCACCCGGGGCAAATAATCAGTTCGGTGCCCCCCCTTATGGGACAAGATTAGGCAGAAGTGAGAAACTCCCAGGCCATGCTGTTGAGTCAGCTGTCTGTCCCCTCCCCCATGCTCCTCTGTTCCCCCCCAGGTGAGCGCTGCGGGGAGGGAGAGGAGGTGAGCGCTGCGGGAAGGGAGAGACAGAGGAGCGGAGGGGGGCGACGGTCTGCTCTCACTGACGCCGGCCCCTCATTGAGCCATCGCCCCACCGGGAAACTCCCTGTAATCCCAATGGCCCTGCATTCCAGTCTTTTTATCTTCCATCGTTGGCTAATGGCATTCCTCTGTTTTCTATGTGACGCGGGTCCTACAGCGGCCTTTCCAATTGTGTGTTGCAGATCGCCCCGGTGTCACCGACCGAGAAAACATTGATCGGATCCAGGAGCATTTAGCACTGACACTGATGTCGCACATAGAGGCTGAGCGGCAATCTCAGGAGTACAGGTAAGCATGTTCATGGAGATCCATATACACAAGTGTGTCCCCTCACCTCTTCCACCTATAAAGGGCTGTACAGGCAGTCCCCGAGTTACGAACGGGCTAGGGACTGTAGGGTTGTTCTTAACCACTTCCAGACCGCTGTACGACTATATACGGCCTAACTTTAAAGATACATATCTCGGTAACGGCAGCAGCTGCTGCCACAACCGAGGTATCGGTTCGCCCGTCCCCATAGCTCTGCTGGGCGGAAGTGATGTCAAAACGTCAGTCCCGCCCAGCCTCTTAAAGAAACTTTTTTTTTTTTTTTTTTTCATTTGAAAAAATGACATTTTCCAATTATTTTTTTTTTTTTTTTTTTTTGCATTTTAGACTAATTATGAGATCTGAGGTCTTTTTGACCCCAGATCTCATATTTAAGAGGACCTGTCATGCTTTTTTCTATTACAAGGGATGTTTACATTCCTTGTAATAGGAATAAAAGTGATCATTTTTTTTTTCCAGTGTAAAAAATAATAAAATAAATAAAAATAAATAAGAAAAAAAAATAAAAATTTTTTAAAGCGCCCCGTCCCGACGAGCTCGTGCGCAGAAGCGAACGCATACGTGAGTAGCGCCCGCATATGAAAACGGTGTTCAAACGACACAAGTGAGGTATCGCCGCGATCGTTAGAGCGAGAGCAATAATTCTAGCCCTAGGCCTACTCTGTAACTCAAAAAATGCAACCTATAGAATTTTTTAAACGTCGCCTATCGAGATTTTTAAGGGTAAAAGTTTGACGCCATGCCACGAGCGGGCACAATTTGTAAGCGTGACATGTTGGGTATCATTTTACTCGGCGTAACATTATCTTTCACAATATATAAAAAAATTGGGCCAAATTTATTGCTGTCTTATTTTTTAATTCAAAAAAGTGATTTTTTTCAAAAAAAAGTGCGCTTGTAGGACCGCTGCGCAAATATGGTGTGACAAAAAGTATTGCAATGATCGCCATTTTATTCTCTAGGGTATTAGAAAAAAATAAATATATAATGTTTGTGGGGTTTAAGTAATTTTCTAGCAAAAAAAAATGTTTTAGTCTTGTAAACACCAAATCTGAAAAACACCCAAAGTAGAGAAGTGGTTAAGTTGAATTTGTTCGTAAGTCGGAACAGTACTTTTTATTTTTTTATTTTTTCATGTTCTGTCGAAATGTGCCCGCCGTCAAAGTGGCCGCGCATGCGCAGAACGGCAGAGACGTCATGCCGCCTCCCGTTCGTAAGTAGGAGTCGTCGGATATTCGTAACTCGGGGACTGCCTGCATAGTAGATGTGCTTTTCCTAAACTAGTGCCCACCGCTTATTTCATCCAGAGTCCTGTGCTAATCTCACCCGTTCTGGCCAAAGTTTATATTTTCCGTTTTTTGTATGGAAAGGGCAAGGGGGTGACTTTCTGGCCCTGGAGGCCCAATTGTTTCTGCTTGTCCTTGTACCCCTAACCAGCTCCTATCCCAGCTCCCAAGTGCACCGAGCAGCATAAAATAACAGGAGTAAGGAGGGATGTGAACAACTGCAGGATTCTCTTTTTCTTTTCTTTTTTTTTTAGCACATACAGGATCTATAAGTCAGCATATGTTATCATGACACTCCTCTTCTTCTGGAATTGTTACTGTAACGCAACGTCCCGCACTCCGCTTGAGTGCTTTTGTCATATACCACTTCCTCCCAGCCTGAATATAGGTATCAGATATTCCAGCCGCTCCCAAGCACAAAACAAGACAATA
Source organism: Rana temporaria (assembly GCF_905171775.1). NCBI lineage: Eukaryota > Metazoa > Chordata > Amphibia > Anura > Ranidae > Rana > Rana temporaria. The sequence goes on along the minus strand of NC_053490.1, from coordinate 537,105,260 downwards.
CTTGTTTAGTTGCTGAACATGGACTGTTAATTAGAACCAAAATACAAGTCTTATATACAGTTGAGGAGGAGGTTCCCCCCTCCTGCTCATATTACTCTAACAATACACCTGTAACCAGAAACATAAATTAACATGAGCTAATTAACTAATCCCTTAAAGCAGCCAATGTGACTCCGTGCCCTCCTGGGCATTGTTATGATTAACCCCTTAACGCCCGCCGCACGACTATTTACGTCCACAGAATGGCACGTACAGGCAGAAGGACGTATATATACGTCCTTGCCTTCTAGCGGTTGGGGGGTCCGATCGGGACCCCCTCCGCTGCGTGCGGCGGGCGGATTCCCTCGGGGAGCGATCTGGGACGACGGCGCGGCTATTCGTTTATAGCCGCTCCGTCGCGATCGCTCCCCGGAGCTGAAGAACGGGGAGAGCCGTATGTAAACACAGCTTCCCCGTGCTTCACTGTGGCGGCGCATCGATCGAGTGATCCCTTTTATAAGGGAGACTCGATCGATGACGTCAGTCCTACAGCCACACCCCCCTACAGTTGTAAACACACACTAGGTGAACACTAACTCCTACAGCGCCCCCTGTGTTTAACTCCCAAACTGCAACTGTCATTTTCACAATAAACAATGCAATTTAAATGCATTTTTTGCTGTGAAAATGACAATGGTCCCAAAAATGTGTCAAAATTGTCCGAAGTGTCCGCCATAATGTCGCAGTCACGAAAAAAATCGCTGATCGCGGCCAATAGTAGTAAAAAAAAAATAATTAATAAAAATGCAATAAAACTATCCCCTATTTTGTAAACGCTATAAATTTTGCGCAAACCAATCGATAAACGCTTATTGCGATTTTTTTTTTTTTTTTTTACCAAAAATAGGTAGAAGAATACGTATCGGCCTAAACTGAGGAAAAAAACATTTTTATATATGTTTTTGGGGGATATTTATTACAGCAAAAAGTAAAAATATTCCTTTTTTTTTCAAAATTGTCGCTCTATTTTTGTTTATAGCGCAAAAAATAAAAACCGCAGAGGTGATCAAATACCACCAAAAGAAAGCTCTATTTGTGGGGAAAAAAGGACGCCAACTTTATTTGGGAGCTACGTCGCACGACCGCGCAATTGTCTGTTAAAGCGACGCAGTGCCGAATCTCAAAACCTGGCCTGGGCATTTAGCTGCCTAAAGGTCCGGGGCTTAAGTGGTTAATCAGGATTTCACTACAGGTCACCGAGCTTCACACAGCAGTAGATTATACATTATCATAAGTATAAACACAGGACACCTTCACACAATAGCAGGAGCTCCAGCAGGATTCGGCCCGTCTCCTACATTGTACAGAGGCCAATGTGATCAGCTCTCTCAACTAACCTGTTTTAGTTCAGAATCAAACAAACCAAGAATAGTATTTACATCTATCCTGGGAGATATGGGCCCGGATTCAGGTAACACTTCCGCTGACGTATCTTTAGATACGCCGCGTAAGTGCACAGATGCGCCGTCGTATCTATGCGCCTGATTCTTAATGCAAGATACGCCTGAAATGTGGCTTCATCCGACCGACGTAAGTTTCCTACGCTGTCGGAGCCTGGGCGCCTATTTACGCTGGCCGCAAGGGGCGCTTCCATTGATTTACGCGTTGAATATGCAAATGACCGAGATACGCCGATTCACGAACGTACTTGCGCCCGTTGCAGTAGTATACGCCGTTTACGTAAGGCGTACGTCCGGTGTAAAGTTATTCCACCTATAGGAGGCACATCCCATGCAAAGGTATGGACGATGGAACAGCCGTCGTATTTTACGTCATTTACGTAGTAGTACGTGAATGGGGCTGGGCGTAGGTTACGTTCTTGTCGTAGGCATTGAGCCGTCGTATCTTAGGGAGTATGTTCGACGTGATTCTGAGCATGCGCATGCGCCGTTCGTTCGGACCACGGTCACGTTCGGGTCACGGTTCATCCACATGGATCACGCCCACCTACTTTGAATTAGGCGGGCTTACGCCGAATGATTTACGTTACGCTGGCGCAACGTAGGGAGCGAGTGCTTTGTGAATACTCTGCTTGCCTCTCTGGGATATGTCGGCGTAGCGCATATGAGAAATGCGCTACGCCGGCACAAAGATGCGCCGATCTACCTGAATCTGGCCCATTGTGTATAAATGTGTCCCATTTTACGTAATCCAAGATACATTTTCTCAGTCTGGCTTGGACATAAGAGGTGCATGGGGAGCTGAAACGAGGGTTTCCCAACCTTTCCAAGGGATTCTGGGTTCCCCCGGGGCCCTCCCGTCACAGTTACTAATCTGGCAAAGAGGATTCCTTGTGTTATTCCCCTTTTTTATTATTTACTGGGGAAAAGCCATTTTACTGGGTGTCACCAAAGGCTGGCCCTATGTCTTTGGAGCCAGGTGTGTGCTTCTGCTCTCATGTATGAGCTGCACTAAAAATGCCATGGTGGATCAAGACAAGCGTAACTCTCCTGACTATTACTTCAGGCACGTCAATACGTTCCGAATATGTCTCAAGCTCCACCTTTACCAAGATGTCCTTGAGCTCCAGTTAGTGCCTATACCGTAGCTGCAATGATGTCATCATTCTGCTGCAGGCACGAGGAAGCATATCCTCAGTAGGGATGAGCCGAACACCCCCCTGTTCGGTTCGCACCAGAACCTGCGAACACACCAAATGTTCGTGTGAACTTTAGAACCCCGTTAAAGTCTATGGCCCAGATTCAGGTAGAATCGCGCAATATTTGCGTGGGCAAAGAGCAAAAATTTTTCTCTGCGCCCACGCAAATATTGCGCTTTGCCCGCGATTCACGGAGCAGTTGCTCCGTAAATTGCGCGGGCGATATGCTAAATAGCCCTGCGTAAGGGCGCCTAATGTAAATGATCCCGCCGGGGGGCGGGAATCATTTAAATTAGGCGCGCTCCCGCGCCGAGCGAACAGCGCATGCTCCGTCGGGAAACTTTCCCGACGTGCATTGCGGCAAATGACGTCGCAAGGACGTCATTTGCTTCTAAGTGAACGTAAACGACGTAAAATTTGAACGTCGCGAGCGGGAAGCGCAGCTATACTTTAGCATTGGTTGCGCCTGCTATTAGCAGGAGCAGCCTTATGCTAAAGTGGCCGTACGGAAACTCCGTACCTTGCGTGCCCAGGGCCCGCACAACTTTTGTGAATCGGTGGTAGTATGCAATTTGCATACTATACGCCGATCACAATGGCCGCGCCCCCTAGCGGCCAACGCAAGAATGCAGCCTGGGATGTGAAGGCATAAGGAGGCTTATGTCTGTCACATCCTAGGCTGCAGTCGGTGTAACGAGGTTCCTGAATCAGGAGCACTCGTTACACCGGAGCAAGTAAGCCCTTGCGCCGCGCAACCTATGGTTGCGCGGGCGCAAGTGCTTCTTGAATCTGGGCCTATGGGACTCGAACATTTGAAATCTAAAGTGCTAATTTTAAAGGCTAATATGCAAGTTATTGTCCTAAAAAGTGTTTGGGAACCCGGGTCCTGCCCCAGGAAACATGTATCAATGCAAAAAGAAAGTTTTAAAAACGGACGTTTTTTCGGGAGCAGTGAATTTAATAATGCTAAAAGTGAAACAATAAAAGTGAAATATTCCTTTTACATTTCGTACCTAGGGGGGTGGGGGGTGTAAAGTAAGCCTGTGAAGTAGCGCATGTTTCCCGTACTTAGAACTGTCCCTGCACAAAGTGTCATTTCTGAAAGAAAAAAAGTAATTTAAAACCGGACTCGCGGCTATAATGAATTGTCGGCTCCCAGAAAATTCAGAGAGAATGCCTTCATAAAAAAAAAAGGCGTGGGGGTCCCCCCAAATTCAATTACCAGGCCCTTCAGGTCTGGTATGGATATTGGGGGGAACCCCGCCGTCAATTTAAAAAAGAAATGACTTGGGGTTCCGCCCAAATATTCATTCTAGACCCTTCAGGTCTGGTGTGGATTTTAAGGGGAACTCCACCCCAATTTTTTAAACAAATGGCGTGGAGTTCCCCCAAAAATCCACACCAGACCCTTTATCCGAGCACGCTAACCTGGCCGGCCGCAGAAAAGAGGGGGGGACAGAGTGCGCCCCCCCTCTCCTGAACCGTACCAGGCCACATGCCCTCAACATGGGGAGGATGTCCCCATGTTGATGGGGACAAGGGCCTCATCCCCACAACCCTGGCCAGTTGTGGGGAGACGGTTCTAAGTACGGGAAACATGCGCTTTTTCACATGCTTACTTTACACTCCCCCATACGGGCGTTTTTAAAACTTTTTTTTGCATTGATACATGTCCCCTGGGACAGGAACCGGGTCCCCAAACACTTTTTAGGACAATAACGTGCATATTAGCCTTTAAAATTAGCACTTTAGATTTCTCCCATTGACTTTAACAGGGTGTTCCGCGGCTTTTCGAATTTGCCGCGAACACCCCTAATTGTTCGTTGTTCGCCGAACAGGCCAACAGGCAATGTTCGACTCGAACTCAAAGCTCATACCTAATCCTCAGTCCCCCCCAATGATCAGCTTGTCTCCTTTTTTTTTTTTTTTTTTTTTTTTATAGCAAGTCACAGACTCCAGGACAAACAAAAGGGGCAAATTTTTGACTTAATGTTGCTTGGATATAAAATGTAATCGGCTCCACTTTTGCCATCTTGCAGGTTTCTGTTTGCGAAGATCATGGAGTGCCTGACGGAAATGCGCACGGTGAGCGATGAGCACAGCAGGCAGGTCCTCCACATTTGGGACATCCAGCCGGGCTACACGCCTCTCCTGCTGGAAGTCTTCAGCAAAGTGAACGATGAATGACGAACACCCTCCCGTTGCGTATTTTTTGGGGGGACAGGTTAGGAACCGGTGCAAGTAAAGCTACTTGGTTACCTGAGACACTAAATGTCCCTCCTAAGACTGATGCTGCTCCCTTCCGAAAACAAAACGGGTAACGGAAACTCTACTGAATATGAATCCACATCCTCCTTCTCCAATTGTTCACCTTTTGTTACTGTTGTGAACACTACATGGACCAGCAACTCTAACCTCAGGACAATCTCTTATCAGGGAAACAGAATGTGCCAATCGCAAGATGCTGGATCTACGGGAACCGTCCATGGTCATCTCATGGCCTGTAATCTACTGGCTTCTCTGGTGGCATCAGCCAAGACAGAAGATAAGCTACAACCACCTGCCCATAATGTGACATGAACCACAGGGGGGCGCCGATGAGGGAGGTACAGGCTGTACTACTGTATAGGGTCTGAGCCCCATCTGATCATTAGAAATGCCCAGCAGGGCTTGTGGGCAGCAGGCCCTGTCAGGCTGTATGGGACCCCATGATTTCTAATGTTGGCCCTGGGGCACAATGTGATGGGGCATGATGGGAACCATCCATGGTCATCTCATGGCCTGTAATCTACTGGCTTCTCTGGTGACATTAGCCAAGACAGAAGATAAGCTACAACCACCTGCCCATAATGTGAGGTTAGGGTCAGCATTAGGGTTGGAAAGATGGGCATTAAGAAACGGGGATCCAAACCCCAACGCTGACCCTAACCTGACCCCAAAGCTGACCCTAAGCTTAATTGTAATGCAGATCATAATTTTTATTCCAACACTGACCTTAACCTTGACTCCGAAGCTGACCCCAGTGTTAACCGTAACCTTATTACCAAAGATGCTCCTAACCTTTTGGTACCATGGTCTTTAAATTGCTCCTGAGGTTTACAGAAGATATTTTACCCATAATGGACCTGTTGCATTAGAAAAGGGCCCTCATTAGCTAGGAAGATGATTGATATTGAGAAACGTGGGCATTCAAACCCTAACCCCGACCCCCAACCTTGACCCCGGAGCTGACCCCCAAGCTGTAATGCCGTGTGCGCGGCTCGCACCGATTTTATATAGGCCTCTTATGACGTCACAGTCCCATCATGCTCCGGGTGCATGTGGTCTGGCACTGTTAAGGAGTAATTTAAAGACCATGGTACCAAAAGGTTAGGAGCATCATTGGAATTAAGGTTGGGGTTAGACATGTGCACTGCCAAAAAATTCATTTTTTTTCGTTATTTTCTTTTTTTTTTTTCTTTTTTTCGGAAATTCGGGAAATTAAAAAAATAATTTTTTGTTTCAATCGTAAATTTTTTCCGAATTTTCGGATTTCTGAAAAAGCAAAAAAAACGAATAAAACGGGAAAAAATAAATTTACGAATGAAACGAAAATGAAAAATAAAATTTTCGGAAATTCAAAAAATTTGGAAATTTCCCATTTTTGATTTTCGAACTTTAGATTTTTGAATATTACAATTTCGAATTTTTAAATTTTCGAATTTCTTAAATTTCGAATTTCAAAAATTCAGGTTTTTATAATTTTCGAAATTTCGAATTTTCTATTTTTTTTTTTTTTTTCGAATTTTGTCATTTTTTCAAAATTCTGAATTTTCGAGTTTTTCAAAATTCAGAGTTTACGAATGTCGAAAATTCGAAATCCAAATTTTCATAAATCTGGAATTTCAGAGAATTCGCAAATGAAAGAATTCGGAAATACGAAAAAAAAAAAACGGGATTCCTCAATTTCGAAAATTCCTCAATTTCGAAAATTCCACAATTTCGAAAATTCCTCAATTTCGAAAATTCCTCAATTTCGAAAATTCCTCAATTTCGAAAATTCCTCAATTTCGAAAATTCCTCAATTTCGAAAATTCCTCAATTTCGAAAATTTCACAATTTCGAAAACTCCACAATTTCGAAAAATAAAAAATTAGAAAATTTAAAATTTTGAAAATCAAAAATTCGTAGATTTAAAAAAATCGGAAATACGAAAATTCAGAAATTAAAAAATATGGATTTTTCGAAGTCCAAAAATTCGGAAATTGAAAAATTCAGAAATTCTGAAATTTCGGATTTTCGAAAATTAGAAATTGAAAAATTCGGAAATTCTAATTTTCGGAAATTCGAAATTTTCGGAAGTCTGAAAATTCGGAAATAAAAATGTGTTAAATTTTGTCAAATTAGAAACTAAACGAATTGCACATGTCTAGTTGGGGTCAGCTTCGGGATCAAGGTTGGGGTCATCGTTGGGGTTTGAATTCCAATGTTACACAATATCGATCATCTTCCTAGCTAATGAGGGCCCTTTTCTGGTGCAATTACGGGTCCAGGATGGGTAAAAAAAAAAAAAGCCTCTTCAACCCTCAGGAGTAAAGACCATGGGGCCACCTTCAGTCTCTACCCGCCACTGTTAATTACAATGCATTTCAGTGTAAATTTTTTTATTATTTTTTGCCAAAATTTCAATAAAACAAAAACTCCCAATTTTCGCCGATCTTTAGGGTTGAATCGATTTGTTAGGCAGATATCCGAATTTTACATCCTAGCGTAGAACCTGACCAAATTTTACATCGTGCCTCCATGACGCAGAATGTGCTCGTCTTTTTATAGCGCCATTTTTTTTTTTTTTTTTTTTTTTAGGGACATAAAGCAGTCATGGTGGCCAGCTGGCGGGGGGGGAAGGGCCAGAAATTCCAATGTTCAAGACAAAATCGCTCCTTGCAAATTTTAATAATATTTAGCATTTTTGGATTCACAATCCTGTTGTGTAAGGCCCAAAAAAGAGGATACGGTGACGTCGTGCGAGAATTGGCTCCAGCCATGAAATGGCGCACTGGGCAGGAATTGCGTTTTTTCGGGTAAAAAAACAAAACAAACGTACCTCAACGTGAGTCTTCTCATTTATCTCAAGCCTCAGGTGACACTATGGAGAAAAAAAAAATACAGTGGAACCTCGGATTACGAGCGTAATCCGTTCCAGGAGAATGCTCGTAATCCAAAGCACTTGCATATCAAAGCGAGTTTCCCCATTGACGTCAATGGAAACTAACATAATTCGTTCCGCATTGACTTCAATGGCATGCAATACCGCATGTGGCCAGAGGAGGGCGCCGGAGAGCTTCGGAAAGTCCCGAGGACACCTCGGGAACGTAGTATTTCCGTGTCTTTCTGTGCATTACTGAACCCCCCCCCCCACCTCAGGTCAAACTCGGTACTACACACCTCTTTGGCCTGAATCTTCCTCGTGTTGAGAGACAACACTCACAAACCGAGTTAGGATTTTTTTAAATACGACACTCTTATTGCGAAAATGCTCGTTAACCGCGTTACTCGCAATCCGAGGTTCCACTGTAATGGGTTCAGGGCATTGTCTGCATGGAGTTTGCATGTTCTCCCCTTTTTTGGTTGGGTTTCCTCACACTCTCCAAAGACATGCTGGCAGGTTCTTGGCTAAATTGGCCTTGGTGTGTGTATGCATGTGAGAAAGGGACCCTAGATTGTAAGCTCCTCGGGGGCGGGGACTGATGTGAATGTTAAGTGCTGTGCAAATGGTCAGAAATACCTATAGTAATTAGAGGTGCACCGAAATGGAAATTTCAGAACCGAAACAAAACCGAAATAAAAAAAATGTCAGGCCGAAACCGAAAATTACTTTTCTTTTTTTAAATAATTGTATGTTAAAACACCACCCCCACCTCCTGCCACCATCACCTCCTGCCAGCTCTTGCCGCCATCACCTCCTGCACCTGCCACCCCCACCTCCTGCCACAATCGGCTCTTGCCACCATCACCTCCTGCCCACCACCTCCTGCCAGCATTACCTTCTGCCACCATCACCTCACCCACATCCTGCCACGGTGCCACCATTATCTTTTCCATTATCAACTCATGCCCCCACCACCAGCTTCTTTATTACCTTAAAGCTGTGCTGGACATGGCTGTGTTGGGCTCAGGGATGTGCTGTGCTGGGCTCAGGGATGTGCTGTGCTGGGCTCAGGGATGGGCTGGGCTGTGCTGGGCTCAGGGCTGGGCTGTGCTGGGCTCAGGGCTGGGCTGTGCTGGGCTCAGGGCTGGGCTGGGCTAAGGGCTGTGCTGGGCTAAGGGCTCAGGGCTGTGCTGGGCTCAGGGCTGGGCTGGGCTCTCGGCTGTGCTGGGCTGGGCTCTCGGCTGTGCTGGACTGGACTGGACTGGACAGGACTGGGCTGTCACAGCTCCGTCCTCTGCCTATGGTGAGTGCACTGCACGAGCCAACGAGTGTCACTGCCGAAGTGTCCCTCCTGAGTCCTCCCGACTCGATCGGCTATTCAAAATTGGCGCCGAGTGGCGCCATTACGTATCTGAGCATGCGCCGCCCGGCTGAGCGGATACGAGCTTTCCCGAGCCCGAAGCCAGCTGGGCTCGGGAAAGCTCGTATCTGCTCGGCCGGGCGGCGCATGCGCAGATACGTAATGGCGCCACCCGGCGCCATTTTTGAATAGCCGATCGATTTAGGAGGGACAGTTTGGCAGTGACACTCGTTGGGTCGTGCAGTGCACTCGCCATAGGCAGAGGACGGAGCCGTGACAGCCCAGCGGCGTGCTGTCCGTAAAACGGACGGTTGGCAACACAGCATTATCGGCAATTTTTAAGCTGTTTCGGCATGTCCGCAAAACGGCTGTTTTCGGCCGATATGTTTTGGCCACCGATATATCGATGCATCCCTAATAGTAATAATAATAATATGCCAGGTGCCCCCCCCAAATGGGAAGCTGGGTATACTTACCGGCTGGTCCACTGCAGCAGCACACACTGTTCACGCCCATGAGGAGCGCAGATCCCAGAAAGAGGGCATTAAAAGGACCTTTTTTTTTTCTAGAAGGGTCCGGTGGGGTTATTGTCCTCGTACACACGATCGGGTTTTTCCGACGGGAATTGTGCAATGACAAAAAATCTGACCGTTTTTGTACGCTCCATCGGACAATTGTCGGATTTTCTGCGGACAAATGTGGGATCGCATGCTTTTAAAATTTTCCGCGAACAACTTGCCTGTTGTCGGATTTTTCCGAGCGTGGTGTACACAAGTCCAAAGTACAAACACGGAAGCTCGGAAGCAATGCTCACCAACATTAGCAGAAGGCGCCCAAAGGGTGGCGCTAAAGAGCTGAAAAACCCATGTTTCGTGTTTGTTGGCCGACAATTGTGTGCCATTTTTTTTTTTTGTATGCAAGACAAGTTACTGGCCAATGTCCTTCGGACAAAAGTCAGGGGGTTTGTCCGTGGAAAATCCGATCGTGTGTGTGTATGAGGTTTAATGTCGCATTTCACACACACACCCCCCCCCCCCTTCATTCCACAGCGGTTCAAATCTCAGGAATTGTGATATCCCAGAGGGCAGGACCAATCCGTAGAAAGCCGATGCAATCCCCTCCCCCTCCCCGTTTTCTGAATGTATGTGCTTGTGTGTCATTATCGCCCCCCGATGGCCTTTTTCTGTTATTTAACGTTTTATTGCCGGTTGTGAATCTCTGTGAAGAGAATGTGCCGGGAATTGTTTGTGTGTGTTTGTTTTTTATATCGTGACTTGATCTATTGTGACAGTCGATGGTTGGGTGGGTGGGGGGGGGAAGATCGGTCTCCTGGAAGAGATGGTGCAGCGGGATGAGTAGAGACCGAATCTGGGCGGGGCGGAGGTTAACGACAGATGAGAAATGTGAAACTTGTGATTTGTATGTTTACTGGAATAAACAGGATTTACACATTTTATACATTGTTTCTGCGTCATTCATGGTGCGCCCACGTGAAGGTTTCATAATTCTGCATTTCCTGGATGGGGGGGGGGGGGGGGGGGGGGGGGGGGTGGGGGGGGGGTCAGATGGTAACGGCTCACATGGCACTCGATGATGTCTGGGGGGGGGGGGGGGGGATTAGAGTGTTCAATTATTCACATTTCATCTATTTAATGACATAAAAACATGGATATTTATAGGAACGCGGATCTGTTTTCATGCCGGGAAAAGGTCGGGGCATTAAATGCGTTGGAAAATCACTTTAATCTGGTAATGATGTGGAAGTGTTTACACCTGGGGGGGGGGGGGTTATTAAGCAGAAAATCTGACATTCCCTGTAGATGAAGCTTCCAGGAGAATGTGTCATAAATGACAATGACTGCAATATAATAAAATAATAAAAACAAAATATAGTCACTGTGTGTGTATGTATGTTTGTATGTGTATATATATGTATGTGTGTGTGTGTGTGTGTGTGTGTGTGTGTGTATGTATAATATATAAAAAATACATACACACAATTGTATTTATATATATATATATATATAAAAAAAATATATTACCCCTGAGACCGTTCCATTGAGGGAACTGGCACCATCACTCCCCCGATCAGAAGATCCTGGACAGAACCAACCAGCGAGCCGGAGGAAGCCAGAGGACGGAGGAAAAAATCTGTTAGGCAGCCAAGAGAGAAAATCTATCTTGCACCGCGAGAAAACCTCGCAAAGCCAACGGTCGGAAAGAAGAGGCCTCAACCGAGCCGCAAAATCACAAAGCCAGCCCCCCACCCGACACGGGCGGGGGCAGACCTACATGCGGAAGCAATACCGTCCGCAGGCCCATAAGGCACGTGGTGCCAGGCGCGTCACAGCCCCGCAGCGGGGGCCTTAGCACCCTGCAGAATACCCACCGTGCTGGGCGCACGAACCGCTCGGGAGAGGAGGGCCCTCGCCGACGGCGAGGCTCCTTGCCCTTCCTAGCAGAGGAAGCAGCGTGCTCTTACCACCCGTGGCATCCCTAGGGGTGCCAACCCGGGAGGCCCAAAAAGCCGCCCACCCCTAAAGGGGTGAGTCCACCAAGGACCCTTTGAGGATCGGTCCGAAGACCAGCATGTAAGCCACACGAGGCGGCGCAAACACCCCCACACAGGCGGAGGCCCTGGAAAGCAAGGGAAGCGCATCCAGGACCGACTCACAGACGAACTACAGACCCCGAACCAAACGTTCAGCTAGGTCCTTACAGGGCTCAGCAGCATCTTGTGCCCCCAGCTCCTGCAGCAGGAGCTACAGCCCTCTAGTCAGAGTCTGTGACACCAGAGACCGCGTCAAGACCGGTCTCAGCGGGGTACCCACAGGCAGGAGCCCCTTCCACGGACAACGTGGCGGCTTTGCTCCATCCGGACACCGGAGGGTCCACAGGAGGAGAGACCCACCTTCTTACAAAGGGGTCGCAAAGCATTCAGGGACTGCAAAAAATATATATATATATACACTGCGGTGTAACATAAAAAGTCCAAATAAGGAACACAGTTGCAGTGCGCTGCGTTTTTGCGGAACCCAAAAGGGACCGGTACATCTGGTACCTCCGCCAAAACCTCAAACCGTCTAGTTACTGAGCTATAAGCTCTAACCGCAGAAAATAAGAGCTCCAGCAAATTCCTTTTTATATCCCGCATCCACTGAAACCACAGAACCAGACGCAATAGCCGGGCATAGTATAATGTCAGCGGCATCCCCCGAAGCAGGCTCAGGGAGGGGGCGCTTTTTTACCCCCCAACCAGGCACTAGCTGCTTCAGAAATAACACTCCCTCAACAGAAGTGGCAGGGGGAGGGGCATCAAGGGTTAACTCAGGCCTTAGTGGGGAGGATAGTACCTAGTACAGGCTCCAGGGCATCCCACCACCGAGTTACCCAAACTGCTAAGCAGAGAACCACCCACGGTCACCTCCCGGCTGTTCTAGCTCTATTCTGAGCATGAGGGCCCCCAGGGAACTCACCACCCCGCCTGGTGCATCGCGCTGAGAGGAGCCTGATGATGTGCTGAGAAGCCGGCTGCGCTGCTGACAGTCCCCGCGGAGAGATCCGCGGTCTCTCCGAGCGCTAAAACGGCCACACGAGGCCAAACGAAAATGAAAGATGGCCGCCGTAATTGCAAAAAAACGCCAAGGACCACAAGAAAATGGCCGCCGAGATACACAAGGCGCGACTACGGCAAAATGGCAGCCGTGGCGCACTTTTCAAATTATTATTATTATTTTTTTTTAAGAACAGACAGCCAGCAGCCACAGCAGCATAGTAAAACAGCATACAAGTCCCGCAGAGAACACTACAGCCCCCTGCAGTGAACACACACAGCCCCAGCTAACACACAGGCCCCGGTGATAATAAAGAGACCCCAGAAAAAAAAACCCCCTCACAGCCGCTACCCAAAAGGGAAGGAAGGAGAGGAATAAGGGAGAGAGGAAAGCAGGGCGAACCCTCAGTCGACCTCCCCAGGGAAAATTCCAGCCAGACCACTTACCTGAGCAAGGGTCACTACTTACCTGTCCTGCGACTACCGGCTGGAGGTATCCCAGACAGAACCAACGTCCGCTAAACGGCATGGCTGTCGGCCAGACACACTGTGACAAGGCCATAGCGAGAAAAATCGCAAGAAAAACTCCAGAGTCCAGGACTCCAGAGAGAGCCTGACTCTCCTGACGGTTAGGCAGCAACAAACTGAAGCTGCTAGAGCAGGGTGTGGGTTATGCCTGGGGGAGCCACGCCCCCTGGGAGGAGCGGCATGAAGGAAAGTTTTTAACACCTTAAGTGCTGTAGAATTCTGCCTAAATCTCCTGGTAGGAAGAAGCATAACCCTAAGGTCAATGAAGGCTGTGTCCGTCTATGAACGAAAGAGAAATGGATTTTACGGTGAGTACAAAAATCCTTTTATTATTTATACATTTTTTTATATATAAATAAAATTGTGTGTATGTATTTTTTATATAAAAAACATTATGTGTGTGTGTGTGTGTATAATAATTATATATATAATATATACACAATTTCACACACAATTGTATTTATTAATAAATATATAAATTTATATTTCACACACAATTTTATATATATATATATATATATATATATATATATATATATATATATATATATATATATATATATAATAAGTGTGTGTGTGTGTGTGTGTGTGTATATGTATTTTTCTTTTATTATGTGTGTGTGTGTGTGTGTGTGTGTGTGTGTATATGTATATATGTGTGTGTGTGTGTGTGTGTGTGTGTATATGTATATGTGTGTGTGTGTGTGTGTATGTATGTATGTATGTGTGATATACATACATACACACATTTATATATATATGTGTGTGTGTGTGTGTGTGTGTGTGTGTATATATTGTGACAGGAAGTCAGGTAAATCTGTGGGTGTTGTCACAGACGGAACATACATTTCTGCCTTGTTTAGACAATACACAGATGGTTATCGGGCGTCGGCTACAAATGTGGCCAGGAAGGCTAAGGGCCGTTGGAAGGCTCCAGCTGTTCAGAGTGAGGCAATTAAAGGCCTCTATAAGAAGTCCAAAGGATTACCACTAATTGGCGGCATCACTCCTAAGGCTGTGTGAGTAGGAGAGCAGTGCCAGAAGGTCTTCGGTGGAGGTGAGGATTGATTTTTCTGTGTGATAAAAATCAAAAGACTATTGTTTTGTGCTGTATGACCAGCACTGTCTACCCAGCAGTAGGCTGTGTTAGACTTCATAGATAGGTTCCTGTGTGGAAGATAGACGCCCAGAGTGGCTAGGAGTTATTTTATGTTTGATTTTGTTTATGCTATTTGGATGCTTGCAATTGTTTTCCAGCAAGATGGAAAAATAAACCATCAACCGTCTTCGAGTGCCAGTCTCTATAAATTCATTGTGTGGTGAACCCAACCAAGGGGTCACACACCCCGCTACCGAGCTAACTATATATATATATATATATATATATATATATATATATATATATATATATATATATATATATATATATATATATATATATATATATATATATATAATTAGGGCTGTTACTGATTAAAATTTTTGTGTTCTTTTAAAATCGATTAATCGACTAATTTCGATTAATTAACGCACATACAGATACAACTACTTTTAGCTGATCTCCTTGCATTGCAACTCTGCATTAGTCAGTGGTAAATGTGGTATACACTATATACAATCACTCGACACTAGTTGGTTTCCACAATCCATGACTTCCCCCCCCCATACCATAATATCCACATCTTCCTCCCCCATACCGTAATATCCACATCTCCCCCCCCCCCCCCATACCGTAATATCCACATCTTCCTCCCCCATACCGTAATATCCACATCTTCCTCCCCCATACCGTAATATCCACATCTTCCTCCCCCATACCGTAATATCCACATCTCCCCCCATACCGTAATATCCACATCTTCCTCCCCATACCATAATATCCACATCTTCCTCCCCCATACCGTAATATCCACATCTTCCTCCCCCATACCGTAATATCCACATCTCCCCCCATACCGTAATATCCACATCTTCCTCCCCATACCATAATATCCACATCTTCCTCCCCCCCATACCGTAATATCCACATCTTCCCCCCCCCATACCGTAATATCCACATCTTCCTCCCCCATACCGTAATATCCACATCTCCCCCCATACCGTAATATCCACATCTGCCCCCCCATACCGTAATATCCACATCTTCCTCCCCCCCATACCGTAATATCCACATCTTCCTCCCCCATACCGTAATATCCACATCTTCCTCCCCCATACCGTAATATCCACATCTTCCTCCCCCATACCGTAATATCCACATCTCCCCCCCCCCCCCCCATACCGTAATATCCACATCTCCCCCCCCCCCATACCGTAATATCCACATCTTCCTCCCCCATACCGTAATATCCACATCTTCCTCCCCCATACCGTAATATCCACATCTCCCCCCATACCGTAATATCCACATCTTCCTCCCCATACCATAATATCCACATCTTCCTCCCCCCCATACCGTAATATCCACATCTTCCCCCCCCCCATACCGTAATATCCACATCTTCCTCCCCCATACCGTAATATCCACATCTTCCTCCCCCATACCGTAATATCCACATCTCTCCCCCCCCATACCGTAATATCCACATCTTCCCCCCCCATACCGTAATATCCACATCTCCCCCCCCCCCCATACCGTAATATCCACATCTCTCCCCCCCCCCCATACCGTAATATCCACATCTCCCCCCATACCGTAATATCCACATCTTCCTCCCCCCCATACCGTAATATCCACATCTTCCTCCCCCATACCGTAATATCCACATCTCCCCCCCCCCCCCCATACCGTAATATCCACATCCCCCCCCCCCCATACCGTAATATCCACATCCCCCCCCCCCCCACCGCAATATCCACATCTCCCCCCCATACCGTAATATCCACATCTCCCCCCCCCCCCCATACCGTAATATCCACATCTTCCTCCCCCCATACCGTAATATCCACATCTTCCCCCCCCCCATACCGTAATATCCACATCTCTCCCCCCCCCCCATACCGTAATATCCACATCTCCCGCCCCCATACTGTAATATCCACATCTCCCCCCCCCCCATACCGTAATATCCACATCTTCCCCCCCCCATACCGTAATATCCACATCTCTCCCCCCCCCCCATACCGTAATATCCACATCTCCCGCCCCCATACTGTAATATCCACATCTGCCTCCCATACTGCAAGAATATACACATCTGCCCCCATGTGTATATTACAGCATGAGGGCAGATGTGGATATTACAGTATGGGGGGGGGGGAGAGAGATGTGGATATTACGGTATGGGGGGGGGAAGATGTGGATATTACGGTATGGGGGGGGGGAAGATGTGGATATTACAGTATGGGGGCGGGAGATGTGGATATTACGGTATGGGGGGGGGGAGAGAGATGTGGATATTACGGTATGGGGGGGGGGAGATGTGGATATTACGGTATGGGGGGGGGAAGATGTGTATATTCTTGCAGTATGGGAGGCAGATGTGTATATTACAGCATCTGCCCCCATGCTTTAATAACTATATCTGTCCCCATACTGCAAGAATACACATACACCGGCTCATAAGTATAAATGAAGCATCTATACATGACTATACATCAGGCAGGCAGACCCTCCGCAGAGTAGCTGATGGACACGTGCAGTGCGCAAGGGAAGAGGATACAAGCAGGCAGGCGAGTGATGATGACGTCAGCGCGCCGCTACTCAGCTGCCGCTGGGTGGACCAAGATGGCCGCAGCTCCGGAGCTAGGCCGAAGCCGCGGCCTTTCCTATGGGCGAGACCGCGGAGCTCACTCTGCGGATCTTTTTCGATCAAATTAACGATTAATCGACCAATTAATCGTTAATTTCTGCAGCCCTAATATATATATATATATATATATATATATATATATTATATTTATTATGTGTGCATAAATAATATATATATACACACACACAATTTTATTATATATATATAAAATTGTGAATGTATTCTTTTATTTTATTTTTTTTAACCTCCTGCTATAATTTTTACACTGTATATTATTACTGGGAAAGGATTAAAACCTCCAACCTACTTCCAGCCTTTGCAGGAGACGATCCAGTAGCGCGCTGTAATTATGGCCGGAAGTCTGGCGAAATACAGGTTATAATATAACCGGTGAGTTTCGCCTCCCTCCCCTCCCCCCCCCTCCATTGATTTATAGGTATCCATTGTTTGGATAACTGTTTTTCTTGGTTACTCCAGGATGCTGAGTAGATAATAAAAATTCCGCGTCAAATTACTCAAACCAAGGTGCAATGTGATATGAATGGTAAATATGTACTACTTTCAAAACAATTAGCTAGATTCACGTAGGGTTACGCCGGCGTATCAGTAGATACGCCGTCGTAACTCTGAATCTACGCCGTCGTAACTCTGAATCTACGCCGTCGTAACTCTGAATCTACGCCGTCGAAACTCTGAATCTACGCCGTCGAAACTCTGAATCTACGCCGTCGAAACTCTGAATCTACGCCGTCGAAACTCTGAATCTACGCCGTCGAAACTCTGAATCTACGCCGTCGAAACGTCGTAAATTTAAGCGGCGTAAGTCTCCTACGCAATCGTATCTTAGGGTGCATATTTATGCTGGCCGCTAGGTGGCGCTTCCGTTGAGTTCGGCGTAGAATGTGCAAATGACTAGATACACCGATTCACGAACGTACGTGCGCCTGTCGCAGTAAAGATACGCCGGCGTAAAGATGAAGCTGCCCCCTAGGTGGCCTAGCCAATGTTAAGTATGGCCGTTGTTCACACGTTGAAATTTGAAAATTTTACGTCGTTTGCGTAACTCGTCCGTGAATGGGGCTGGACGTAATTTACGTTCACGTCGAAACCAATGACGTCCTTGCGGCGTACTTTGGTGCATGGATAGCTACAGATCATTGAGAGAACCATGAATGCCAACATATACTGTGACATACTGAAGCAGAGCATGATCCCCTCCCTTCAGAGACTGGGCCGCAGGGTAGTATTCCAACATGATAACGACCCCAAACACACCTCCAAGACCACCACTGCCTTGCTAAAGAAGCTGAGAGTAAAGGTGATGGACTGGCCAAGCATGTCTCCAGACCTAAACCCTATTGATCATCTGTGGGGGATCCTCAAATGGAAGGGGGAGGAGCGCAAGGTCTCCAACATCCACCAGCTCCGTGATGTCATCATGGAGGAGGGGAAGAGGACTCCAGTGACAACCTGTGAAGCTCTGGAGATCTCCATACCCAAGAGGGCTAAGGCAGTGCTGGAAAATAATGGCGGCCACACAAAATATTGACACCTTGGGCCCAATTTGGAGATTTTCACTTAGGGGGTGTACTCACTTTTGTTGCCAGCGGTTTAGACATTAATGGCTGTGTGTCGAGTTATTTTGAGGGGACGGCAAATATACACTGTTATACAAGCTGTATCCAGGTGTTTTTGAACTACATTTCCCATGATGCTCCACTTACACTGCAGAGTGCTAGAGCATCGTGGGAAATGTAGTTCCAAAACATCTGGTGTGCCGAGGTTCACCATCACTGTAGGGCATAGAGATGGGCGGAGGCCATCTTTCCTTCACTCATCTCTATGCCTAGCCGCTGCCAGTGCCAGATCGGTGTTCGCGCTTCCTGATCTGCCAGGTAAGGGGCTGTAGGGGCACTGACCCCTCCCGCGGCTTCCAAAAGTGACCCGTCGGCGAATCCGCTGCTTGGAGCACTTTCATTAGAAAGCCCGGCGCCTGAGGGGAAAAATGATACCGGAGTTTTGGCATCTAGCTGCAGCCACAACCCCGGTATTTAACGTCAATGGGGTAGATTCAGGTAGCTGCGCTTCCTCTTACGGCGGCGCAGCGTAGTGTATTTACGCTACGCCTCCGCAACTTACAGGAGCAAGTGCAGTATTCACAAAGCACTTGCTCCGTAAGTCGCGGCGGCGTAGCGTAAATGGGGCCGGCGTAAGCGCGCATAATTCAAATAGGGAAGGGGGGGGGGCGTGTTTTATGGTAATATGTGATGACCTGACGTGATTTACGAACGGCGCATGCGCCGTCTGTGTACATATCCCAGTGTGCATTGCTTCCAAGTACAGCGTAACGACGCATTGGTTTCGACGTGAACGTAAATTACGTCCAGCCCTATTCGCGAACGACTTACGCAAACGACGTAAAAAATTCAAATTTCGAAGCGGGAACGACGTCCATACTTAACATTGGCTGCGCCTCCTAATAGCAGGAGCAACGTTATGACGAAAACAACTTAACGCAAACGACGTAAAAAACGAACGTCGGGCGCACGTACGTGAATCGGCGTAACTAGATAATTTGCATACTCTACGCTGACATCTATGGGAGCGCCAATTAGCGGCCAGCGTGAGAATGCACCCTGAGATACGACGGCGTAAGAGACTTATGTCGTATCTTAGGCTAATGTCGGCGTATCTAGCTTTCTGAAAACAGAAAGAAGATACGCCGGCGCAGCTTAGCAATTACGCGGCGTATCTATGGATACGCCGGCGTAATTGTTCTCTGCATCTACCCCAATGTCGCCATGACGTGTTTTCCCAGTTGGGGGGTCGGCAAGTGGTTGCCACACATATGTGTCTGTGGAAGGTTTCGGCTCAAAGCACGCTGCTGCCCAGACATCTCCTGGTCTCTGGGTGAGTTGGTGGGAGGGGCTCCCCCGAACATGTGACCACTATCTCAGCCAATCACAGTGATCGGTAAGTCCGTCTCTGGCATAAAGACCCAGTTGAAGGGCCATGAGGAAGGGAAAACGTTAATACAACTTTATTGGAAAAAATTTTATAAAAAAAAGCAACGGATCCATCACCCCGGGGAATGTTTGGTGAAAGAAGCGCCTGTCCGGTGTTTTCTCAATAGACCTCCGAGACCAGATTGAACCCTCCTGGATAGAGATCTAATAGCAGACATGCATTAGATGGGCGCTGGTGAGGTTGCATTGATGGGCGCCGGTGAGGCTGTATTGATGGGTGCTGGTGAGGCTGCATTGATGGGCGCTGGTGAGGCTGAATTTGATAAGCGCTTAGGTTTTGCCTAGGGTGTCAAAAATCCTTGCACCAGCCCTGGACACCAGGACAATAAAGGATAAGGTTCAGGTGCCACCACAACAGAAGAGACTTAAACCCCCCCCACCCACCTTCTCCCGGACCCCGAAATACGCCTGTTCCTCTGTCCCTCTCAGAGAGACGTCATCAGTCAGTAGGACAGGAAACGAGGTTAAATCTCCCCGGCGAGGCTCTCAGCCTTTCACATTGGATGGGCGGAGCTTATGGGGCCGGAATTTCTCAATCATGATAATCTTGTAACATGAATAGTATAATGTGTGATCCTGGAGGGAGGCCTAATAAGATCGCCGGGGGCTCTGGAGCTGGAAGGACTGGAAGGGCTGGTCCGCCTTCCACTGGGGGAACCGCACATAGCGAAGTGCAAAGTCTCCTTCCCCCGCAAATATCATTCTAAGAGGATAGATCGGCGTTCCTCACCCATCATTCAATCGCAGCGTTCTATATACAAAATCTCAGTGTGCCCCCAAAACACAAATATGTAAATGTGACTTATCAATGGGGAGCCTGAGCCTGGGAGGAGGCACACACCCACCTGGATGAAATTCACTTCACATCAGAGCCCCCCCATCACATCAGAGGTCCCCCATTACATCAGAGCCCCCCCATCACATAAGAGGTCCCCCCCATCACATCAGAGGTCCTCCCATTACATCAGAGGTCTCCCATCACATAAGAGGTCCCCCCCATCACATCAGAGATCCCCCATCACATCAGAGGTCCCCCATCACATCAGAGGTCTCCCATCACATCAGAGGTCCTCCCATCACATCAGAGGTCCTTCCATCACATCAGAGGTCCTCCCATCACATCAGAGGTCCCCCCATCACATCAGAGGTCCCCCATCACATCAGAGGTCCTCCCATCACATCAGAGGTCCCCCCCATCACATCAGAGGTCCTCCCATCACATCAGAGGTCCCCCATCACATCAGAGGTCCCCCATCACATCAGAGGTCCTCCCATCACATCAGAGGTCCCCCATCACATCAGAGGTCCCTCATCACATCAGAGGTCCTCCCATCACATCAGAGGTCCCCTCATCACATCAGAGGTCCCTCCATCACATCAGAGGTCCCCTCATCACATCAGAGGTCCCCCATCACATCAGAGGTCTCCCATCACATCAGAGGTCCTCCCATCACATCAGAGACTTCCCTTCACATCAGAGACTTCCCTTCACATCAGAGGTCCTCCCATCACATCAGAGGTCCCCCATCACATCAGAGGTCCCCCATCACATCAGAGGTCCCCCATCACATCAGAGGTCCTCCCATCACATCAGAGGTCCCTCATCACATCAGAGGTCCTCCCATCACATCAGAGGTCCCCTCATCACATCAGAGGTCCTCCCATCACATCAGAGGTCCCATCATCACACCAGAAGTCCTCCCATCACATCAGAGGTCCCTCATCACATCAGAGGTCCCTCATCACATCAGAGGTCCCCCATCACATCAGAGGTCTCCCATCACATGAGAGGTCCTCCCTTCACATCAGAGACTTCCCTTCACATCAGAGGTCCTCCCTTCACATCAGAGACCTCCCATCACATCAGAGGTCCTCCCATCACATCAGAGGTCCTCCCATCACATCAGAGACTTCCCTTCACATCAGAGGTCCCCCATCACATCAGAGGTCCCCCATCACATCAGAGGTCCCCCATCACATCAGAGTCCCCCCTATCACATCAGAGGTCCCCCATCACCTCAGAGGTCCTCCCATCACCTCAGAGGTCCTCCCATCACATCAGACGCCTCCCATCACATCAGAGGTCCTCCCATCACATCAGAGGCCTCCCATCACATCAGAGGTCTCCCCCTATCACATCAGAGGTCCTCCATCACATCAGAGGTCCTCCATCACATCAGAGGTCCTCCCTTCACGTCAGGGGTCTTCCCTTCAAATCAGAGACCTCCCATCACATCAGATGTCCTCCCTTCACATCAGAGACCTCCCTTCACATCACAGACCTCCCTTCACATCACAGACCTCCCTTCATATCAGAAGCCTCCCATCACATCAGAGATTCTCCAATCACATCAGAGACCTCCCTTCACATCAGATGTCCTCCCTTTACATCAGAGGTCCCCCATCAGATCAGAGGTCCTCCCTTCACATCAGAGACGTCCCTTCACATCAGAGACCTCCCATCACATCAGAGACTTCCCTTCACATCAGAGATCTCCCTTCACATCAGAGACCTCCCTTCACATCAGAGACCTCCCTTCACATCAGAGACCTCCCTTCATATCAGATGTCCTCCAATCACATCAGAGACCTCCCTTCACATCAGAGACCTCCCTTCATATCAGATGTCCTCCAATCACATCAGAGACCTCCCATCACATCAGAGACCTCCCTTCATATCAGAGACCTCCCTTCATATCAGAGACCTCCCTTCATATCAGAGACCTCCCTTCATATCAGAGACCTCCCTTCATATCAGAGACCTCCCTCCACATCAGAGACCTCCCTCCACATCAGAGACCTCCCTTCATATCAGAGACCTCCCTTCATATCAGACTTCCCTTCATATCAGATGTCCTCCAATCACATCAGAGACCTCCCTTCACATCAGAGACCTCCCTTCACATCAGATGTCCTCCAATCACATCAGAGACCTCCCTTCACATCAGAGACCTCCCTTCACATCAGATGTCCTCCCTTCACAGAGACTTCCCTTCACATCAGAAACCTCCCTTCACATCAGATGTCCTCCTATGACATAATGTTATGACCAATGATGGGACACTATTCCTCCCACTGACACCAATGATGGGACACTATTCCCCCCACTGACACCAATGATGGGACACTATTCCTCCCACTGACACCAATGATGGGACACTATTCCTCCCACTGACACCAATGGTGGGACACTATTCCTCCCACTGATACCAATGATGGGGCACTATTCCTCCCACTGACACCAATGATGGGTCACTATTCCTCCCACTGACACCAATGATGGGACACTATTCCCCCCACTGACACCAATGATGGGACACTATTCCTCCCACTGACACCAATGATGGGACACTATTCCTCCCACTGACACCAATGGTGGGACACTATTCCTCCCACTGATACCAATGATGGGGCACTATTCCTCCCACTGACACCAATGATGGGACACTATTCCTCCCACTGACACCAATGATGGGACACTATTCCTCCCACTGACACCAATGATGGGGCACTATTCTTCCCACTGATACCAATGATGGGACACTATTCCTCCCACTGACACCAATGATGGGACACTATTCCTCCCACTGACACCAATGATGGGGCACTATTCCTCCCACTGACACCAATGATGGGTCACTATTCCTCCCACTGACACCAATGATGGGTCACTATTCCTCCCACTGACACCAATGATGGGACACTATTCCTCCCACTGACACCAATGAGGGGACACTATTCCTCCCACTGACACCAATGAAGGGACACTATTCCTCCCAGTGATACCAATGATGGGACACTATTCCTCCCACCGACACCAATGATGGGACACTATTCCTTCCACTGACACCAATGATGGGACACTATTCCTCCCACTGATACTAATGATGGGACACTATTCCTCCCACTGACACCAATGATGGGAAACTATTCCTCCCAGTGATACCAATGATGGGACACTATTCCTCCCACTGACACCAATAATGGGACACTATTCCTCCCACCGACACCAATGATGGGGCACTATTCCTTCCACTGACAACAATGATGGGACACTATTCCTCCCACTGATACTAATGATGGGACACTATTCCTCCCACTGACACCAATGATGGGAAACTATTCCTCCCACTGACACCAATGATGGTACACTATTCCTTCCACTGACACCAATGATGGGACACTATTCCTCCCACTGATACTAATGATGGGACACTATTTCTCCCACTGACACCAATGATGGGACACTATTCCTCCCACTGACACCAATGATGGGACACTATTCCTCCCACTGACACCAATGATGGGACACTATTCCTCCCACTGACACCAATGATGGGACACTATTCCTCCTACTGACACCAATGATGGGACACTATTTCTCCCACTGACACCAATGATGGGTCACTATTCCTCCCACTGACACCAATGATGGGACACTATTCCTCCCACTGACACCAATGATGGGACACTATTCCTCCCACTGACACCAATGATGGGGCACTATTCCTCCCACTGATACCAATGATGGGACACTATTCCTCCCACTGACACCAATGATGGGACACTATTCCTCCCACTGACACCAATGATGGGGCACTATTCCTCCCACTGACACCAAGGATGGCACACTATTCCTCCCACTGACACCAATGATGGGGCACTATTCCTCCCACTGACACCAATGATGGGGCACTATTCCTCCCACTGACACCAATGATGGGTCACTATTCCTCCCACTGACACCAATGATGGGTCACTATTCCTCCCACTGACACCAATGATGGGACACTATTCCTCCCACTGACACCAATGAGGGGACACTATTCCTCCCACTGACACCAATGAAGGGACACTATTCCTCCCAGTGATACCAATGATGGGACACTATTCCTCCCACCGACACCAATGATGGGACACTATTCCTTCCACTGACACCAATGATGGGACACTATTCCTCCCACTGACACCAATGATGGGACACTATTCCTCCCACTGACACCAATGATGGGAAACTATTCCTCCCAGTGATACCAATGATGGGACACTATTCCTCCCACTGACACCAATGATGGGACACTATTCCTCCCACCGACACCAATGATGGGGCACTATTCCTTCCACTGACACCAATGATGGGACACTATTCCTCCCACTGATACTAATGATGGGACACTATTCCTCCCACTGACACCAATGATGGGAAACTATTCCTCCCACTGACACCAATGATGGTACACTATTCCTTCCACTGATACTAATGATGGGACACTATTTCTCCCACTGACACCAATGATGGGACACTATTCCTCCCACTGACACCAATGATGGGACACTATTCCTCCCACTGACACCAATGATGGGACACTATTCCTCCCACTGACACCAATGATGGGAAACTATTCCTCCCACTGACACCAATGATGGGACACTATTCCTCCCACTGATACTAATGATGGGACACTATTTCTCCCACTGACACCAATGATGGGACACTATTCCTCCCACTGACACCAATGATGGGACACTATTCCTCCCACTGACACCAATGATGGGACACTATTCCTCCCACTGACACCAATGATGGGACACTATTCCTCCCACTGACACCAATGATGGGACACTATTCCTCCTACTGACACCAATGATGGGACACTATTTCTCCCACTGACACCAATGATGCATTGTTTACTCCCGCAGCCGCCAGGACAATTTCTATTTCCAATGGCCACAGTCAACCTCCCCTAGAGTCTGAAGGACATTAAACTGGCCCTTTGTATATAAAGTTTGTAGACCCCTGTGTTGTCATGTTGGGGTGAAGTGTATCGTAAAGTTGGCCATACATGTCACACTCTCAGATTATCATCACAAATTTACAAGTGACTGTAGTGATATTACCTGGCTGGCCATACATTACCGGCACATATAATATTATGGGAAGATTAGAAAGGAAATAAATGTTCAGTGACAGGGTCTCTTTAATAAACTCACAGTTGGTTGAAAAATTGTCTGCAGAAAATTCACCCAGCAGATGATGGAATACAGCACCACCTAGTGGAGCATTGTTATTGGTACACTCATGTATAAGAAGTGCAGAAGGAAGCTGCTGTCACCTTGTGGACGATGTGTTAACTGCAGTAACTCCTAAAATGTCATTTTATAAGGAATTCTGTAGAGAAGGAAATAATAACTTGCAGGTATCATTCAGAGAAATGGACTCTGCACAGTACTACTTCTCCTGTCCTGTATGTCGGGTGTAATTCTCGGTATCTCTTCTTATTCTGACTTGTAGGACAGATTTTCTGTGATTTCATCATCAAAGCCTTATGTGGTGCAGTTAACTTTTTCTGCCTGCATACTGTGCACACCACAGGGTCACATGGCTCCAAGAAGTGTGGCAGTGCCCATTACCACCTATAAAAGGGCTTCCATATACCCTGATCAGCCATAAAATAAAGACCACCCTCCTAATATTGAGTAGGTCCCCCTTTTCCCACCAAAACAGGTCCCCAGAGCCCCGGATGGCAACTCCCCTTTTTTATATATATATATATTTTGTTTTTATTAAAGGCCCCAGGTGGCAACCCCCCATTTTTAAATATATATATATCATTTTTTGTTATTATTGAAGGGTCCAGAGTTCCTCAGATGGCAACCCCACCCTTTTTTTTTTTTAATAAAAAAAAAATAGTTTATTTATTTTATTATATATTTTTTTGTTTTTATTAAAGGTCCCAGAGGTCCCCAGATGGCAACCTTTTTTTTAATAAACTTTTTTTATTTCTTTTTATTAAAGGGCCCAGAGGTCCCCAGATGGCTACCCCCCCATATTTTTATTTATTTTTGTTCTCTGCTCCAGTGGGCCCATGCCTGAAGCTGTGTAAGGGGCCCCATAATTCCTGCCCAGCTCCATACACCACAAACCGCAATGCTCTGTGCGTTTTGACACCTTTCTATCAGAACCAGTGCTACCCTTTTCAGTATTTTTTTTTTTTAGCTCGGGTAGCTTTTCTATTGGACCGGACTACACGGGCCAGCCTTTGCCTTCCCCCACCTCCATCAATAAACCTTAACCTTGTCGCCAGTTGGCCGGTTTTCCTTTCTTGGACCACTTTTGGTCGGTCCTGACCACTGCCAACAAAGAGCTGCAGTTTTGAAGTCGCTCTGATGAAGACGTTACAATTTGGCCCTTGTCAAAGTCTTTCAAATCCTTGCGATGCCTCCCAACAGTCCCGGATCATGCGGGACCTTCCCGGAATTTTCAACCAAGTATCCCTTTGCAGGAATGAGTTCTGGCACTTGGCTCCACTAGGTTAACCTGCAGGGAGAGATACCGGCTGCGGCAGTGGCGGCTAGCGGAGGATAGCAGGGTCTGGGAATAAGGGCAGCCTGCAGGAGATGCAGGGACGGGACGGGGGTGCTGCACAAGCACTGTATATCCTATTGACTGCCCTGAGTTCGGTCTGTCTTCCATCTTCCTCTCAAGTTTGCTCACTGTTGGAGGCCGCAGTGCTCCACCTGGCAGCCAGTGTGAACTCTAAATTACACAAGCCTCCTCTGTGGTTCACTAAGAGCCCATTCACATCTAGGCGACAAAACGCCCGACGCTTGTGCCGCTAGAGGGGAGAATTCCCATTGCTGTCTATGGAGATGGTTCACATCTCATAGACGCCATACGCCTGAAAAAAAAGTCCCGGACCCTTTTTTTCAGGCGGCATTGGCGTTCGGCCATACAAAGCAATGGCAAGGCTTTGTAAAAAAAAAAAAAAAAAAAAGTTACACACTCGCGGCAAAATACGCCACGTAGGCGGCGTATCTTGTCGCGGAAGTGTGAATGGAGCCTTATAGTACAAGTCGTACACGACCCGTATGTGGCAGAAATTCCCGCAGCTCCTTTTAATGTTGTTGTAGGTCTCTTGGCAGCACCCAGAACAGTTTGGACTGTTTACTAATTTCTCCCTGAGAGATTATAATATCCTGGTTACCTTCACCTGATTCTCTAACCATTGGTCCCCCTGGACATTTCTTACTCTCTCCCCTCTGTGCCCTATCCCCTCTACTAGGTTTATTCTTAATTATCCGATATACCAACTGTAATAGAAGCTGCTTTGAATGGTTGGGATTTTTGACCTTCGCACCAGAAAAAGCCAATCAGAAGAGACCCCCCTCCACATCTCTGTGCCTAAGACCTGGCATGGTGGTTGAGCTTTCTCCCACCAGGGTGCCGTGCTGTGGAATAGCCCCCCCTGCTGAGCATTGGTCTTTCACAGAAAACGGAAGCTCTTCACACAATCCTTTCTTGCGTACCCGCTCTTGTTCCATTTCTCACATTGCTTCCACCTGCTTCTGTCTCCTAGTCCCTGGGGGGGTTTTATTCCAGGGACTCCACCAAGCGCGTCGGGATCCTACGGGGTAAATGACCGCACTGTATCAAGATGCCACTCAACTCAACCCAAGAGAAGGAACTTGGCCCTGGTTTAGCCTAAGTTATTCCCCCAGCTATTCTACAACACATTAATAGCCAGATTCAGGTAGAGATACGCCGGCGTAACTCAGAATCTGCGCCGTCGTATATTTAAGTGTATTCTCAAATTGAGATACACTTAAATGTAGCTAAGATACGAACGCCGGCGCCGTTGTATTCTAGCTGTCTATTTACGCCGGCCGCTAGGGGCGTGTACGCTGATTTACGCCTAGAATGCATAAATCAGCGAGATACGCCTATTCACGAACGTACGCTTGCCCGTCACAGTAAGGATACACCGTTTACGTAAGGCGTTTTCAGGCCTAAAGATATTCCACCAAAAAGATGGCGCAGCCAATGTTAAGTATGGACGTCGGACCCGCATCAAATTTTTACGTTGTTTGCGTAAGTCGTCCGTGAATGGGGCTGGGCGTCATTTACGTTCACATCGAAACCATTGAGTTTTTGCGGCGTAATTTGGAGCATACGTCGTCCGTGAATGGGGCTGGGCGTCATTTATGTTCACGTCGAAACCAATGAGTCTTTGCGGCGTAATTTGGAGCATACGTCGTTTGCGTAAGTCGTCCGTGAATGGGGCTGAGCGTCATTTACGTTCACGTCGAAACCATCGAGTCTTTGCGGCGTAATTTGGAGCATACGTCGTTTGCGTAAGTCGTCCGTGAATGGGGCTGGGTGTCATTTACGTTCACGTCGAAACCAATGAGTCTTTGCGGCGTAATTTGGAGCATGCGCACTGGGATACGTACACGGACGGCGCATGCGCCGTTCGTTCAAAACATATTTTACGTGGGGTCATGCTTTATTTACATAAAACAAGCCCACCTCTTCACAATTTAAATTCGGCGCGCTTACGCCGGCACATTTACGCTACGCCGCCGTAACTTAGGACGCAAGTGCTTTGTGAATACAGCACTTTCCTCTCTAACTTACGGCGGCGTAGCGTATATGAGATACGCTACACCTGCCTAACGTTAGGCACGGATACCTGAATCCAGCTATAACTTTATAGGTTACTTCAATTCTATTCTCTTCATAGATGACATAATTATATTATTTCAATCAACTTAATTTCTCAATTACATGCCATCAAATAGCTGCCATGAAGCTATGATCATGACACTCCATGTTACATAATCTTATCCTACAATCCGCTAGGTTATCCATTTTCATTGATAAGAGTTACTTTCCTGAATGATTACGCCTTTTTCTACTATTGTACTAGGTTCTGTTAATATCTATTTCTATTATATTATTGTACATGCTCTTTTAATGGAATTTTGTTGATACAGTGGAACCTCGGATTACGAGTATAATCCGTTCCTGGAGAACGCTCGTAATCCAAAGCACTCGCCTATCAAAGCGAGTTTCCCCATAGAGGTCAATGGAAACGAAAATAATTTGTTTGCATTGACTTTAATAGCATGCAATACTGCATGCGGCCAGAGGTGAGGGGGGCGCCAGAGAGCCTCGGAAACGGCTGGAAAGGTCCGAGGACACCTCAGCTGACCTTGGCAAACCTTGGAAAGACTCCGTTCCCGGGCTGTCCTCGGGGCTTTCCGAACAGCTCCGATCGGCATGCAGTAACGCATGTGGGCAGAGGTGGGGGTGCGCGGGAGAGCCTCGTAAAGATTCAGAAAGGCCCGAGAACAGCTCAGCTGAGCTAAAAAATAAAAAAAAAACTTGTAAAGGCTCAGAAACTGAGTATTTTCTGAAGTTTTCCTAGAATTTCCAAACAGCTCCATTCCCCCCCCCCCCCCCCACCTCAGGCCAAATGCGGTACTGCACACCGCTTTGGCTTGACTCCTGCTCATGTGGCGATACAACACTCGCAAACCGAGTCAGGATTTTTTTTAAAATACAACGCTCGCATTGGGAACCGCTCATTAACCACTTAAGCCCCGGACCATATTGCTGCCCAAAGACCCAAGGTGTTTTTACAGTTTGGGACTGCGTCGCTTTAACAGACAATTGCGCGGTCGTGCGACGTGGCTCCCAAACAAAATTGGGGTCCTTTTTTTCCCACAAATAGAGCTTTCTTTTGGTGGTATTTGATCACCTCGGCGGTTTTTATTTTTTGCGCTATAAACAAAAATAGAGCGACAATTTTGAAAAAAATGCAATATTTTTTACTTTTTGCTATAATAAATATCCCCCAAAAACATATATAAAATTTTTTTTTTTCCTCAGTTTAGGCCGATACGTATTCTTGTACCTATTTTTGGTAAAAAAAATCGCAATAAGCGTTTATCGATTGGTTTGCGCAAAATTTATAGCGTTTACAAAATAGGGGATAGTTTTATTGCATTTTTATTATTTTTTTTTTTTTTACTACTAATGGCGGCGATCAGCGATTTTTTTCGTGACTGCGAGGTGTGGCTGTAGTAATGACGTCATTGATCGTGTCTTCCCTATAAAGGGAATGACGCGATCGATGCGCCGACACAGTGAAGCACGGGGAAGCCGTGTTTACACACGGCTCTCCCCGTTCTTCAGCTCCGGGGAGCGATCGCGACGGAGCGGCTATAAACAAATAGCCGCGCCGTCGTCCCGGATCGCTCCCCGAGGGGACCCGACCGCCGCAAGTCGCGGGGGGGGTCCCGATCGGACCCCCCACCCACGTCTAGGCAGGGACGTACAGGTACGCCAATGTGCCTGTACGTGCCATTCTGCCGACGTATATGTACAGGCGGCGGTCGGGAAGGGGTTAACCGTGTTACTCGCAATCCGAGGTTCCACTGTTGCTCGTTAACCACGTTACTCGTAACCAGAGGTTCCACTGTATGTGGCAACATTTTGGTGAAGGTCCCTTTCTGTTCCAGCATTACCGTTCTCCTGCGTGTACAAAAAGCCAGCTCCACAAAGACATAGTTTGACCCTACTGAACACCTTTAGGATGAGTTGGAACATAAATTGTGATTTATGTATTTTTGTTGGCGCCCAACGTGGGGTCAGGTCGTCTTCTCCAACATCAGTACCTGACCTCCTAAAATGTGAAGAATTCCCTAAAGAGTGGAAGATATTCTATACACAGTATGTCCGATAAGTTCCCACCGTCACCAATGATCATTATAGCGCTCTGTAAATGGGAACATCGCACAAATGCGCTGTGAGCTGTAGACATTAGGGGTACACCCATATATCGGGGTGAAAATGGGGTTATCGGCGTTCTGCAGATAAAAAAAAAAAAAGGGTGCAGATAATGGGTGCTGAAAAATTATCGTCTGAAAAACAGGGTTATCTGCAAAATGCCAATAAAAAGGTGGCAATAATGTCCCAAAATAAATTCATAATAACCACTTCATTACCCCTGTATATAAAAAAATGAAGCAGCAAGGTAGCTCTGCCAACCTGGGGGGGCCGTCGTATGACATCCGCGGGCTAGGGGGCTCGCACCCGCCGCATCACTTGGGTGCCGTTGCGCGTGCCTGGCGGCCACAATTTTTTTTATTTACCAAAAATATGTAGAATACATATCGGCCTAAACTGAAGAAATTTTTTTTTCTAATTGTGATATTTATTATAGCAAAAAAAAAAAAAAAGTGTTTTTTTTTCCAAATTGTCGCTCTTTTGTTTGTAGCGCAAAATAAAATAAAACGCAGAGGGGATCAAATACCACCAAAAAGAAAGCTCTATTTGTGGGGGGGGAAAAAAATCTAATTCATTTGGGTACAGTGTTGTACGACCGCGCAATTGTCAAGCGCTGAAAACTAAAAAATTGGTCTGGGCAGGAAGGGGGGTGAAAATGCCCGTATTGAAGTGGTTAAATACGTTAAACGTTAAATACAAATATATATTTTTGTTTAAAAAAAAAAAAAAAAAACTGTCCATTTCGGTTGCGGTCGAGTGCATCCTGAATTTTTGGTTTCGATCTGGAATTCTCATTTCGGTGCACCACTAGTAGATATAGGGCCAGATCCACGGACGAAGTACGCCGGCGTATCTACTGATACGCCGGCGTACTTTCAAATTTTCCGCGTCATATCGTTGTTTTGAATCCTCAAAATAAGATACAACGGCTTCTGGGTTAGATCTGACAGGCGTACGTCTTCGTACGCCTTCGGATCTAAGATGCAATACTTCGGCGTCCGCTGGGTGGCGTTTTCCGCGTCGGGTATGCAAATTAGCGATTTACCACGATCCACGAACGTACGCGCGGCCGTCGCATTTTCTAACGTCGTCTGTAGTCGGCTTTTTCTGGCGTATAGTTAAAGCTGGTATTTTTCGGCGTATAGTTAAAGCTGGTATTTTTCGGCGTATAGATAGACTTGCCATGTTAAGTATGGCCGTCGTTCCCGCGTCGAAATTTGAATTTATTTTTTCGTAAGTCGTCTGTGAATAGGGATGGACGTAACTCACGTCTAAGTTCAAAAAATGACGTCGTTGCGACGTCATTTCGCGCAAAGCACGGCGGGAAATTTCTTGACGACGCATGCGCATTCAACCCGCCCCCAACCTGCCCAATTTCAAATCCGCCGCCAGAAATACACTACGCCGCCGCAACTTACGGCGCAAAATCGCTGAGGATTCGAAAATGCGCCAGGTAAGGTACGGCGGCGTAGTGTATCTCTGATACGCTGCGCCGTTTCTACATGTATGTGGATCTGGCCCATAATTATTAGCAGGGTTTCCCTGACACCAGAAAATTACTTCCGCGATGTTAAAAATGGTTGCAAAAGGCTGCTGTAAATTCTTCTCATTAATCGTAATAAAACTTCCAATCAGCATCAAATCCATACATTTTTATCAATCATTTCACTCCTCACATTTGTCTTTTTTTTTTTTTTATAATTTTTGTGTTTTTTTTTATTATTTCATTTCCAGACTAAAACCTACTTTTTCTCTTCTTTTTTATTTAATGCAAATTACATATACCAGGTAACTATTTCCGGAATTGTGTCACACAGAACAAAATGTATTTACAAAGAGGAAAAGAAGATATTGGGGGGGAAGGAAGGGGGGGGGAGGGTGGGGGGGTAGGCAAGGTGGGCAGAGGACATCAGGCATACGTTCTGACATAAAAATAAAAAAACAAAAAACAAAAAAAGGAAACAAAAAAAAAAACATGAGACCTCGACGCTGTCTGGGGGGATTTTTTTTTTGGGGGGGGCGGGCCCAGCGGAGATCAAAATAAAATAAACTTTCAGTCACAAAGGCATTCAAGTAATAATGTTATACACATTTGTTTTTGTTTTTTTCCTCTTTTTGTCGTGAATGCGATATTTCGGAGAGATCACCAGTTGTAGTTGTGGAGATTTTGCCTTTTTTTTTTTTTGCTTTTTTTTCTTTTATTCCCATTTTTTTTTTTTATACACATAGTTTTTGACGGAACCTTCCCCTGGCTGAATTGTGTTTGTTAGCCAAGCTGTCCATCGGGGGGGAGGGGGAAGAAAAAAAAAAAAAAAAACACGTCGAAGCGATATTACAGGCGAAGCAAAAAATATATATATATATGTATATATTCTATAGAGGAGTCGATCACAGCTGAAAGCTACATTCTGAAGCACGTCGCCGTCACATCCCTTTCCAACCCAATAAGACTTGAAAATAATAATAATAATAAAAAAAAAAATTAAATAAAAAATAAAATTATTGCAATTTGTATATATATATATTTTTTTTGCACAGAAAAAAAAAAAAAAAAGCAATAAAATCTGTTGATGGTGTGGACAACACTGCCTGTAGCCCAACCTTCCCGCTGCAAATATTACAACCCCCTCGCTGTGCGATAATAATAAAAAAAAGAAAAAAAAGAAGAGTACAGAGATCTGGGGGGGGGGGGGGGGCTTCGGAACTGGCGGACCGTTGTAGCCGTTTCACTCTATCAAGATCAGGAGGTAAAAAAAAAAAATTTGATACAGTTTAAAAAAAAGGATTTTTGTACTCACCGTAAAATCCATTTCTCCGAGTTCATAGACGGACACAGCCTTCATTGACCTTAGGGTAAGAAGCATAACCCTAAGGTCAATGAAGGCTGTGTCCGTCCATGAACGAAAGAGAAAAAAGGATTTTTGTACTCACCGTAAAATCCATTTCTCTGAGTTCATAGACGGACACAGCCTTCTTTGACCTTAGGGTTATGCTTCTTACCCTAAGGTCAATGAAGGCTGTGTCCGTCTATGAACGAAAGAGAAAAAAATATTTAGGCTCGGTTCCATTTCTGGAAAACGGTCCCGTCCGATTTTTGGGTCTAATTTAGGTGCGAATTGAAGTAAAATATTAGCACCTGAAAAATCGGTGAACAAAAAACGCACCGGACTCCGGACTGCAAAGCGCAGCCAGACATGTGCGGACCCTTAAAGTCACGGTAGTTTCCGGCGGTCTCTAAAATAACCACAAAATAGGCCTCGATGGAAGCAGATGGCCACCTGGAACCTTCCTACGGAATAACCGCCTTAGAGTTGTTGGGACATCAACAGAACGGAGGGGAACATTTTTAGAAGCAATTGTGTAAAATGACACAGCGACTACAAGAACATGGCGGAAGAGGGATATTTTTTTAAAAACGCGCCGAAAAACGAATAACTGCGGTTTGCCGACAGAAGAGGATTAGAAATGGGATAGTGAAAGAACGTACGCTTTCTTAGTTCATTTCTTCCACATTACCTTTCTGTTTGTTAAAATACATCAGGGTTCGACAAACCCCGGGCGCCAGGTCGCAATTGCGACTAGAATTAGCGACCTGGACGTGGCACAGCTGGGGTATCCTGTGTCTGCGATGGTGGATCTTTGACTTTTTGTGCCAAATTCTAGACGCGATAAAGCCGGGAAAAAAATGGGAACATCCCCAGGAGCCATGCATCCAGCAACACCCAGTAAAAACAGGCTCAGCTCAGACTCTGTTTAGGGCAGTGGTTCTCAACCTTCTAGTGCCGTGACCCCTTGATAAAATTTCCCAAGTTGTGGGGACCCCCTAACAGTAGTTGGAATGAGTGGCAGTGCTGGGGGGAGTTCTGATCGGCCAACTTGGGTGCTCTTGATGAAGGTCATCTGCTGATTTGAGAACTGTAGTGGGGACTTTTAATGGCAACTCTAATCACAGGCAGTGTTACTCTGTGTTCCCAGCTTCGTGGTGTCTCGTAGCAGTAACACCTATGCCAAAATCTGGAGGTGGGGTCTCCTCCAGCCCCTCCCACTTCACATTCCTCACCAGTCAGCTGACCTCTAGTCTCTGCCCCCATGTCGTGAACTAAATGGGCGGCTGTGAAGAGGCTGAGTGGGCGGCCGCGGGCTCCAAGAACAGCCCCAGCTGGGCGGCCGCGAAAAGGCTGGAAGAGTGGTGCGGGCTTCAGGAACATCCCAGGATCTGGTGACCCCTGGCAAACCATCATTCGAACCCCAGGATGAGAACCACTGGTTTAGGTGATGCCCCGACGTGTTTCGCCCTTGGATGAAACCGAGGCTGTTTTTTTTCTTAGTAGATACAGCAGAATTGTCCTGAATGCCCTCCTGGGGCGTTCCTGTTTTTTCATTGCTTGTAGCCACTGAGCCGAGACACGCTCTTTCCCAGCCTGCACGCTAACTGCATTTCCCCAAAAATAAGCCCGGGTCTTATATTAATTTTGCCAACAAAAAGACACAGTAGGGCTTATTTTCAAGGTAGGTCTTACCATGTAATGTGCCGTCTTCTCTCTCCCTCCCTGACAGAAATCCCACAGTGTGAACACAGTTAAAATGCTTTTTACAACCTAATACCTAATACAGGAGTATATAATGTACAATGTGTGTGTTGCTGTAATGCAAATGTGCCAAATACCTTCTTTTTAGCGCCGCTCTGCGCTTCTGTGACCCGCCGGCGCTCTCTTCCCCTCAATTTTATGACAGAAAGGCACATTGTACATTATATACTCCTGTAATAGAGTGGATTATAGGATTTTACAAGCATTTTAAACTAGGGCTTATTTTCGGGGTAGGGCTTATATTGCAGGCCTCCTGGAAAATAACGCTAGGTCTTATTTTCGGGGTAGGTCTTATTTTCAGGGTAGGCCTTATTTTTGGGGTAGGCCTTATTTACGGGGAAACACGGTAAGTGTGAGTCACTTGACCTGGACAGACAGGAGCCTGGGTCGGCACCGCTAACATTTGGTGTGGGTTCAAAGCCAAAAAAGGTACGTTCGAAAAAGGGTGTTAAACTCAATTTCATCGTGGGCCGCATCAGTATTATGATTACCCTCAAAAGGGCCAGTTGTATCTGTAAGATTAGATGTCCAGCACATCCCCTTCCCTTACATTAGATGTCAAGAGCCACCCCACCATCAGAAGTTAAGTCCCCCACTCTCCCTCACATCACAGCGCACCCCCCTTTCCTTATGCTGCTGCTGGGAAGAAGATGGACGCATTGCTTGAAAGCAGAAAGTAAGGGTCTGGAGTAGGACCAGAGGAGGGCTGGAGCTCTACTGCAGCTGCAGGAGAGGTGCGAGGGCCACATGAAATGGCCTGGAGGGCCTGTGTTTGACACCTGGTTACCCTGCAAGAATATGCAAGCCTGGAAAATGAAGTAAAACAAGTGTGCTCCACATGGGCTCCATCGCCATGAGTGAGCTCCGGTGGGCGGAGTGAAACAAATTGGGGGGGGGGGGGGCTCCTGGCCAGGCTGGGGCTGCCACTTGTTCACACACAGCAGGTCTTGTTCTGATGATGTGCAGCTCCCGAGGATCTTCAGCTCTTATCTACCATTGGCGGGCTCCTTCCCCGACCCAAACTCAAAAGACTACACTTCCTTGCAGCCTGAGCAGCTCACATATACAACATGGGTCTGCCACAAGTGTTGCAAGGGCCTTCGGGTCTGACCAATGCAGATCAAAGCCCGATCAGACGTTCAATGCAGAGCCCAGGGGTGTTGCTAGGTCTACAAAGATCTGGGGCTAGAGCCCATAGGAGTGAAGTAAAAAAAGTCATACACTTGGGCGGGCATACACATGTATATATATATATATA
Organism: Rana temporaria; assembly: GCF_905171775.1. Classification (NCBI taxonomy): domain Eukaryota; kingdom Metazoa; phylum Chordata; class Amphibia; order Anura; family Ranidae; genus Rana; species Rana temporaria. The sequence goes on along the minus strand of NC_053490.1, from coordinate 537,067,856 downwards.
TATATAGATATAAAGATCTGTATGAGGAGGATAGCGGTGAAAATGTCCGTGTGCAGGGTACACGCATTCAGCGGTGGCGGGCTGGGTGTGGCCCGAGAGCCACGGGTTGCCGACCCCTGCCCTAGAGACTTGGGGGCTATGGGCCCCAGATTCGGGGCTTTAGCCCCAGTAGCCACCCCCTAGCGACGCCACTGCGCAGAGGTGTTGGCATTTCTCAGAGGTGGATTAGTACCTACTGTATCACATTATGCTCCTTCACCAGAAGCTTTTCGATAGGAAAGGCCTACCCCTAGACGTTTGTAACCTTCCACATGTATATTCACAAACAGAAGCCAATGTGGAAGAAATGAACCATAAAAGGTGGAAGTAATGATCCATCAAAGAGTACTCAAGGACAGGGGGCCTCAGAAAGATGTGGAGTAATAAACAAGGTTCTACTAGGATAGCAAAAGAAGGAGGAAAGAAAGCATAGAAGAGCTTAGCACACTGCAGGACACGGACACCGCAAAATGTCTAGCATATGTATCACACAGGACGCTCTATACCGCCATACTCTGCCTGTATCCCAATAACGTCACTGCATCCAGCAAAGCTTAGAGCAGGGGGTCTCAAACTGACGGCCTTCCAGCTGTTGCTGGAGGCATTGCAAGGCTGACCGTTGCAGGCATTACTCCCTCGGGCAGAGGCATGGTGGGGCTTGTAGTTTCCCAACAGCAGGAGGGGCCGCTAGTTTGAGACCCCTGGCTTAGACAGATTACCCCCCCAATTCACCTAAAATGACAGGGCTGTGGTCTCCTAGCTAAATTTTTAATACAAGGGAGACAACAGAAGCAGATGCAGTGGGCAACGCACAGCGCTGGCCAGGCCTAGAGACGCAGATGTAATGCCCCGTGGACACCCCATTGCGGGTGAGGTCAGTGTTGTCTGTTCCATGGTTAAATCAACGGTTATACCCTTTGCCTCTCGTGATACGATTACCACCCCACAAAATTCATTAACGTGGGCTGCTGCGCAATTTTCAGCAAACGGGCACCAATGGGTGAAGGGTCCACAGATACAGAAGTGTCTAAGGGTAGAACCCCCATCAACAACAAGACTTGTCTCTGAAAAAGGGGGAAACAAGAGTTTAATTCTTCCTGGGACAACCTTTAACAGAACCCTCACTTAAAATATACCCGGTCAAGGGCTGCTAATGAAGGCTAGGGACTTGTAGTACTCCCTGGTCCCACCCGGTCAAGGGCTGCTAATGAAGGCCAGGGACTTGTAGCACTCCCCGGTCCCACCCGGTCAAGGGCTGCTAATGAAGGCCAGGGACTTGTAGCACTCCCCGGTCCCACCCGGTCAAGGGCTGCTAATGAAGGCCAGGGACTTGTAGCACTCCCCGGTCCCACCCGGTCAAGGGCTGCTAATGAAGGCCAGGGACTTGTAGCACTGGTGGTTTGCAAATTTCTGAAGCTATTCTGAATGGTAGAGCAACCCCCATGTGGCTTGAAGTAGAACAGAAACGCAATTCTTCAGGCAGGTGGAAGCTATCGAACGCTAGAATTGTCCAACCGCCCCTAAGCACCCCCCCAGACCGCTACACGCTCTCTGTGTTGGCAGATCAGCATTGCCTGTGATGGACATCGGGGGGTTACTGCGCAGTGGAAGGGTATACACGTAATCTTGCGCAATAAGGCACTCCGAAAAATAGGATTTCAGGGAGATGGTGCCAGGGGGGGGGGGGGGGGGGGGGGGGGGGGGGGGGGGGGGCAGTCCCGCCAGCCACAAAAAAACCCCTGGGCGGCGACTGACGGGGAAGGTTCCGAAAAAGGTGTAAGCGCGGCAGCGACTTCTCATTGCGTAGACCGGGGCGCTGGAAAAAATTACGATGGCCAGCACCTGTCTAGGAAAGAGGGGAACCGGCTTTGCTGCCCCTTCCACCCTCACCCAGAAAACTCCTACGGAGTGAGATTAAAAAAAAAAAAAAAAAAGGAAAAGAAAAACCTGTATTTATAGATATTTTACAAGGTTAAATAACAACAACAATAATAATTATAATAATAAAAAAAAAACTGAACCACTAAAATTGACAGGATGGCGTGTCTTTACAGTTATGTATATATATATATATTTTTTCCTTGATAGATGTGGCCAGTGTCTAGCGGGAGAGTCCAGGGATAGGGGTGTGGTGTGTGCGCTCTCCACCCCGTTCTCTCGTTCCCCCCCCACCCTCTTGCTACTTTGCCCGTTTTCCTTCTCGCCCCGTGCGCAGAACATGCTTTGCTATTGGCTCAGGAGGAGTTGGAGGCTGATGCTGACGCTGCATTGTTGGTCGGCCCGCGATCCCCAGGATTTGAATCTGGAAGAGAATGAAAAGAAGGGTGAGGAGGATGGCCGAGAGATGGCAGAACAACAACAAGTATAATGCATGCACTCGTTATAACCCGTCTACAGGATATAAATACCAACTGGAACATGAAAAATCATTCAGCCGCCTGATGCATCCTTGCACCTTGACAGATGAGGCCAAGTCCACTAGAAGGTACCCCCTGGTTCATCTATGGCCCAGATTCACAAAGCACTTACGCCGACGTATAACAAGTTACGCTGACGTAAGTGCAAATGTGCGCCGTCGTATCTGTGCGCCACACCCACAAATAGATATGCGCCTAAAACCAGGCTACACCCCGCCGACGTAGCTTGCTTACGCCGGCGTAGGGTGGACGCACATTTACGCCGGGCGCATGGTGCCGCTCCCATTGATTAGCCATTCAAACATGCAAATGAGGGAAATACGGCAATTCACGAACCTGCGTGCGCCCGACGCGAGGTGGGCGTAAGTTGTACGTCCGGCGTAAAGTTATTCCCCATAAAGGAGGTGCAACCCGGGAGCAGACACGCCAAGGTCTGCACCAGGGAACACAAGCCGGCGTGTTTTACGTTGGACGTGTGTCTGGCTGGGCGTAGGTTACGTTCACACCGTACGCAGTGATCCGGCGTAGTTTAGGCAGTTGTTCCGACGTGGTTGTGAGCAGGCGCAGGGGGATGCGCGTCCACGTCACGGCGCATGCGCCGTTCGTGATACGTATCCGTCTGCCGCTCGGCCCATCAATTGCATGGGGTCACGCCTCATTTGCATGGGTCACGCCCACTTCCACCTACGCCAACGTACGCCTTCGAAAAGCCCGGCCCAATGGTGACTCTTTGAGCAGTGTTTTTCTTGTTTTCCCTCCGGATGTGGCAATGTGATTGCTTCCCTTTTGTATCTTTCCATCCTTGCATCTCGTCTCTGGTCACCCAAGCAGAACCTTCAAAACCACTTACCACCTTTACACCACCATTTACACACCTCCGGGTCTTCTCCCATGCTGTTCCCTTTCTCTATAACGGCTTTCCAGCACAAACGCCACTTTACTCACACTTCCAGGTCTTCTCTCATGGTTCTCCTTTCCTGGAGAACCCTTCCAGGTCAACACAACTCCCACATACCTCTAGGTCAGGGATCTGCAATTAGCGGACCTCCAGCTGTTGCAAAACTACAAGTCCCATCATGCCTCTGGGTGTCATGCTTGTGGCTCAGAGTCTTGCAGTTCTGCAACAGCTGGAGGTCCACTAATTGCATATCCTTGCTCTAGGTTGTCTCTTATGGTTCTCACTTTCTCAAAAATGCCCTCAAAAGGCCTATATTACTCTCATACACCTCCAGTGCTTTCGTGTTCTTTCTCCAGAAAAGCATAACCTTCACACTTCTCTGAGTCTTCTAGCGTGTTTCTCAGAAAATAAGCCCGGGTCTTATATTAAATTTTGGCAACAAAAAAAAAGACACAGTAGGGCTTATTTTCGGAGTAGGTCTTACCATGTAATATGCTGTCTTCTCTCCCTGCCTGATAGGATTTCCCAGTGTAAACTGTGGCCTGGAAGGAAATTCTAGAGAATGGAACAGCTTACTGTGGGGTTCCCCGAAAATAAGACCTAGCGTTATTTTCCAGGAGGGCTGCAATATAAGCCCTTCCCCCGAAAATAAGCCCTAGTTTAAAATGCTTGTAAAATCCTATAATCCTCTCTATTACAGTAGTATATAATGTTCAATGTATTTGTTTCTGTAATATACCGTATTTATCGGCGTATACCGCACACTTTTTCCCCCCTTAAAATCAGGGGAAAATCGTGGGTGCGCGATATACGCCGATCCCCGCTGTCTCCGACATTGTCCGAGCTGAGCCGAGTGTACTGCGCGCTCGGCTCCGCCAGCAGCCACGCGAGAGAAGCAGAGTGCGCAGGAAATCCGGCTCTGCACAGCGCGCCAAATTCAAACACACAACGGAACGCAACCCCGGGCAAGGTGCGGATGGACACCTCCAAAGCCGTAGACGGACACCCACAAGGCTCAAAGGACACCGCGCAAAGCCGCAGACGGACGCCAGACAAGGCCGCCGATGGACGCCGGGCAAGACAGCAGACGGACACCGACAAGGCTGGACGGACCCCGGGCAAGGCCGCAGACGGACGCCAGACACGGCAGCCGATGGACGCCGGGCAAGACATCCAAAATGTAATTTTTTTCCCTAAACTTCCCTTCTCAGCTTGGGGTGCGCGCTATATGCCGGCGAGCGGTATATGCTGATAAATACATATATTACATAAACACACACATTGTACATTATATAATACTGTAATAGAGAGGATTATAGGATTTTACAAGCATTTTAAACTAGGGCTTATTTTCAGGGGAGGGCTTATATTGCAGCCCTCCTGGAAAATAGCGCTAGGTCTTATTTTCAGGGGAAACACGGTAAGCTGTTCAATTCTCTAGAATTTCCTTCCAGGCCAACACGACAAACTCGCACCTCCAGGACTTTTCATATGGTTTTCCCTTTCTCCAGAATGGCCTTACAAGCCAAGACCACCTACAAACAATAATGGGGCTTCTTCCAAGTTGCGCCTTTTCTCTTAAATTCCTTTCAAGATCATTCACAAATCCAAACAGCTTCAGGTTTACCCTCACGATTCTTTCGTTCTCCAGAATGCTCTTCCTTGTCTACACCACTGCGAACCAAGATAGGTGTGTGAGCTGCTCAGGGTGCATAGGTAATGAAGTCCTGTGCCCAGTGCTGGCCAGGAAAGGAGCTCCTCTATGCTCCAAACAATGGTAGAGAGAGTGCTTGGGTGTCCCAGGGGGGATTTGACTTGATGTGCGGCTCCTGGGGCGCCTTAGCACACTCTACCATTGTCAACACCACTCCCACACACCTTAACCACTTTAGGACCGCCTCCTGCACATTTACGTCGGCAGAATGGCACGGCTGGGTACAAGCACGTACCTGTACGTCCTCTTTAAGTGCCCAGCCGTGGGTCGCAGGGCGCGCCCCCCGGTCCGAAGCTGGAACCGCGGACCTGATCGCCGCTGGAGTCCCGCGATCGGTCCCCGGAGCTGAAGAACGGGGAGAGCTGTGTGTAAACACAGCTTCCCTGTTCTTCACTGTGGCGCCGTCACCGATCGTGTGTTCTCTTTTATATGGAAACACGATCAATGACGTCACACCTACAGCCACACCCCCCCTACAGTTAGAAACACAAATGAGGTCACACATAACCCCTTCAGCGCCCCCTTGTGGTTAACTCCCAAACTGCAATTGTCATTTTCACAGTAAACAATGCAATTTAAATGCATTTTTTGCTGTGAAAAGGACAATGGTTCCAAAAATGTGTCAAAATTGTCCGAAGTGTCCACCATAATGTCGCAGTCACGAAAAAAAAAAAAAAAAATTGCTGATCGCCGCCATTAGTAGTAAAAAAAATAATAATTTATAAAAACGCAATAAAAAAATCCCCTTTTTTGTAAACGCTATAAATTTTGCGCAAACCAACCGATAAACGCTTATTGCGATTTTTTTTTTACCAAAAATATGTAGAAGAATACGTATCGGCCTAAACTGAGGAAAAAAATAATATTTTTTTTATATATTTTTGGGGGATATTTATTATTGCAAAAAGTAAAAAATATTGCATTTTCCCCAAAATTGTCGCTCTATTTTTGTTTATAGCGCAAAAAATAAAAACCGCAGAGGTGATCAAATACCACCAAAAGAAAGCTCTATTTGTGGGGGAAAAAAGGACGCCAATTTTTTTTGGGAGCCACGCCGCACGACCGCGCAATTGCAAGTCAAATCGACGCAGTGCCGAATCGCAAAAACTGTCCAGGTCCTTTACCTGCCTAAAGGTCCGGGTCTTAAGTGGTTAAAGCCGCGTACAAACGGTCGGAAATTCTGACAAGAAAAGTCCGATGTGAGCCTTTGGTCGGAAATTCCGACCGTGTGTAGGCCCCATCTGACTTTTTCTGTTGGAATTTTCCGAAAAAAAAAAATTTAAGAGCTGGTTCTCAATTTTTCCGACAAGAAAAGTGCAATTCCGACGCACAAAAAAAAAAACACGCATGCTTTGAATCAATTCGATGCATGCTCGGAATCATTGAACTTAATTTTTTTTCGGATCCTTGTAGTGTTGTATGTCCCCCGCGTTCTTGACTATCGTAATTTTGTGCGACCGTGTGTAAGCAACACAAGTTTAAGCCAACATTCCGTCGAAAAAAAAAAAAAAAAACACGGTTTTCTTGTCAGAAGCAATAAATCGGTCACATTGGGTACGTTTGTGACCGATACTTCCAAAAAAGTGAATATCGGCTGCACCAATAATCAGTCGAACCATATTAGACAGTTGTGATACCCTATTAGACAGTTGTGATACCCTATTAGACAGTTGTGATACTGTAACATGCGTCTCCTGTGAACTCCAATGCATCAGCTTAGAGAAGACCCCTCATTTTCACAAACAAAAAAAAGCCACATTGTTGGCTGTGCAACAAAAGACTTAAATACAGAGGGATAAAATCGAGTCACGTGAGCGTCCTCACCTGATGTCGCTGTGGCGTTCGTGGGCGTAGACACAGAGGCCTGGTTTCGAGCGTGTGGTGGGATGAGTATAGATGACAGCGAGGGGTTGCTAGACAGTTCTGCAAATAATAAAAAAAAAAAAAAAAAAAAAAAAAAAAAGACAGTGAGAACATTTTTATTCCAACGGATTTCCATTGGCTCCCGCTGCCGTCAATCAAATCCAATGACGCGGGAGACGGGGGGTGGGGCCGAGTCCTGCTGTCTGTGTCAATGGACGACGCAGCAGCACATGGGAGCGTGCCCACTCGGGTGCCCCAAGAGGGAGCGCTTCTCCGACGGGGCACTCGAGAAGAGAAGGAGCCAGGAGCGCCACTGAGGAACCCCAGAAGAGGAGGATCGGGGGCCACTCTATGCAAAACCAACTGCACAGGAGGCAAGTATGATGTTCGTTTTTAAAAAACACACACAAACTTTTACATATCCTTTAAAAAGAGACTCGGTGACATTGGCCATTCAGGGAAATGGAGAGATCCTCTTGACAAAAACACTTTATGCATAATACTGTACCATTGTGGCGGCAGTGTTTTGCTCTGTCCAGTGACGCCGCGGTTCCCTCTTCTCCACTGCCGGTGACGTTGGCCCTCACCCATCATTACTTCAGTGCTGTGAAAAAGTATTTGCGCCCTTCCTGATTATTTTTTTTTGGGCATATTTGTCACCCGTAAATAATTCAGATCAGACAAGTTATATTATTACTACACAAAGATAAACCCAGTAAATACAAAATGCAGTATAAAACGAAGATTTCATTTATTAAAATTAAAAAAAAGGGGGGGGGGGGGAAATCTGCCTGGCCCTTTGTGAAAAAGTAATTTCCCCCTTATTGCTAAATCACGAATGAACTGGAATTAAAACACATTTTTTTGGAAAGTTGAGTTAAATTTCACTTGCCACACCTAGGCCTGATTACTACCAGACCTGTTGAATTAAGAAATCACTTAAAAAGCAGAAGCAAACACAATCAATTTAGGAGCGCATTTACACTTGCTTCGGCTTCAACACACATTAACACTTGCTTCAAAACAAGGCTTCGGTCATGCTTTGTTAAAGCTCTCTGAACGCCAGTCACAGCTCTTGTCACTAAATAAAATGGTTAGCTTACAGTCCTGTTTACACCATGCTTTGCTTTGGCTTCAAAAATTATACACCATGTAGCTTTAGTGGTGCTTCAAAGCGTCTTCAAAGCCTCTATAGAAGTCTATGGCAATGCTCACTTGAAGCCCCACCAAAAGCCTCGCCGACGCCCCACCAAAAGCCTCGCCGACGGCCCCAACAAAAGCCTCGCCGACGGCCCCACCAAAAGCCTCGCCGACGCCCCACCAAAAGCCTCGCCGACGGCCCCAACAAAAGCCTCGCCGACGGCCCCAACAAAAGCCTCGCCGACGGCCCCACCAAAAGCCTCGCCGACGCCCCACCAAAAGCCTCGCCGACGGCCCCAACAAAAGCCTCGCCGACGGCCCCACCAAAAGCCTCGCCGACGGCCCCAACAAAAGCCTCGCCGACGGCCCCACCAAAAGCCTCGCCGACGCCCCACCAAAAGCCTCGCCGACGCCCCACCAAAAGCCTCGCCGACGGCCCCAACAAAAGCCTCGCCGACGGCCCCACCAAAAGCCTCGCCGACGCCCCACCAAAAGCCTCGCCGACGGCCCCAACAAAAGCCTCGCCGACGGCCCCACCAAAAGCCTCGCCGACGGCCCCAACAAAAGCCTCGCCGACGGCCCCAACAAAAGCCTCGCCGACGGCCCCAACAAAAGCCTCGCCGACGGCCCCAACAAAAGCCTCGCCGACGGCCCCAACAAAAGCCTCGCCGACGGCCCCAACAAAAGCCTCGCCGACGGCCCCAACAAAAGCCTCGCCGACGGCCCCAACAAAAGCCTCGCCGACGGCCCCAACAAAAGCCTCGCCGACGGCCCCAACAAAAGCCTCGCCGACGGCCCCAACAAAAGCCTCGCCGACGGCCCCAACAAAAGCCTCGCAGACGGCCCCAACAAAAGCCTCGCCGACGGCCCCAACAAAAGCCTCGCCGACGGCCCCAACAAAAGCCTCGCCGACGGCCCCAACAAAAGCCTCGCCGACGGCCCCAACAAAAGCCTCGCCGACGGCCCCAACAAAAGCCTCGCCGACGGCCCCAACAAAAGCCTCGCCGACGGCCCCAACAAAAGCCTCGCCGACGGCCCCAACAAAAGCCTCGCCGACGGCCCCAACAAAAGCCTCGCCGACGGCCCCAACAAAAGCCTCGCCGACGGCCCCAACAAAAGCCTCGCCGACGGCCCCAACAAAAGCCTCGCCGACGGCCCCAACAAAAGCCCCAACAAAAGCCTCATCCAAGCACCACCAAAAGCCTCATCGAAAGCCTTACCGAAGGTCCACCAAAAGCCTTACCGAAGGTCCACCAAAAGCCTTACCGAAGGTCCACCAAAAGCCTTACCGAAGGTCCACCAAAAGCCTTACCGAAGGTCCACCAAAAGCCTTACCGAAGGTCCACAAAAAGCCTTACCGAAGGTCCACAAAAAGCCTTACCGAAGGTCCACAAAAAGCCTTACCGAAGGTCCACAAAAAGCCTTACCGAAGGTCCACAAAAAGCCTTACCGAAGGTCCACAAAAAGCCTTACAGAAGGTCCACAAAAAGCCTTACAGAAGGTCCACAAAAAGCCCTACCGAAGGTCCACAAAAAGCCTTACCGAAGGTCCACCAAAAGCCTTACCGAAGGTCCATAAAAAGCCTTACCGAAGGTCCACAAAAAGCCTTACCGAAGGTCCACAAAAAGCCTTACCGAAGGTCCACCAAAAGCCTTACCGAAGGTCCACCAAAAGCCTTACCGAAGCACCACCAAAAGCCTTACCGAAGCACCACCAAAAGCCTCATCCAAGCACCACCAAAGGCCTCATCCAAGCACCACCAAAAGCCTCATCCAAGCACCACCAAAAGCCTCATCGAAGCACCACCAAAAGCCTCATCGAAGCACCACCAAAAGCCTCATCGAAGCACCACCAAAAGCCTTACCGAAGCACCACTGAAGCACCAAGCAAAGGCAAGGTGTAAACAGGACTGTAAGCTAACCATTTTATTTAGTGAGACACGATACCGCTCTAAAAACTGCCGATCCCTTGGCTTTGCTTCCATCCCACTAAACCAAAAAGGTGCTGGCTATGCACAGGTGCATTGGATAGAAGAAGATCCTGGACTGCCGCACTCCTTAAAACGATGTCTTTATTGTACAAATGAAATCCAAAAAAACAACCAAAGCAATGCAGTCAAAATGAAGTGAACAACAGGAAAAATGTGGCTGACATGTTTCACATCATGTGATGCTTACTTGGATTTCATTTGTACAATAAAGACATCGTTTTAAGGAGTGCGGCAGTCCAGGATCTTCTTCTATCCATTTCATTTAGTGACAGGAGCTTTGGCATTCAGAGAGCTTTAACAAAGCCTTTCCGAAGCCTTGTTTTGAAGCAAGTGTAGACTAGCCCTAAGAGTTTCAAAAAAGTTACATTTGCCGGGAATGTAACTGTCACATTGGTTGTGCTCTCAACCAAACTGTCAAACCATCCAATGGCTGGTGTCATACCTGATCACATCTGCGGAATCATGGCAGCTAAAGATTAAACAGAGGCCAAGATGGCAGCTTCCTTTGATTAAAAAAAAAAAAAAGAAAAAAAAGAAGGTTAGGAGGGGTTACTTCATTTACTACTTTAAAAAGAAGCTGCCTGGCAGAGTGAAGCACGCTTACAAATCCCAAAAAGCAACACATCATGCTGCGATCTAAAGAAATTTAAGAACAGATGAGAAACAAAGCAGTGGACACGTATCCGTCTGCAAAGGGTTACAAAGCCATTTCTAAGGAAGTAGGACTCCAGGACCACGGTGAGCGCCATTATCCACAAATGGAGAAAACTTGGAACAATGGTGAACCTTCCCAGCAGTGGCCAGCCGGCCAAAATGACTCAAAGAGCACAAAGACGACGACTCATCCAGGAGGTCATAAAATAACCCAGAACAACATCTAAAGAACTGCAGGCCTCACTTGCCCCGGGTAAGGTCAGTGTTTATGATTCACCAATAAGAAAGAGACGGGGCAAAAATGGCATCCATGGGAGAGCTCCAAGGCCAAAGCCACTGCTGACCAAAAAATACACAAAGGCTCGTCTCACATTTGCCCAAAAAAAATCTGGATTATGCCCAAGACTTTTAGGCAAATATTCTGTGGACTGATGAGACAAAAGTTAAACATTTTGGATGGTGTGCGTCCTGTTACATCTGCCGAAAAACTAACACAGCATAAAATAAAATGAAGCATTTCATAAAATGAACATCATACCAACAGTGAAACATGGTGGTGGTAGTGTGATGGTCTTGGCCTGGACGACTTGCCATCATTGATTGAACCATGAATTCTGCACTTTACCAGAAAATCCTGGAGATTGTCCGTCCATCAGTTCCTGACCTCAAGCACACTTGGGTTATGCAGGACGACAATGATCCAAAACACTAGGGTTGTCCCGATACCGATACTAGTATCGGCATCGGTACCGATACCAAGCATTTGTACTCGGGCAAATGCTCCCGATGCTTTACCGATACTTGTAGGCGGTGATCAGTGCGTGGGGAAGTTACAAGCACTGCTGACTGTCCCGTGTCCTCCTCCAGCCCCCCTCCGTTTTGCTGCAGTCTGTCTCCCTCCGTGTCCCCCGCCGTCTTTCTCTCTCCATGTCCCCCGCCGCGTTTCTCTCTCCGTGTCCCCCGCCGCGTTTCTCTCTCTCTCCCCGTGTCCCCCGCCGTGTTTCTCTCTCTCTCCCCGTGTCCCCCGCCGTGTTTCTCTCTCTCCGTGTCCCCCGCCGTGTTTCTCTCTCTCCGTGTCCCCCGCCATGTTTCTCCGTCGTGTTTCTCCCTCTCTCTCCGTGCCCCCCGTGTTTCTCTCTCTCTCCGTGCCCACGTGTTTCTCTCTCTCTCCGTGCCCCCCGTGTTTCTCTCTCTCTCTCCGTGTCCCCCGTGTTTCTCTCTCTCTCCGTGCCCCCCGTGTTTCTCTCTCTCTCTCTCCGTGCCCCCCGTGTTTCTCTCTCTCTCTCCGTGTCCCCCGCCGTGTTTCTCTCTCTCTCTGTGTCCCCCGCCGTGTTTCTCTCTCTCTCTGTGTCCCCCACCGTGTTTCTATCTCTCTCTCCGTGTCCCCCGCCGTGTTTCTCTCTCTCTCTCCCCGTGTCCCCGCCGTGTTTCTCTCCCTCTCCGTGCCCCCCGTTTCTCTCCCTCTCCGTGCCCCCCCGTGTTTCTCTCCCTCTCCGTGCCCCCCGTGTTTCTCTCCCTCTCCTTGCCCCCCGTGTTTCTCTCCCTCTCCGTGCCCCCCGTGTCTCTCTCCCTCTCCGTGCCCCCCGTGTTTCTCTCCCTCTCCGTGCCCCCCGTGTTTCTCTCCCTCTCCGTGCCCCCCGTGTTTCTCTCTCTCTTCGTGCCCCCCGTGTTTCTCTCTCTCTCTCTCCGTGCCCCCCGTGTTTCTCTCTCTCTCTCTCCGTGCCCCCCGTGTTTCTCTCTCTCTCTCTCCGTGCCCCCCGTGTTTTTCTCTCTCTCTCCGTGCCCCCCCGTGTTTCTCTCTCTCTCCGTGCCCCCCCGTGTTTCTCTCTCTCTCCGTGCCCCCCCGTGTTTCTCTCTCTCCGTGCCCCCCCGTGTTTCTCTCTCTCTCCGTGCCCCCCCGTGTTTCTCTCTCTCCGTGCCCCCCCGTGTTTCTCTCTCTCTCTCCGTGCCCCCCGTGTTTCTCTCTCTCTCCGTGTTTCTCTCTCCGTGCCCCCCCGTGTTTCTCTCTCTCGCCGTGTATCCCACCGTGTTTCTCTCCCCTTCCGTGCTCCTCCTCCACTCCCTGGAAATGTCAGGATGGAGAGCGGGGTAGGAGCCGGTAAATCCGTCTCCTAACTGCTTCGAATGGACAGAGTCAGTGATCAGTGACTCTGCCCATTTACATAACTGAAACATCGTAACCTGTGTTTACAATGTTTCAGTTTATGAATGAAGAGAAGCGGCTGTCTTCTCTTCTTTCATTTTCAGCGCAGCTGATGCTGCCGAGAAAGGGACTGGGGAACATGTGTCCTTAGTCCCTTTCCCTGTCTCAAAGGGGAGATGTCAGAGGCCTGTTAAGACTCCCGATATCTCACCAAAGCCCCCAGCAGGGCTGAAAAAATAAATAAAATAAAGAATAAAAAAACAAAAGAATAAAAAAAATTGTAGAAAAAAATAAAATAATAAAACACACACCGACACGGACCCCCCTCCCTTAAAAAAAGAAAGCATTATAAATAAAAAAATTGTAAAAAATTAAAAACAAATTGTTAAAGATAAAAAAAAAAATAAAAAAAAATACTGACATGTGCCGCTGTCACAAAAAAAGTATCGGTATTCGGTATCGGCGAGTACTTGAAAAAAAAAGTATCGGTACTCGGTCTTAAAAAAGTGGCACCGGGACAACCCTACAAAACACACAAGCAAATCCACCTCTGAATGGCTCACAAAGAAAACAAAATGAAGGTTTCGGCGTGGCCTAGTCAAAGTCCAGACCTAAATCTGACTGAGATGCTGTGGCATGACCTTAAACAGGCCGTTCAAGCTGGAAAACCCTCTAATGGGACGGAATTAAAACAATTCTGCAAAAAAGATTGAGCCAAAATTTCCTCCACAGTGATGTGAAAGACTCATTGCCAGTCGTTGTAAATGCTCGACTGCAGTTGTTGCCGGCAAGGGTGGCACAACCAGTTAATTCATGTTTTTTTAACCACTTCAGGAATGCCCACCGTACATATACTGAGGCAGGGTGGTGGGAATAAACAACTTACCTGTACTTGGTTTCCTCTTGCTGGGTCTGGGGTGTGCACCGCCGGATACCTGCTCCCGCTGTGATTGGACACATCGGGAGCCAATCAGCGGGTCCTGTGGCAGCCAACCACCCGGGAATGTCCGTAGGAGAGGCAGAACGATGGTCTGCCCCTATGTAAACAAAGCAGGTCGTCGCTCTGTGACAGAGGAAGAGAGAGATCTGCGATTCCTGCTAATCAGGAACACAGATGTCTCTCCTCTTCCTCCAGTCAGTTCACCCCCCCCCTCCCCCAGTTACAAAGCATTCCCTAGGACAGTGATGGTGAACCTCGGCACCCCAGATGTTTTGGAACTACATTTCCCATGATGCTCATGCACTCTGCAGAGTAGCTGAGCATCATGGGAAATGTAGTTCCAAAACATCTGGGGTGCCAAGGTTCGCCATCACTGCCCTAGGAGCACACTTAACCCTTTGATCGCCCCCTGATGGTAACCCCCCCCCCCCCCTTTCCTGCCAGTGTCATTAGTACAGTTTTATTTTTAGCAGTGATCACTGTATCACCCAAATTGTGTCACTTAAAGTGTCCGATTTGTCGCAGTCTCGCCAAAAAAAAAAACTATGATCGCCGCCATTATTAGTAAAAATAGAAATAAAAAAATGGCATAAAAATTATCCCATAGTTTGTAGACATTAAAACGTTTGCGCAAATCAATCAATATATGCGTTTTTTTTATCAGAAATATGTTGCAGAATACAAATTGGCCAAATTGATGAAGAAATAAGATTTTTTTTTTACATTTTCTTATTGGAAATGTTTTATAGCAGAAAGTAAAAAATATTGTTTTTATTTTTTTTCCAAATTTTCGCTCTTTTTTTGTTAATCGCGTTAAAAAATAAAAACCGCAGAGGTGATCAAATACCACCAAAAGAAAGCTCTATTTGTGGGGGAAAAAGGACGCCAATTTTGTTTGCGAGCCACGTCGCACGACCGCGCAATTGTCAGTTAAAGTAACAGTGCTGTATCGCTAAAACTGACCTGGTCATTAAGGAGGGGTGAAACCTTCTGGGGCTGAAGTGGTTAACAGAAAGTTTTCCAGTTATTAGGTTTAGGGGGGGGGGGGGGGGATTACTTTTTCACATAGGGCCAGGCAGGTTTGGACAGCATTTTTCCCCTTCATAAATGAAATCATTTAAAAACTGCATTTTGTATTTCCTTGGGTTATCTCTGTGTAATATTAACATTTGTTCTGAATCATTTCAGTGTGACAAATATGAAAATAAAAACACGAAGGGGGAGGGTCAAATACTTTTTTACAGTACTGTAAACTGGGGGGGGGGCTGTGAATCTAGGCTGGTATGTCGTCACACTCCCAGAATGCAGTTCTACGACAGCCAGGGTTCAAAAGGGGGGGGGGGGGGGATGATGCCGACTGCCATTTAAACCAAAGAAAAGTAGTGCTGGATCACAGAACAATGCATCTCCAGGGTTGCGGCAACGTTTTCTTTTTTTACACCCCCTGGCTTCATTTCTATTTAAAGTATAAATAAAGTATAATTTTTTTTTATAACATACATGCCATACTAACCTCCTCTGTGCAGTTGGTTTTCCAGAGTGACCCCGATCCTCCTCTTCTGGGGTCCCTCAGCTGCGCTTCTGGCTCCTCCTCTTCTCAAGTGCTCGGTTGAAGAGCTGCTCTCCCTCGGGGCACCCGTGCAGTTGCGCCCCCCTGTGTCCTGCTGCTGCATCTATTGATACAGACAGCACGACTTGGCTCCGCCCCCGCATCATTGTATTTGATTGACTGGTTTTGCACAGAGTGGACCTGATCCTCCTTTTCTAGGGTCCCTCATCGGTGCTCCTGGCTCCTCCTCTCTTGAGTGCCCCGTTGGAGAGCCGCTCTCCCTTGGGACACCCGTGCGGGCGCACTCTCATGTTCTGCTGCTGCATCTATTGACACGGAAAGCAGAACTCGGCTCCGCCCCTGCATCATTGTATTTGATTGACAGCAGCGGAAGCCAATGACTGCCCTACTATCAATCTATCCAATCAGGACCCGAGACACCGGGTGGAGCAGGTGTGCTCGTCCCTATCGCTGGAAAGACTGGGTTCAGGCAAGTAAAAGTGAGGCCGCTGCATGACAGGAGGTTTCTCACCTTAAAGCGGCGTTCCACCCAAAAATAGAACTTCCGCTTTTCGGATTCCTCCCCCCCTCCGGTGTCAAATTTGGCGCCTTTCAGGAGGGAAGTGGGAGCAGATACCTGTGTAATCCAGGTATTTGCTCCCACTTCTGGGCATAGATCACTGCAGTATCCGCAACGATCGAAGCCATGTCCGGCTCCTCCCCAGAAGATAGCAGGGACCAGCGGGATCACGCAGCGCAACTCGCGCATGCACAGTAGGGAACCAGGCTGTGAAGCCGCAAGGCTTCACTTTTCCGATTCCCTTACCGAAGATGGCGGCGACTCCACCCGAGAGACAGATCGGCTTTGGGAGGCGGCATCGCGGGCGCCCTGGACAGGTAAGTATCCATATTAAAAGTCAGCAGCTGCAGGATTTGTAGCCTCTGACCTTTTTTTCGGCGGAACTCCGCTGTAAGGCGAAAAGCCACGAGGGGTTAAAGGGTTTGTAAAGGAATTTTTTCCCCCCTAAATATCTTCCTTTCCCTTAGTGCCGTCCTCCTTCACTTACCTCATCCTTCCATTTTGTTTCTAAATGTCCTTATTTCTTCTGAGAAATCCTCACTTCCTGTTCTTCTGTCTGTAACTCCACACAGTAATGCGAGGCTTTCTCCCTGGTGTGGAGTGTCGTGCTCGCCACCTCCCTTGGACTAACAGGAGAGTCAGGACGCTCTCTACGTTGCAGATAGAGAAAGGAGCTGTGTGTTAGTGGGCGTCCTGACTCTCCTGTTAGTCCAAGGGAGGGGGGGGGCGAGCACGACACTCCACACCAGGGAGAAAGCCTCGCATTACTGTGTGGAGTTACAGACAGAAGAACAGGAAGTGAGGATTTCTCAGAAGAAATAAGGACATTTAAAAGCAAAAATGGAAGAATGAGGTAAGTGAAGGAGGACTGCACTAAGGGAAAGGAAGATATTTAGGGAAAAAAAAATTGTACCTTTACAACCCCTTCAATTATTTTAAATGGTGGAGTTGGATTTTAACATATAAAAGAAAAAGATCCCATTACATTATAATTTATCCACCTTCTGATTTTCACAAACATACTAACCAGTACCGATTACCGAATCGAACTGATGAATTGGGGAACAATGGGGGGGGGGGTATCCCATGAGACCCCAGAACACCAAGGCAGTGACAGTTGCCAGTGTGATATCATGTGACCCCCTTTTTTTTTGGCAGCCAATGGTTCCTGACTCTACATGCGATGTCAAGGCCCGCTCCCCTGCTCCGGAGAAGACGGCATTACCTTGAGTGGTAAAGTTGAAGAGTGCAGGAAAATCACGGCCATTGGGAAGCTTGGGGTTGGGGTCCCGGAGCTCATCGAAGAAGGAGTGTGCGCAGGCATCCAAGGGGGTGAGGCGGGCGGTGGGGGTATATTCCAGTAGCCGGCTGCACAGCGCAATCGCCTCTGGTGGCGTACGAGCCCTGAAGACCTGCAAAAATACACAACCCTTTAAAGATAAAAAAAAGAAAAGAGAAAACGGATCTAAGTGTGAAGGCTGCCAAGCCCCTGTCGCAGGGTGGATGAAATGAGTGAAAAGAGACTGCAGCTGGTGAAAAACATGAGCATTACAGTGCAACTCCAACACAATGGATTTCTATAGGGGGGTTGGTCCTTCTCTACTGCTGTCCCTGACCTTGGGACAGACTTCTAGGACTTACCTCTGCAGGCAGCTGATCTTCAGTTTTGTTTAGTTTTTTCCCCCTCTCTAGAACGCATGTCCCTATACTCCCTACCATAGGCGTGCCTGGGCACACGCCAATCACTCTGTGCTGTGCCCATTCCTCCTACTGCTCGGGCTTCCGCCCATGTTGTGCCCCCATTGCAGTGCTGCTGGCTTCCCTCCTCCCCTCTCGGCTGCTGCAGAGATGTTTCAGTGTGGAGAGTTTGGGAAGGGGCTGATCGATATGTCATTTACCGGGGTTCTGAAGAGTAAGGTAACCCCGTCTAATAATGCCCGCCCTGTACTGCGCACTACGGAATGCAACGGAGCTGCCAAAATTCTCTGAAACGTGAACAGCTGTACACGGCGCCTGTGCAATGAAGACGACGTTGTGCCGCACGCTCCCGATGCTCGTGCAACTTTGCAAGGGGCGGTTGTAGTCTTCATTGAACTCTGCAAGGGGCGGGTGTCTTATTCATTGAACTCTGCAAGGGGCGGGTGTATTATTCATTGAACTCTACAAGGGGCGGGTGTATTATTCATTGAACTCTGCAAGAGGCGGGTGTATTATTCATTGAACTCTACAAGGGGCGGGTGCATTATTCATTGAACTCTACAAGGGGCGGGTGTATTATTCATTGAACTCTACAAGGGGCGGGTGTATTATTCATTGAACTCTACAAGGGGCGGGTGTATTATTCATTGAACTCTACAAGGGGCGGGTGTATTCATTGAACTCTACAAGGGGCGGGTGTATTATTCATTGAACTCTACAAGGGGCGGGTGTATTATTCATTGAACTCTGCAAGGGGCGGGTGTATTATTCATTGAACTCTGCAAGGGGCGGGTGTATTATTCATTGAACTCTGCAAGGGGCGGGTGTATTATTCATTGAACTCTGCAAGGGGCGGGTGTCTTATTCATTGAACTCTGCAAGGGGCGGGTGTCTTACTCATTGAACTCTGCAAGGGGCGGGTGTATTATTCATTGAACTCTGCAAGGGGCGGGTGTATTATTCATTGAACTCTGCAAGGGGCGGGTGTATTATTCATTGAACTCTACAATGGGCGTGTATATTATTCATTGAACTCTACAAGGGGCAGGAGTATTATTCATTGAACTCTACAAGGGGCGGGTGTATTATTCATTGAACTCTGCAAGGGGCGTGTATATTATTCATTGAACTCTACAAGGGGCGGGTGTATTCATTGAACTCTACAAGGGGCGGGTGTATTATTCATTGAACTCTACAAGGGGCGGGTGTATTATTCATTGAACTCTACAAGGGGCGGGTGTATTATTCATTGAACTCTACAAGGGGCGGTGTATTCATTGAACTCTACAAGGGGCGGGTGTATTATTCATTGAACTCTGCAAGGGGCGGGTGTCTTATTCATTGAACTCTACAAGGGGCGGGTGTATTATTCATTGAACTCTACAAGGGGCGGGTGTATTATTCATTGAACTCTACAAGGGGCGGGTGTATTATTCATTGAACTCTACAAGGGGCAGGAGTATTATTCATTGAACTCTACAAGGGGCGGGTGTATTATTCATTGTACTCTACAAGGGGCGGGGGTATTCATTGAACTCTACAAGGGGCGGGTGTCTTATTCATTAAACTCTACAAGGGGCGGGTGTATTATTCATTGAACTCTACAAGGGGCGGTGTATTATTCATTGAACTCTACAAGGGGCGGGTGTATTATTCATTGAACCCCTTTGCAGTTGCGCGAGCATCGGGAGCGTGCGGAAGAGAGTGGCACAAAGTCGTCTGCTGTGCGCAGGCGTCGTGTACAGCCGTTCACGTTTGGTGCCTTTTGGCGGCTCCATACTGCGCAAGCGCTGCGCCTGCGCAGTACAGGGCAGGCGTTATTCGACGGGGGACCTTTCTCATCACAACACCGGCCACGTCTTTTTCTAAATGAACACTCAAATCAATTAGACATGTGCAATTTATTTCCTTTCTGAATTTGTTTTTTTCATCAAAATTCTGCATATTCGTTGATTCAGATTCTTCTGACCAATTTTTTTTTAAACAAATTTTCTAAAAGAATGAGAATCCGAAAATCAGAAAGAACGAAAATCTAAAAAATACAAAAATAAATAAATACGGAAATCAAAAAGAACTAAAAACATTTGGATAATTTTATTTTCCTTATTTTCGATTATAATTAAATTATTAACCGTTATTACAGTTTTTTTTATTACTTTTATTAATAATAAAAATAAAAACTATAATAATTATAGGTATTGGAATTTCCTTTCAAATATAGTTGTTAGTGAAGGTAACCAATACGAATTTATCCGGAAAACAAAAAACGAATGCCGCATCTAAAAAAAATGTAACGCAACGAGTACGAATGCATCCGAAGTTACGAATTATCGAAAATTACGCATGCCGATCAGAACGAATGATCCGAGAAACTAAAAAAAATAACGAACGAAACGAGAAAAAAAAATAAAAACTTTTTCGGAAGTGCACATGCCTACAACCAATCAACAAACTGTGTTTACTATGCTTCAGTTTGTGAATGAACAGGAAGCCTCTTAGCACAGAGCACATCTCATGTACAGTGGAACCTCGGATTACAAGTATAATCCATTCCAGGAGAATGTTCGTAATCCAAAGCACTCGCATATCAAAGCGAGTTTCCCCATAGAAGTCAATGGAAACAAAGATAATTCGTTCTGCATTGACTTCAATAGCATGCAATACCGCATGTTGCCCAAGTCAGTGGAGGGGGGTGGCGCCGGAGAGCCTCGGGAACAGACGAAAAAGCCAGAGGACACCTCGGCTGACCTTGGAAAGACTTCGCTCCCGAGATAAGCCGTGCTGTCCTCGGGCCTTTCCCTAAATCTATGAATGGCGACGTTCAGCTCGAGTTTCCCCATTGAAGTCAATGGAAACTAAAAGAATTTGTTCTGCATAGACTTTAATGGCATGCAATACCGCATGCGGCCAGAGGTGGGGGGAACGCCGGATAACCTCGGAAAGGCCCGAGGATAGCTCGGCTGACCTCGGCAAACCTTGGAAGAGGCTCGGGAACTGAGTATTTACGTGTCTTTCCGAGCATTCTCGAACGGCGCCCACCACCTCACCGCTTTGGCCTGAAATCCTACTCATTTTGTGAGACAACACTCGCCTACCGAGGTATTTTTTTTAAAAACAGCACTCGTATTGTGAAACGCTCATTAACCGCGTTACTCGCAATCAGAGGTTCCCACTGTATTCGCTGACCTATGCTCCCTACAGAGTGTCCATTTGGGGGGGGGGGGGGGGCGCATCAGTGACAACATTATACCTCCGATCTTCTCCATAATGGATTCTTCACAGTAAGGCCACTTTCATACGGACGTACCAAGCATTCACCTGTACCAGGGCCGCGCTTTCCCGCTCGGGGATGCACAGGGGGGGTGTGTGCATCTCAATGCAGGTATTCCCATTCATGTGAACTGGGACACAGCGGCTGCTCCCAATCTGACAGCCGCGCCGGGTACACAGCCATGAATGCAAGCACAGTGCGCGTTTGCAGCGGCTGTCAAATTGGCAGCAGTGGCTGTGCATTGTGCAGTCGCTGTGTCCCAATGGATATGAATAGGACTGGCTGCACAGGATGTATGCCGTCGTATCCCCCATGTGAATGAGGCTTTATAGCGGGGGGGGGGGACTCAAACTGGCGGCCCCCCAGCTGTTGCAAAACTACAAGTCCCATAAGGGAATTGCAAGGCTAATAGTTACAAGCATGACTCCCCACAGGCAGAGGCATGATGGGACTTGTAGTTCGGCAACAGCCAGTTGGAGACCCCTGCTTTATAGACTAACATGGCTATAAGTTTGTGGACCACTGACAACATTACACCTACAGTGCTTTGAAAAAGAATTCATACCCCTTGAAATTCTCCACATTTTCTCATGTTACAACCAAAGACATAAATGTATTTTATTGGGATTTTATGTGATAGACCAACACAACGTGGCACATAATTGTGAAGTGGAAGGAAAATGATAAATGGTTTTCATTTTTTTTTACAAATAAATCCGTAAAAAATGTGGGGGGCATTTGTATTCAGCCCCCTTTACTCCGATACCCTTAACTAAAATCTAGAGGAACCAATTGCCTTCAGAAGTCACCTAATTAGTAAATAGAGTCCACCTGTGTGCAATTTAATCTCAGTATAAATACAGCTGTTCAGTGAAGCCCTCAGGGGTTTGTTAGAGAACCTTAGTGAACAAACAGCATCATGAAGGCCGAGGAACACACCAGACAGGTCAGGGATAAAGCTGTGGAGAAGTATAAAGCAGGGTTGGGTTATAAAAAAATCTCCCAAGCTTTGAAGATCTCACAGAGCTTCTGTTCAATCCATCATCGGAAAATGGAAAGAGTATGGCACAACTGCAAACCTACCAAGACATGGCCGTCCACCTAAACTGACCGGGCCGGGCAAGGAGAGCATTCATCAGAGAAGCAGCCAAGAGGCCCATGGTAACTCTGGAGGAGCTGCAGAGATCCACAGCTCAGGGGGGAGAATCTGTCCACAGGACAACTATTAGTGGTCTCTCCACACATCTGCCCTTTATGGAAGAGTGACAAGAAGAAAGACATTGGAGAAAGAAAGACATAAGAAGTCCTGTTTGCAGTTTGTGAGAAGCCATGTGGGGGAGGGGACACAGCAAACATGTGCAAGAAGGTGCTCTGGTCACATGACACCAAAATTAAACTTTTTGGCCGAAAAGCAAAACGCTATGTGTGGGGGAAACTAACACCGCACATTCCCCTGAACACACCATCCCCTCGTGAAACATGGTGGTGGCAGCATCATGTGGTTGGGATGCTTTTCTTCAGCAGGGACAGGGAAGCTCGTCAGAGTTGATGGGAAGATGGATGGAGACAAATACAGGACAATCTTAGAATAAAACCTGCAAAAGACTAGAGACTGGGCGAAGGTTCACCTTCCAGCAGGACAACGACCCTAAAGTACAGCCAGAGCTACAATGGAATGGTTTAGATCAAAGCCTATTCATGTGTCAGAATGGCCTAGTCACAGTCCAGACCTAAATCCCATTGAGAATCTGTGGCAAGACTTGAAAATTGCTGATCACAGACGCTCTCCATCCAATCTGACAGAGCTTGAGATATTTTACAGAGAAGAAGAATGGGGAGAAATGTCCCTCTCTAGATGTGCAAAGCTGGTAGAGACACCCCCAAAAAGACTTGTAGAGAAAGGGGGTCCTACAAAGTATTGACTCCGGGGGGCGCCATACAAATGCCCCCCCCCCCCACTTTTCACATATTTATATAATTTATTATTTTCTTTCCACTTCACAATTATGACACTTTGTGTTGGTCTCTCACATAAAATAGATTTACATTTCTGGTTGTAACATGACAAAATGTGGAAAATGTCAAGGGGTATGAATACTTTATCAAGGCACTGTATATGAACTTACCTAAACTCCGATTCCAAAAACCATTAATATGGAGTTCACAGCTCAATCATGACGTCCAATGTGGACCACACAGGAAGAATACCAGTAGTAACAATCTACACCACCTTCCTTGTGTGCACCATGGCAGGAGCTGCCTACATATTTTCCATCTAACTCAATCATCTAGATCAGGGGTCTCCAAACTTTCTAAACAAAGGGACAGATTACAGTCCTTCAGTCTTTAGGGGGGCTGAACCATGGCTAGGAAATGTCCTGGCATCAGTGGGAGTAAACAATGTCCTATCTGTGGTATTAGGGGAAGCGATAGTGCCCCAACATTGGTGTCAGTGGGAGGAATAGTGCCCCATCATTGGTGTCAGTGGGAGGAATAGTGTCCCACCATTAGTAAAAGTGGGAGGAATAGTGTCCCACCATTGGTGTCGGTGGGTGAAATAGTGTCCCACCATTGGTGTCGGTGGGTGAAATAGTGCCCCTCCACTGCTATCGGTGGTTAGAATAGTGCCCCTCCACTGCTATCGGTGGTTAGAATAGTGCCCCTCCACTGCTATCGGTGGTTAGAATAGTGCCCCTCCACTGCTATCGGTGGTTAGAATAGTGCCCCTCCACTGCTATCGGTGGTTAGAATAGTGCCCCTCCACTGCTATCGGTGGTTAGAATAGTGCCCCTCCACTGCTATCGGTGGGTCGAATAGTGCCCCTCCACTGCTATCGGTGGGTCGAATAGTGCCCCTCCACTGCTATCGGTGGGTCGAATAGTGCCCCTCCACTGCTATCGGTGGGTCGAATAGTGCCCCTAAACTGCTATCGGTGGGTCGAATAGTGCCCCTAAACTGCTATCGGTGGGTCGAATAGTGCCCCTCCACTGCTATCGGTGGGTCGAATAGTGCCCCTCCACTGCTATCGGTGGGTCGAATAGTGCCCCTCCACTGCTATCGGTGGGTCGAATAGTGCCCCTCCACTGGTATCGGTGGGTCGAATAGTGCCCCTCCACTGGTATCGGTGGGTCGAATAGTGCCCCTCCACTGGTATCGGTGGGTCGAATAGCGCCCCTCCACTGGTATCGGTGGGTCGAATAGCGCCCCTCCACTGGTATCGGTGGGTCGAATAGTGCCCAATCGTTGGAAGTGGGAGAAATAGTGCTCCATCTTTGATGTCAGTGGGAGGAATAAAGCTCCATTGTTGGTGTCAGTGGGGAGGACACCATTTTGTACTACTTCTCCTGGACCTCTCTGCTACCTTTGACACAACAGCTGTGTGCAATGGGCTGTCTCCAAACTATGGCCCCTTGCAACAATGATGAGGCCCATTCTTTGCACCGACACAAACAGTGGGGCCCAATTCCTTCCATGGACAATAAAAATGGAGCACTAGTCTTCTCATGAATACCAAACACGAGGCACTATTTCAGCCAATGGCACCAATGGGTGGGGGCACTGTTCCAGCCAATGGCACCAATGGGTGGGGGCACTGTTCCAGCCAATGGCACCAATGGGTGGGGGCACTGTTCAGGCCAATGGCACCAACGGGTGGGGGCACCGTTCCAGCCAACGGCGCCAACGGGTGGGGGCACCGTTCCAGCCAACGGCGCCAACGGGTGGGGGCACCGTTCCAGCCAACGGCGCCAACGGGTGGGGGCACCGTTCCAGCCAACGGCGCCAACGGGTGGGGGCACCGTTCCAGCCAACGGCGCCAACGGGTGGGGGCACCGTTCCAGCCAATGGGTGGGGGCACCGTTCCAGCCAATGGCGCCAATGGGTGGGGGGCACCGTTCCAGCCAATGGCGCCAATGGGAGGGGGGCACCGTTCCAGCCAATGGGTGGGGGCACCGTTCCAGCCAATGGGTGGGGGGCACCGTTCCAGCCAATGGGTGGGGGGCACCGTTCCAGCCAATGGGTGGGGGGCACCGTTCCAGCCAATGGGTGGGGGGCACCGTTCCAGCCAATGGCGCCAATGGGTGGGGGGCACCGTTCCAGCCAATGGCGCCAATGGGTGGGGGGCACCGTTCCAGCCAATGGCGCCAATGGGTGGGGGGCACCGTTCCAGCCAATGGCGCCAATGGGTGGGGGGCACCGTTCCAGCCAATGGCGCCAATGGGTGGGGGGCACCGTTCCAGCCAATGGCGCCAATGGGTGGGGGGCACCGTTCCAGCCAATGGCGCCAATGGGTGGGGGGCACCGTTCCAGCCAATGGCGCCAATGGGTGGGGGGCACCGTTCCAGCCAATGGCGCCAATGGGTGGGGGGCACCGTTCCAGCCAATGGCGCCAATGGGTGGGGGGCACCGTTCCAGCCAACGGCGCCAATGGGTGGGGGGCACCGTTCCAGCCAACGGCGCCAATGGGTGGGGGGCACCGTTCCAGCCAACGGCGCCAATGGGTGGGGGGCACCGTTCCAGCCAACGGCGCCAATGGGTGGGGGCACCGTTCCAGCCAACGGCGCCAATGGGTGGGGGCACCGTTCCAGCCAATGGGTGGGGGGCACCATTCCAGCCAATGGGTGGGGGCACCGTTCCAGCCAATGGCGCCAATGGGTGGGGGGCACCGTTCCAGCCAATGGCGCCAATGGGTGGGGGGCACCGTTCCAGCCAATGGCGCCAATGGGTGGGGGGCACCGTTCCAGCCAATGGCGCCAATGGGTGGGGGGCACCGTTCCAGCCAATGGCGCCAATGGGTGGGGGGCACCGTTCCAGCCAATGGCGCCAATGGGTGGGGGGCACCGTTCCAGCCAATGGCGCCAATGGGTGGGGGGCACCGTTCCACCCAATGGCGCCAATGGGTGGGGGGCACCGTTCCAGCCAATGGCGCCAATGGGTGGGGGGCACCGTTCCAGCCAATGGCGCCAATGGGTGGGGGCACCGTTCCAGCCAATGGCACCAATGGGTGGGGCACTGTTCCAGCCAATGACACCAATGGGTGGGGCATTATTCCTTCCACCGACACCAATGGTGGGGCACTATTCCTCCTCCTGCTGACCACTGGTGCCATGTAATTTTGCTCCCTTTGACCACCAAGCCGAGACATTTTCTACCACCACTAGCCACAGTCCCCCCTTCCTATAGTCTGAAGGACAGTAAACTGGCCCTTTGTTTAGAAAGTTTGGAGACTTCTGGACTAGACCAGCCAATAAAGTTTAATTTTTCCTTGTTGTCGACTACGATTAGCTGCTAAATGGTGACCCTGACCTTGTTATCCTGGCTGATGCTTGGTCCTGTTTTACACTGACAATATTTTATGGCCAAAATTGCAGCAGATGAAATTAGAACAAGCAAAAGGAGGGTGCATGCAATTGGGGGGGACTCCAAACAATTAGCATTTAGCCCTACAAGCCATCTAAGGGGACACAGTAAGACCCCAGGCTCCCCCCAATATATGCAGAAAATATCAAGGAGCAAGGCGATTAATCAGAACTATGAATTATAATGGGGATAGGGATCTAGCTTGCTGGCAAGCATGCAAAGCTGGGATATCAGTTTTAGGTTGGAGTTAGACTTCAGAGGGGTACCAGGCGGGCCGCTTCCTCTATACATGCGTGGGTATATGTTTCTTGCACACAGGATATGTATGAGAAGACCAGACAGGAGATGGTGTGCAGCTCTCACCTTAGTCCAGGGGTGTGCCTTTATCTGGGGGAACTTGAACTCTGTGTAGTTGGGGTTCATTTCTCGGATCTGCTCCCGTGTCGGTGTGCCCAGGACCTGCAAAAAACAAAGCATGGCTGGGTTAGAATAATCTTCTTCAGGAATATTTCCAGTGCTGCCCCCCCCATCACAGGACTGGGGGGAGGGTCCACAATCAGATATAAAGACCGATTTCCAATGGAACAGGCATATGAACCCCATCTATGAACTACCCATCCAGACCTTTCTGTTCAAATCAAGGTAAATTCATGTGGGAGGGGCTACAGTCTTCTCTGCCGACAATCGTGTCGGGATCCACCTCCTTTCATTCTCTGTTTGAATGATGTCAGCTCTGAGCTGTCTGCTCTCCCCCCTCCCTATTCCTCTCACACAGCTCAGATCAATTCTCTTACAGACAGCCTCTGTCTGCACACTGTGTAGCTCTGACCTGTGAAGTTCTCAGATAAAAAGGGCTGTGCAGCTACACAGTGTGCAGGTAGAGGCTGTCTGTAAGAGAACTGATCCGAGCTGTGCGAGGGAGGGAGGGGGGGGGGTGGCGATGAGCCGAGCTGTGCGAGGGAGGGGGGGTGGAGAGGAGCCGAGCTGTGCGAGGGAGGGGGGGTGGAGAGGAGCCGAGCTGTGCGAGGAAGGGAGGGGGGGAGAAGAGCCGAGCTGTGCAAGGAAGGGGGGAGAGGAGCCGAGCTGTGCAAGGGAGGAAGGGGGGAGAGGAGCCGAGCTGTGCAAGGGAGGAAGGGGGGAGAGGAGCCGAGCTGTGTGGGGGAGGGAGGGGGAGAGGAGCCGAGCTGTGCGGGAGGAGGAGAGGAGCCGAGCGGTGCGGGAGAGGAGCCGAGTGAGGAAGGAGGGGGGAGAGGAGAGAAGCTGAGCTGTGTGTGGAGAGGGAGGGGAAGAGGAGCTGAGCGAGGAGGGAGGGGGGAGAGGAGCTGAGTGAGAAGGAGCCCAACAGGCACAGCTTCCATGGAGGAGGGGCCATGAAGCAAAGCATCGAAACGTGTGTAGATCCCCACGACCTAAGAACACATGCAGCGCCTCTCAGAGGTGTCCATGCTGGTACTCAAAATAAGGGAGCGGGCGTCCGATGTCACCAATCCAGGAGTGTCAGCATGAAAGGAGCAGGATGCCGAGCAACTGACCCGATAATCATTAAGAGTGCATGGTCTTAGCCATCGCTGCTCCACTGGCCACGCCCTGACACGGTTCGCCCCCCTGACGAAGTCATGTGATCTGTGATGCAACGTGTAGGGAGGAGCCAAGATGCCACGCCGCAACCAAAAGTGAGCGGCTCCCCATCTTGTGAGTCGCTGCGCCACTGGCCACGCCCCAACATGGTTCGCCCTGCCAACCGGGGAAGGACTATTTATAGAGGTCTATTATTAAGCCCAGGTGGCCGGGCAGGGCTAATTGCGTCCTGCTCCTTTGTGTACACCAACGGCTGCTGCTAAAGGGAATAATGGTTGGGGTGGAAAAAGCATTGCACCATGCTTTTTCCACCCCAACCATTATTCCCTTTAGCAGGGATTTTCGCACTCCCAAGCTCACATGTGAACGTGCCAGAACATATATTTAGCGCCCTTTTTTTAGTTTTATGAAAAAATGAAAAAAAAAAAAGAGAAGGCTCACTCACCCAAATATTGACAACTCACCCCAACAGTAACAGGTAATGTGTATTAAGTGCCATAAAATCTCCTGACTGCCTTCAAGACATTCACTACTAACAGCCTACAGAGGTCAGTGACTCGGAAAAAGTGGGTCAATCAATCTCCAGTGGGAGAAAGAGAGAGGACGGGACACAGACATGGAAAACATGGAGCCAGTGAAGGGGAACGGATTCAACGCGACACCACAATGGGCCGCGCCCCTAGAGCAAGGCGATGACTTCACCCAACACAGCAGGGGGGGGAGTGCACAGCGCCGCGCCTTCCCAACACACCGTCTAGTCAACTCATAAAAGTATGCCCAGGAAATATAAATAAAAAAAATTATATATATATATATATATATATATATATATATATATATATATATATATATATATATATATATATATATATATATATATATATATATATATATATATATATATATATATATAAAATACAGCAATCCCCACCCTGAACCGACCAAATGCATGGTTAGCAAATGAGTGCAATAGAGGAAAGAGCCAATGACATCACGCTGCAACTAGACGTGAACGGGCCGCCATCTTATAAACCCCTGACGAAGTCATGTGATCTGTCATGTAACATGTAGGGAGGAGCCAATGATGTCACGCTGCAACCACATGTGAGCAGGCCGATCTCTTGCGATTCCCCTACGATGTCACGTGATCTGTGACAACGCATGGGGAGGAGCCGATGATGTCATGCCGCAACCGGAAGTGAAGAGGGCCACCCTATTATGATTCCCTGACAAAGTCATGTGATCCAACGCGTAGGGAGGAGCCAATGATGTCACGCTGCAACCAGAAGTGAACGGTCCGCCATCTTGGCATTCGTGATGCAACACATAGGGAGGAGTCAATGATGTCACGCTGCAACCAGAAGTGAATGGGCCACCATCTTGGGATCTGTGATGCAACACATAGGGAGGAGTCAATGATATCACGCTGAAACTAGAAGTGAATGGCCTGTCATCATGTAATCCCTTGATGTCGTCATGTGATCTGTGATGTAACACGTAGGGAGGAGCCAATGATGTCACTGTGCAACCAGAAGGGAACGGGCCGACATCTTGTGATCCCCGACGATGTCCCGAGATCTGTGACGTTACATGTAGGGAGGAGCCAATGAGCTCATGCCGGAAGTGAACAGGCCGCCATCTTGCGATCCCTGACAAAGTCACACGATCTGTGATGCAACGCGTAGGGAGGAGCCAAAGATGTCACACCGCAACCAGAAGTGAACGCGCCGCCATCTTGCGATCCCTGACAAAATCACGTGATCTGTGATGAAAGGCGTAGAGAGAAGCCAATGATCTCATGCCGCAACCAGAAGTGAACAGGACACCATATTTTGATCTTATGACAAAGTCATGTGATCTGTGATGTAACGTGTAGGGAGGAGCTAAGATGTCACGCTGCAACCAGAAGTGAACGGCCTGCCATCTTGTGATCCCCTGTCACGTGGTTTGTAATGCAAGGCATAGGGAGAAACCAATGATCTCATGCCGCAACCAGAAGTGAGCAGGCCGATCTCTTGTGATTCCCCTACAATGTCACGTGATCTGTGACGCAACGCATGGGGAGAAGCCGATGATGTCATGCCGCAACCGGAAGTGAAGAGGGCCACCCTATTATGATTCCCTAACGAAGTCATGTGATCCAACGCGTAGGGAG
The DNA here is from genome assembly GCF_905171775.1 of Rana temporaria. Taxonomy (NCBI): domain Eukaryota; kingdom Metazoa; phylum Chordata; class Amphibia; order Anura; family Ranidae; genus Rana; species Rana temporaria. Next base: position 537,037,869 of record NC_053490.1, on the reverse strand, counting down.
GAGCCAATGATGTCACGCTGCAACCAGAAGTGAATGGGCCACCATCTTGGGATCTGTGATGCAACACATAGGGGGGAGTCAATGATATCACGCTGAAACAAGAAGTGAATGGCCTGCCATCGTGTAATCCCTTGATGTCGTCATGTGATCTGTGATGCAAGAGGGGAGCCAATGATGTCACGCTGCAACCAGAAGGGAACGGGTCGCCATCTAGTGATCCCCGGAGATGTCCCGTGATCTGTGACGTAACATGTAGGGAGGAGCCAATGAGGTCATGCCGGAAGTGAACGGGCCGCCATCTTACAATCTCTGACAGTCACGTGATCTGTGATGCAACGCGTAGGGAGGAGCAAAAGATGTCACACCGCAACCAGAAGTGAACGCGTCGCCATCTTGCGATCCCTGACAAAATCACGTGATCTGTGATGCAAGGCGTAGAGAGTAGCCAATGATCTCATGCCGCAACCAGAAGTGAACAGGCCACCATATTATGATCTTATGACAAAGTCATGTGATCTGTGATGCAACGTGTAGGGAGGAGCTAAGATGTCACGCCGCAACCAGAAGTGAACGGCCTGCCATCTTGTGAGCCCCTGACAAAGCCACGTGGTTTGTAACGCAAGGCGTAGGGAGAAACCAATGATCTCATGCCGCAACCGGAAGTGAACGAGCCACCATATTATATTCCCCAGACAAAGTCATGTGATCTGTGAAGTAACGTGTAGGGAGGAGCCAAGATGTCACGCCGCAAAACCAGAAGTGAACGGCTCCCCATCTTGTGAGTGATGTATGTAAAGATTACAGTATTGGCGAAGCAGAGCGGACTTCATGCTGTAGATAAAAATCATGTAAGGAAACCATAAGGAGCAGGTGGGAAAAATATTAACCACTTAAGGACCCCTTCACGCCGATATACATCGGCAGAATGGCACATCAACGTACCTGTACGTTGCCCTTTAAGCCCACCAGTGGGGTCGCGGTCACGCGCGTGACCCGGTCCGAAGCTCTGCGGCCGCGGGACCCGATTGCCGCTGGAGTCCCGTGATCGGTCCCCGGAGCTGAAGAACGGGGAGAGCTGCGTGTAAACACAGCTTCCCCGTTCTTCACTGTGGCGGCGTCATCGATCGAGTGATCCCTTTTATAGGGGGACACAATCAATGACGTCACACCTACGGCCACACCCCCCTACAGTTGTAAACACATATGAGGTCACACATAACCACAAGGGGGCGCTGAAGGGGTTAACTCCCAAACTGCAACTGTCATTTTCACAGTAATCAGTGCATTTTTATAGCACTTTTTTTGCTGTGAAAATGACAATGGTCCCAAAAATGTGTCAAAATTGTCCGAAGTGTCCGCCATAATGTCGCAGTCACGAAAAAAAAAAAAACCGCTGATCGCCGCCATTAGTAGTAAAAAATAGATAATTAATAAAAATGCAGTAAAACTATCCCCTATTTTGTAAACGCTATAAATTTTGCGCAAACCAATCGATAAACGCTTACTGCGATTTTTTTTTTACCAAAAATATGTAGAAGAATACGTATCGGCCTAAACTGAGGAAAAAAAATATATATATTGTTTTTGGGGATATTTATTATAGCAAAAAGTAAAAAATATAGAATTTTTTTTCAAAATGGTCGCTCTGTTTTTGTTTATAGCGCAACAAATAAAAACCGCAAAGGTGATCAAATACCACCAAAAGAAAGCTCTATTGGTGGGAAGAAAAGGGCGCCAATTTTGTTTGGGAGCCACGTCGCACGACCGCGCAATTGTCAGTTAAAGCGACGCAGTGCCGAATCGCAAAAAGGGGCAAGGTCGTTAACCTGTATAATGGCCCGGGGCTTAAGTGGTTAACTCACAATTGCTTAGATTTTTTTATATATATATAGTTTTTTGTTTATTATTGCGCATGTTAGAATAGGCTAATGTAAGGTGTACAACAGAAGTTGATTAATAAGAAGTACGGATTTAAAAGTGCAACAGAGAAATGCCAATTGTATTGTGGGTAAGGATGAGCTCCGGCGTGTTCGCATAGAACACGTGCAGAGCCCGCCAGGAAGTCGGCGCCCGCGCTGCGCTAATCACAGCCAGGCAGACATTGTCCGATGCTCGGCTGCAGAGATCGGACAAGGTCTGCCTGGCTGTGATTAGCGCAGCGCGGGTGCCGACTTCCTGGCGGGCTCTGCACGTGTTCTATGCGAACAAGCCGGAGCTCATCCTTAATTGTGGGGGTACAGCCTTCCCTGGTTCAGGATTATGCGCCAATGACACCTTGCAGGAAAATACTAAAATGTAAAATTGTATTTGTAGTGACTTTTTTTTTTTATATATTCTTCTGCCCAACAAAAATGGCCGACGCTCCTTAGACATCGCATATGAACAGTAATGCGATGCAGTGCGATTACAAATATGGACACAAGAGGGCAGCGTAAAGCCTCTCCTCTCGACGGCACGGGCCTGGGACCGGCATGCTTTGCCCGCTGCCAGGAAATTCTGACATCCAGCTCTTCAATTATCACCCAAGGCCTGCTTTGGAGTTCATCACCAATCGCTCATGAAATATATATTTTTTTAGGATAAAAATAAGTTCTGGAAAGGTTTTTGGGACCCCTCAGAAATATATGGGGCCCTGTACAAAGGGGGGGGGGGTCTCTCGGAAAAAAAAACAATGAAGGTGGATTGGATCTTCCTATATAGAGAGGATTTGGTGAGACGCTTCTTTATGTGAGCCGAGACATAATCCTGGACATCTTGTACGTGCGGCGGCCATTTTGTGGTTCAGAAGGACACAAAGGTCCCCTATAAAATTAGAAGGGGTGCCATCTAGTGGGCACATCACCCCCCCCCCCCCAATAAAAAGAGGCTACACCTTACCGGAGATGTACAAGTAACTGCAGGGCCACAAGGAGTCATAACAGCTAAAACACATTCAGCAATGTGAAAAGGCTGAAATCAATATAAAAGACAATACAAAAAAACGAAAAAAAAAAAAAACTCGAGTACTCCGCCCCCCACACCGAGCACCCCGCCCCCCCACACACACACCGAGCACCCCGCCCCCCCACACCGAGCAGCGAATGAATACACAATGCTGTCTATAATCTGTACAAATAAATGTGAAAAGTGTAGGGGGAGGGGCATTTGTATGGCGCCCCCCGGAGTCGATACTTTGTAGAAACCCCTTTCTCTACAAGTCTTTTTGGGGGTGTCTCTACCAGCTTTGCCCATCTAGAGAGGGACATTTCTCCTCCATTCTTCTTCTCTGTAAAATATCCCAAGCTCTGTCAGATTGGATGGAGAGCGTCTGTGATCAGCAATTTTCAAGTCTTGTCCACAGATTCTCAATGGGATTTAGGTCTGGACTGTGACTGGGCCATTCTAACACATGAATAGGCTTTGATCTAAACCATTCCATTGTAGCTCTGGCTGTACTTTAGGGTCGTTGTCCTGCTGGAAGGTGAACCTCCCTCCCGGTCTCAAGTCTTTTGCAGGTTTTATTCTAAGATTGTCCTGTATTTGTCTCCATCCATCTTCCCATCACCTCTGATCAGCTTCCCTGTCCCTGTTGAAGAAAAGCATCCCCACCACATGATGCTGCCACCACCATGTTTCACGGTGGGGATGGTGTGTTCAGGGTGATGTGCAGTGTTAGTTTCCCCCACACATAGCGTTTTGCTTTTAGGCCAAAAAGTAGAATTTTGGTGTCATGTGACCAGAGCACCTTCTTGCACATGTTTGCTGTGTCCCCTCCCCCACATGGCTTCTCACAAACTGCAAAGATGACTTCTTATGTCTTTCTTTCCCCAATGTCTTTCTTCTTGTCACTCTTCCATAAAGGGCAGATGTGTGGAGAGACCACTAATAGTTGTCCTGTGGACAGATTCTCCCCCCTGAGCTGTCCAGCTCCTGTGCAGCTCCTCCAGAGTTACCATGGGCCTCTTGGCTGCTTATCTGATGAATGCTCTCCTTGCCCGGCCCGGCCAGTTTAGGTGGACGGCCATGTCTTGGTAGGTTTGCGGTTGTGCCATACTCTTTCCATTTTCCGATGATGGATTGAACAGAAGCTCCGTGAGATCTTCAAAGCTTGGGAGATTATTTTTTATAACCTAACCCTGCTTTATACTTCTCCACAACTTTATTCCCGACCTGTCTGGTATGTTCCTCGGCCTTCGTGATGCTGTTTGTTCACTAAGGTTCTCTAACAAACCTCTGAGGGCTTCACAGAACAGCTGTATTTATACTGAGATTAAATGACACACAGGTGGACTCTATTTACTAATTAGATGACTTCTGAAGGCAATTGGTTCCTCCAGATTTTAGTTCGGGGTATCAGAGTAAAGGGGGCTGAATACAAATCCCCCCCCACACACTTTTCACATATTTGTAAAAAAAAAAACAACCTGTACAGTTGTACCCACAAACAGGGCAGCTGATAGGGGCGGTGCAGACAGTACAGGCTGGCTAAACACAGCCATACAGGGCCCTAGGTTTTCTAATGGTCACCCTGGCTGCTGCCAATGAAGCTGCAAGGCTGTACTTGGTGCTCGCTGGCAGCTGCCATGGAAATACCCACCGGGTGAGATGAGCTTACCATGCATGGGATTATTATTATAAAATCGGACCGCAGTGCAGTATCGTCTCTCTCTCTCTCTGCTCGCTTGTCTCACAGGCCGCCGCTAGCAGGCTCTCTCTCTCTGTGCCAGCAGCAGCACTTGTGAAAAAAGAAACCTGACCCAAGGCTGGCAGCAGGGCCGGGTGTGTGCGCTCCACTTGAAAGGCCGCAGAGGAGAGGAGTGGAGAGAGGGGGGATGGGACGGAGGAGGGTACCGAGCACCCCCCCTCCCCAATCTATACCCCAAGTGAGAAACTTAGTGTAAGAAAGGAGGATCTGGGTAATAAAGGGTGGAAGGGGCATGGGTGACCCTGTTAAGTAGGCTGTACGGGGGGTCCCAAGATTTCTAATGGTGGCCCTGCCCACAAAATGTCTAATAGCCGAGTCAGCATTAAAGGCAATCTAGGGTGTATTTTTATTATTCTGATCATGTTTCTCATTTTATTGTCATTTATCTTTTACAGTTTTCTATTCTTCTTGTTCCACATCAATGAATTTCATGTAATTATACATTGTGCCCCTAGTGGTCATTTGTATTGTCTGCTACAAATGGACTGCAGCTCTTTGACAGCTCTTTGGCAGACTTCGCCAGGGGCCGCAGCTCTTTAGCAGACTTCGCCAGGGGCCGCAGCTCTTTAGCAGACTTCGCCAGGGGCCGCAGCTCTTTAGCAGACTTCGCCAGGGGCCGCAGCTCTTTAGCAGACTTCGCCAGGGGCCGCAGCTCTTTAGCAGACTTCGCCAGGGGCCGCAGCTCTTTAGCAGACTTCGCCAGGGGCCGCAGCTCTTTAGCAGACTTCGCCAGGGGCCGCAGCTCTTTAGCAGACTTCGCCAGGGGCCGCAGCTCTTTAGCAGACTTCGCCAGGGGCCGCAGCTCTTTAGCAGACTTCGCCAGGGGCCGCAGCTCTTTAGCAGACTTCGCCAGGGGCCGCAGCTCTTTAGCAGACTTCGCCAGGGGCCGCAGCTCTTTAGCAGACTTCGCCAGGGGCCGCAGCTCTTTAGCAGACTTCGCCAGGGGCCGCAGCTCTTTAGCAGACTTCGCCAGGGGCCGCAGCTCTTTAGCAGACTTCGCCAGGGGCCGCAGCTCTTTAGCAGACTTCGCCAGGGGCCGCAGCTCTTTAGCAGACTTCGCCAGGGGCCGCAGCTCTTTAGCAGACTTCGCCAGGGGCCGCAGCTCTTTAGCAGACTTCGCCAGGGACCGCAGCTCTTTAGCAGACTTCGCCAGGGGCCGCAGCTCTTTAGCAGACTTCGCCAGGGGCCGCAGCTCTTTGGCAGGCTTCGCCAGGGACTGCAGCTCTTTAGCAGGCTTCGCCAGGGACCGCAGCTCTTTAGCAGACTTCGCCAGGGACCGCAGCTCTTTAGCAGACTTCGCCAGGAGCCGCAGCTTTATAGCAGACTTTGTCAGGGACCTCAGCTCTACAGCAAACATCCTAATAGACTGCCACCGATTGCCTGCATACCTATAACTAGGTTTCATCATAGACTGCAGCTTTACACCCGACTTTATCATAGACGGCAACTCTAGCAGACTTCCTAATAGACTGCCACTAGTTATGGGGTGGACTGCATATCTACAGCCAGATATCATGGACTGGCACTAGATATGGGGTGGTCTGCAACTATACAACCGGACATCATCAGGGACTGGCACCAGATATGGGGTGGTATGCACATCTACAGCAAGACTTCATAATGAACTGAAGCTCTACAGCAGACACCTCAATAAACCGGCTCCAGATATAGGAGTGGTCTGCATATGTACGCCTAGGTTTCATCATAGACCGCGGATCTTTAACAGACTTCATCAGGGACTGCAGCTCTTTAGCAGATGTCCTGATAGACTGGAACTAGTTATGGGGTGTTCTGCATATCTATAACTAGGTTTAATCATAGACTGCAGCTCTACACCCCGACTTCACCATAGACTGCATATGTATACCTAGGTTTCATCATAGACTGCAGCTCTTTAGCAGACTTCATCAGGGACTGCAGCTCTACAGCAGACGTCCTAATAGACTGCCACTAGTTATGGGGTGGCCTGCATATCTATAACTAGGTTTCATCATAGACTGCAGCTCTACACCCCGACTTCACCATAGACTGCAGCGCTTTAGCAGACTTCCTAATAGACTGCCACTAGTTATGGGGTGGTCTGCATATCTACAGCCAGATATCATCATGGACTGACACCAGATATGGAGGGGTATGCAACTATACAACCAGCTTTTATCAAGGACTGGCACCATCCATGAGGTGATCTAAGCATCTACAGCCAGTCTTCATCATGGGCTGTAGCTCTACGGCAGACTGGCTCCAGATATGAGTGTCTGCCCATCTACAACCAGCTTTCATCAAGGACTGGCACCAGACATAAGGTGGTCTGCATACCTACAGCCAGACTTTGTCATTCGGGATGAGCTCTGGCGTGTTCGCCTAGTCCACGTGCAGAGCCCGCCATGAAGTCTGCCCGGCGCTGCGCTAATCACAGGCAGGGAGACATTGTCCTGATGCTCGACTGCAGAGACAGGGAAATGTCTCCCTGCCTGTGGTTAGCACAGCGCCATGCAGACTTCCTGGCGGGCTCTGTACGTAGACTAGGCGAACGCGCCAGAGCCCATCCCTATTTGTCATAGTCTGGAGCTCTACAGCAGACTTTCATCACATCCCAGCACCAGATATGGGGCGGTCACCATACTTACAGCCAGATTTTTATCATTTACTGCCAACAGATATATGGGGGGGGGGGGTGGCCTGCCTAGCTAGGTAAAAAAATAATTCAATAGCAAATTTTCCTTACCTTGATGATCTCCACTAGCTGGTCCACTCCGCTGTCACCGGGGAAAATTGGCTGACCCAGGAGCAGCTCGGCCAGCACACAGCCCGCTGACCAGACATCTGGAGAAGAGAAAGAGCGAGGTCACACGGGGTACAAAGAGCGAGGTCACACGGGGTACAAAGAGCGAGGTCACACGGGGTACAAAGAGCGAGGTCACACGGGGTACAAAGAGCGAGGTCACACGGGGTACAAAGAGCGAGGTCACACGGGGTACAAAGAGCGAGGTCACACGGGGTACAAAGAGCGAGGTCACACGGGGTACAAAGAGCGAGGTCACACGGGGTACAAAGAGCGAGGTCACACGGGGTACAAAGAGCGAGGTCACACGGGGTACAAAGAGCGAGGTCACACGGGGTACAAAGAGCGAGGTCACACGGGGTACAAAGAGCGAGGTCACACGGGGTACAAAGAGCGAGGTCACACGGGGTACAAAGAGCGAGGTCACACGGGGTACAAAGAGCGAGGTCACACGGGGTACAAAGAGCGAGGTCACACGGGGTACAAAGAGCGAGGTCACACGGGGTACAAAGAGCGAGGTCACACGGGGGACAAAGAGCGAGGTCACACGGGGTACAAAGAGCGAGGTCACACGGGGTACAAAGAGCGAGGTCACACGGGGTACAAAGAGCGAGGTCACACGGGGTACAAAGAGCGAGGTCACACGGGGTACAAAGAGCGAGGTCACACGGGGTACAAAGAGCGAGGTCACACGGGGTACAAAGAGCGAGGTCACACGGGGTACAAAGAGCGAGGTCACACGGGGTACAAAGAGCGAGGTCACACGGGGTACAAAGAGCGAGGTCACACGGGGTACAAAGAGCGAGGTCACACGGGGTACAAAGAGCGAGGTCACACGGGGTACAAAGAGCGA